>NW_024425008.1:37692155-37786477 GCF_017311325.1 Ursus maritimus
CCCCCCCCCCCCCCCCCCCGCAGAAAACCAGCCAGTTAATCTGTTAGTTTGACCCTCTATATTAGTGATGGCTCACTTTCCATCTTGTCCTTGGTCTCATAATCCCTTGGTGTTCTGCTTAGGTCTCTTGAAACTTTCCAAGCAATAAATTATTTTGAAGTAAGCCTTCCTGTTCTGTAGACCACTATTTTTACAATAAGTTAGTCTAAAGAAGTCAGTGGATAGTTTACATGAAATTCCCCAAATGCTCATTGTATTAGTTTCCAGTAGCTGCTATAACAAATTATCAAAAACTGGGTGGCTTAAAACAACAGAAGTGTATTCTCTCATGGTTCTGGAGGTCACAAGTCTGAATCAAGGTGCTGTGCTCCTTTCAGAGGCTCTAGGGGAGAATGAGTTTCTTGCCTCTTCCAGCTTCTGATGGCTTGCTGGCCTTTCTCAGTTTGTAGTCACATCTCTCCAGTCTTTGCCTCCTTCACACCACATCTTCTCTTCTCCTCTTCTTTCCTTTTCCCCCGCACCCCCCCAACCTTAAAAAAAAATTCCAGTGTAGTTAACATACAGTTATATTATTTTCAGGTATACAATATAGTGGTTCAGCAATTCTATACATTACTCAGTGCTCATTAAGATAAGTGTACTCTTAATCCCCTTCACCTATTTCACTCATCACC
This sequence comes from Ursus maritimus, assembly GCF_017311325.1. NCBI lineage: Eukaryota > Metazoa > Chordata > Mammalia > Carnivora > Ursidae > Ursus > Ursus maritimus. The sequence goes on from NW_024425008.1 coordinate 37,692,830, forward strand.
CTACCCACCTCCCCTCTGGTAACCCTCTGTCTGTTCTGTATACTTAAGGGTCTGTTTTTTGGTTTCTCTCTTTTTTTACCCATTCATTAGTTTTGTTTCTTAAATTTACATATGAGTGAAATCATATGGCATTTGTCTTTCTCTGATTTATCTCACTTACTTAGCATTATACTCTCTAGTTCCAGCCATGTTGTTGCAAATGGCAAGATTTCATTCTCTTTTATGGCTAAGTAATGTTCCATTGTATATATACCACATCGTCTTTATTCATTTATCCATTGATGGACACTTGGGCTGCTTCCATAATTTGGCTATTGTAGATAATGCTGCATCCTCCCTTCCTGTCTTGCTCTTACTCTCACTGTCTCTGTGCAAATTCCTTCAGCTTGTATTTTGTAAATGCATGTGATTGCTTTTAGGGTTTACCTGTTTAATCCAGGATAAGCTCCTCTTCTCAAGATCCTTAACTTCATCATATCTTTTGCCATATAGGGTGATATTCCTAGATTCTAGAGGTTAGGAAGTGAATATATCTTTGGGGGCTTTTTTTTCTCAGCCTACCATACCCACTTATATGACAAATGTGTTAGTCTGCAAAGTTTCTGGAAAGTAAATTAAGAGAATAGAACATTATAAGTAGTTAGTCTACGAGTAGGAAAGTAATCCTTTTGGCTTTGTTTTTATAAATTATAGACTTTTCGGGACGCCTGGGTGGCTCAGTCAGTTAAACCTCTGCCTTCGGCTCAGGTCATGATCTTGGGGTCCTGGGATTGAGTTCCGCATTGGGCTCCTTGCTCAGCAGGGAGCCTGCTTTTCCCTCTGCCTACCGCTCACTCTGCTTGTACTCTCTCTCTCTGACAAATAAATAAATAAAAAATCTTAAAAAAATAAATTACAGACTTTTCACCTTATCATTATTCAGAGTCAAGATTGGCAAGATCCTAAACAAAGGAGAATGGTCATTAATTTCTTTATTTTCATATTAAGCTTTCTTTTAAAGGTTCCCTTGGGACATTAACTGAATTAAACAACTAAAGTAGTGAATTTATCTTATGGGATAAGATAAAAGAGAAGATTCTTTCCCTTTCTGCATATGTTTAATATAAAATGAAAACATATCATGGTATTATGTTGAAGTACAACTCAGAGATATGAGAAGAAATTTACAGTTTATTTGTATTTTTCTTTAGTTCGGTTAGTTGAAATAATGATTTGGAAGTTCATCAGTCATTTTTAGTCCATCAGTGGTTATCTTTTTTCCCCCTGCTTTCTTTGATTATTACGTATGACTCTACTACAGTTTATAAACAAGATACTTAATATTTCCCCCATCAAGATGCACTGTTTTTCCTACCACAACATTACTTTTCCCATTCTTCTTCTTATCCAAATAAGATCAAACTTCTAGAGTATTTTCACTTCCCCACTTTCCTCCACTCTGTTACACCAATCCTAAAAGTTTTCTGAAATGGTACGGTGCCTAGAGTTTTCCTTGAAGTGCGCCCCTTCTGTTTTAAGAATACTTACTCAACAATAATGTCACACAGTTCTAGGCAGCCTATTCTTATTATGAACACAGATACAGACACACACATTCCTCTCCATTCTTCTTTCTGCTCTGGTTCATTTATTGACATTTAGATTCTTTTCTCATGTAGTTTCCTTATCTGGAGTGCTAGTTGTGGTTTTTCCTTACTGGAAATACCTTTTTTGTGTTTCTTCTTATAAAAATAATACATACTTACTGCAATAAATATCCATATATTAAGGTTATATGGAGTCAAAAGTGCAAGTTTTTGTAATGTCATTATTCCAGAGATAATCATTAATAGTGCTATGTGCCTATCTTTATAGACCTTTTTCCTACATACACAGCTACACATTTTTTTCTTTTGACAGAAATGCTGTTATATTATCTACACTATTTTATAACCTTTTTTCATGATAATATTTTGTGAACATTTTTCCTGATAATAAATGCATGTTATCATTTGAATGGCTGCATTGTATTCCACAACACACACACATAACTTATTGAACCAGTCTCTATTGATGTTTGTTTAAATTGATTCCAGTTTTTCACGATTATAAACAATGAGGCATGAGCATCTTTATGCATTGTCCAACCTTTTTCTTTCAAATTCCTTTTTTTGCAGCAAAAGCAGTTCTTTTAAAAAAATTTTGTAAATCATTTTATCTTTTTCATCATGATAAAGTGTACTCTAATTCCTATCCCCACCTCCCCTCTAGTAACCATCAGTTTATTCTGTACAGTTAAGGGTTTGTTTCTTGGTTTGTCTTTTTTTTTTCTTTCCTCATTTGTTTTGTTTCTTGAATTTCACATAGTATTTGTTTTTTTCTGAATGACTTATTTTGCTTAGCATCATACTCTCTAGTTCTATCCATATTGTTGCAAATAATGAGATTTCACTATTTTTTATGGCTGAATAATATTCCATTGTATATACGTACCACATCTTCTTTATCCATTCATCTATCAGTGGACATTTGGACTGCTTCCATAGTTTGGCTATTGTAAATAATGCTGCAATAGGATAGGGGTGCAGGTATCCTTTTGAATTAGTGTTTTTGTATTTTGGGGGTAAATACCTAATCATGTGATTCCTGAATTGTAGGGTAGTTCTATTTTTAATTTTTTGAGGAAACGCTGTACAGTTTTCCACAATGGTGCACCAATTTGAATTCCTACCAATAGTGCAAGAGTGTTCCCCTTTCTCCACATCCTTGCCAACACTTGTTGTTTCTTGTGTTTTTGATTTTAGCCATTCTGTCAGGTGTGAGGTGATATCTCATTGTCATTTTGATTTGCATTTCTCTGATGATGAGTGACTTTTCATGTGTTTGTTGGCCATCTGTATATCTTCTTTGGAGAAATGTCTGTTCATGTCTTCTGCCCATTTTTAAATTGGATTATTTGTTTTGGGGTATTGAGTTGTATCAGTTCTTTATATGTTTTGTATACTAATCCTTTATCTGATTTGTCATTTGCAAATATCTTCTCCCACTCAGTAGGTTGTCTTCCTTCATATTCTTGGAAGTGAAATGAATGGGTTAAAGTGTTTACACATTTGAAAAATGATACATATTTCCAAATTGTCATCCAAAAGGATTTTTACTTCTACTCATACTATATAAGAGTATAAGATTTCCCCCCATGCCCTGGCTATTTAATAAGGTTATATTTATATTTCCCCATTGAGAATTTCTCAATTATATCCTTTCATTGGAATATTTTTTCCTTTTATTCATTTGTAATATTTCTCCAAATATTAAGATCTGTTTTTCCCTGTCCTATATTACAAATATTTTTCCTACTTTTTCACTTGCCTTTTAACTTTAGGTGTTGTTTTCCTGGCAAGTCTATAACTTTTACATAGATCTGTCAAATCTGGTTTTTGTTTTTTTTTAAGATTTTATTTATTTATTTGACAGAGAGAGAGACAGCCAGTGAGAGAGGGAACACAAGCAGGGGGAGTGGGAGAGGAAGAAGCAGGCTCCCAGGAGAGGAGCCTGATGCGGGGCTTGATCCCAGGACTCTGGGATCATGCCCTGAGCTGAACACAGATGCCCAGTGACTGAGCCACCCAGGCGCCCCTATCAAATCTGGTTGTATTTTGTGCGCCATACTTAGTATTGTCTCCCTTTCAAATTAAATAAATAATCTGTGTTTTCTGCTCCTACTCTGCTTAGACTAAAAACATAAGTTTTTTCCCCATCAAATCATTTTCTAATTCTTCTGCCAGTATTTATTGATTGATGAATTCACTTCCCATGAATTTGAGGTGCCACCATTATTACATACTAAATTTCTATATGTACATAAATTTCATATATACATAGAATACATAGGTATTCTTCTGAACATTTCATTCTCTTTGGTATGTCTATTTATTCCTATGATATCACGGTTGTTAAAATACATTTTAATATTTGATAGGTCAAATTATTCCTCGGCATTTTTAAGAAAATTTTTTGGCTGTTCTCTGAATATTTCCTTCCAGATGAAAGGTCAGTTTTGTCAAGTGTCTTTTTGACACTTTGGACACTGCAGAGAGTCCAGTGGGAGTTTTTGTGGAATTCTGTTTGTTTGCAAACTGGCCCCATGCATGGAAGGCAGAAAGAGACCAAAGAAAGAGGCAGAGCACTCCAGATTGGTAGGTGGCAGGTTTAATAAGGAAGGGAACTTACTTATGTGTTGCCTTGGGCAGCTGCAAAACAAGTAGATCTCTGCATCTGCCTATCAAATCTTAAAAGCCTATATAGAGGCCTTGATTGGGTTCAATCATGTATTCAGTCCAGATGGTCTCAACAATGCCTTACCCTCTCAAGGCTATGTACTTGAAAATGGCTCCCACTGTAGAAATGGTGGGCAGAACTTACATTCCAAGGATAAGGAATGGGGTGAGGAGACTCCAGTTGACTAGGTTCAGCTCTTAGGTCAATGGGTAGTCAAGCATTCTCAATGACCTTCTCCAATACCCCATCCCTCATCACTGGCTCTTATAATCTTACACATACCTCTCTTCCACATTATGCCCTGGGAAGTCAGTAAGGGATTCCACTAGCATAGAGATGGTTTATTTGGAGGCTATCTGGCCATCCTGGTGAGACATCCCATTGTAAATTCCAGTAGATGATGCCTTTCCCAGGTGTGATAGGGCTTTGGTGTTCTCAGCAGCATATTTGTTTTTTTTGTTTTTTTTTTTTGTGGTGTGTTTTTGTTTTTATTTTATTTTTTAAAGGAGATAGAAGTTTACTAAACACACTGTAAGGGAGTGGCAGGCAGGACAGCAGAGGAGAGGCTGTCTGCCAGCAGCATAGCATGTTGATCCACAGTGAGAGTTGGGGCAATGGCTGTTTCCTACAACTTCCATATCTTTGTGGTATTGGGTGTCTCAGCAGGAATCCCCATTCTGGCATATGGGACAATAGGCTCTACTGGTTGATCATTCAAATGTATTAAAGCCTGGGACAGTAGTCCATCTGGCCAAGGTGGTTTTACCTGTTAGTAATTTAATCGGCTGCTTTAACATTGTATTTCTGCTTTCTACCAACTCTGCTGCTCGTGGATTATAGGGAAGATGGAACCTCCATTCAGTGTTGGGTTCTTTGATCCATCTTGCATATTATGACCTTTCAAACATGATTCCCAGTCACTGTCTATTTGATGAAGGCCTCTGCACATGGTACTCAGATTCTCTAATGCCCTAATGGTGGCAGCCTGGTTTGTGCAGCCATAGGGGAAAGCTTGGTTAGGCTAGATGCAGTATCCATACAAACCAAGGCATATTTAGAACCCTCACTCTGAGGAATGGGGTCAATATAATCAATTTGCCAATTCTTCCAGTTGAGAACTCTGGTGGATGGCCCCAGCCTCCTTGGCAACTGTCTCAGGCATTGTTTAGAACGCACAGGAATGCTATTACTGCATTAACCAAGTCACTGTTTTTCAAGGGCAATCCAGCATCTTTGGCAATATGCTATCCCACCTGGGTGCTATGGTGGCTGCTCTTTCTATGCACAAAATCTGCATAGCTAATGAAGGGTCAGTTGCTAGGCCTCATACCCAAACCAAGGGCATCAGCTTTCCGATTGCCAGCAACTGTCAGTGCCTTATAGGTTGGATGTGAAAGACAGTGTGGTCTGTATAAGAGACAGAGGCACTGTACCAGGTGGGGAATAAAAGTCCTCCAAACACCCAAATCCCTGTAAAAGCTTGCACCTCTTTTATATTCTTAGAGGTTGGATAGGCTTGCACATCATTAATCACAGCCTCTGGGATAACATGCATCTTACCTGGCTAAACAACTCAGAAATTTGACAGCAGTGCCTGGGCCCTGAGTTTTCTGTGGATTCACTGCCCATCCTCTCCCTCACAGATGTTTCAGCAAAGTCTGCAGGTGTCCAGCAGCAGAGGCAAGGCTTCACATGTTAACACTGTATTATCAATAAAATAGGCCCATTTAACTGATATGAGGAAGGAGAACAGGGATAGGTCTTAGGCTACCATCTCATAACATAATGTGGGGCTGTGTGGATAGTCTCGTGGAAGTACTTGAAAGGTCTGTTATTACCCTTCTCATGTGAAAGCAAATTGATCTTAGTTATCAGCAACCTCTGCTTGTCAGAGTCTTTTTCATAAATCTCCTTGAAGATGAAATACTTTTGCAGGGACACTAATATTAGTAACATATTTAAATGAAATAACTTAAAGTTTAGCATCACTTCCTTTTTTACAATTCTTTCCATGTAATTTTACATGACAAATAAGCCTGATTAGTCTAATATCTCTCTTTTATAAGGAGAGAGAGCACATCTTTTGAGACGTTCTAGGACTCCTCTACAAGACCCCAAAGTTAGCTCAAGGTCAATAAAACCTTATTGAGAGATTTCTTTTGGGGAAATTTGTCAAAATTATCAAAAAGCTTAAAACTCTTGGGGCGCCTGGGTGGTGCAGTCTTTAAGTGTCTGCCTTCGGCTCAGGGCGTGATCCCAGCATTCTGGGATGGAGCCCCACATCAGGCTCCTCCGCTAGGAGCCTGCTTCTTCCTCTCCCGCTCCCCCTGCTTGTGTTCCCTCTCTCACTGGCTGTCTCTATCAAATAAATAAAATAAAATCTTAAAAAAAAAAAAGCTTAAAACTCTTGATTAAATAGGATCATAGGTCACTGTGATACAATACTTAGTTATCCATTTAACCAAAGAGACACTTAAAGACTTCAAATACCTAGGAATAAACTTAACCAAGGGTATAAAAGACCTGTACTCTGAAAACTATAAAACATTGATGAAAGAAATTAAAGACAACATAAACAAATGGAAAGATATTCCATACTCACGGATTGGAAGAATTAATATTGGTAAAAATTCCATACTATCCAAAGCAATCTACAGATACAGTGCAATCCCATTAAAATACCAACAGCATTTTTCACAGAACTAGAAAAAATTAATACTAAAATTTTTATGGAAATACAAAAGACCCCAGATAGCTAAAGCAATCTCAAGGAAGAAAAACTAAACTATCAAAACCCCAGATTTCAAGGTATACTACAAAGTTATAGTAACCAAAGCTGTGTGGCATTGGCACAAAAATAGACACAAAGATCAATGGAACAGAATAGAAAAATCATCTATGACAAAGGAGGCAAGATATACAATGGGGAAAAACGTCTCTTCACCAAATGATGTTGGGAAAACTGGAAAGCTACATGCAAAAGAACAAAACTGGACCACTTTCATACACCATACACAAAAATAAACTCAAAACGAATTAAAGATGTAAATGTGAGACATGAAACTATAAAACTCCTAAAAGAAAACATAGGCAGTAAGCCATTGAGACTACATCAAAATAAAAAGTTTGCGTCATCAACAAAATGAAGAGGCAGCCTACGGATCGGGAAAAGATATTTGCAAATGATTTATCTGATAAGGGGTTAATATCCAAAATATATGAAGAACTTATACAATTGAATAGAAAAAAAACCCCTCAATCTGATTAAAAAATAGTAGAGGAACTGAATAGATATTTTTCTAAAGAAGACAGACAGATGGTCGACAGACACATGAAAAGATGCTCAACATCCCTAATCATCAGGGAAGTACAAATCAAAACCATAATGAAATATCACTTCACATCTGTCGGAATGGCTAGTATCAAAAAGATAAGAAATAAAAAATGTTGGTAGGCATGTGGAGAAAAAGGAACCCTTGTGCACTCACTGTTGGTGGGAATGTAAATTGGTGCAACCACTGTGGAAAACAGTATGGACTTTCCTCAAAAAGTTAAAAATAGAAATACCATATAATCTAGTAATTCCATTACTAGATATTTATCCAAAGAAAATGAAAACACTAATTAAAAGATATGTGCACCCCTATTATAGCAACATTATATTCAATAGCCAAGATATGGAAAGAACTTTGTGTCCATCAGTAGATGAATGGATAAATAAATACATATTTATAAAATTTATATATATAATTTATAATATAAAATTTATAAATAAATTATATATAATATATACACATATATTTATAACATTTATAAATATATAAATATAATATATAATAAATAATATGTGTAATATATAATTATAATAAATAAAATAAATAAATATATAATATATAAAATATTTATAAAGTATATTTATAAATTTTATATATAAAATTTATGTATAAAATTAAGTTTCAGTTTTATATAAATACACTATTGATTTTAAAGCTTATTTTTCTTTAAGCCAATTAAATAGAACTCTTCTACAAATTAATTTTGGCAATACCGTCTAGAGGCAGAAAATCATCACATATACATAACATATATTCACGGGCATATGCAAGAATACAGACAAATTCGGAAACCCTATAGCTTTCATTCCAAAACTTCATCCATGAAGTTTTAACAATATAACAATCTAAAACTCACTAGTTTACAAAACCCAAATGTGTCTCTGATGAACCCAAATGTGTCTCTGATGGAACAAATTAAGTTTACCCACTCACATGGCTAAAGCTTTTTACTAATATTTGTGGAGAAGATTTCTTAAGATTTATATTTGCCCTTTACAAGTAGTTTTTGGCGGACTAGATTTGGGGTAAGGGAGCTTCTATAGCAGTCTGTATTTTAAAAAACTTCTTTCCCCCTTTTTCTTCTCTACTCTCAGTCAATTGTGGTCAGTGTTTTAGTTATCTGTTGGGATGTTTACATTTCAGATATGATAAATTTACAACCTCAAGGGACAAAGAAAGAATGCAAGTTTTCTCCTAGGAGTTTTGGGGTATATTTTTCTATTTTTAGAATTCTAGGATAATTACTAATTAAAATTGTCCTTTGTATTAGGGGTCAGAGAGCATGGGGCATTCTGTCTATATCATTGGCAATAACCACAACATCCTTCCCTTTGCTCTCCTCACTTTCCCAGTAATTCTACCTTTTAGTGTCCTAATCAGGCTTTGTCACAAGTGCTTGGAGCTTAATCTGTGGTAGTTTGTGCCCTCCTTGCTTTGCAAAATGGCATGCAAAGGTCTCCAACTTATTATGACGCTCTCCTACCTAGTCCCCAGCTCCAAAGCTAGCAGAGTAGCAGACAACTGCCTGTCTTTCTCTAACTTCAGCTCTTTTTCCCTCTTTCTAACTTGAGCTTCAGTCTCTCATTGGGCGTTGATGGCCAGCTGAACTGCCCACAATAGAGGCCAGTCCACTGTGGCAGCTGTCTATTTCCCTTCTTTGCTGCAGTGCACTATGCAGAGTTTCTCAAACACATTCATTAAAACAACTTGCATTTTTGGGGTGTCTGTGTACTTATGCAGGGGTCCATAAACATCTGACATATGGGCCATTCTGCCCCATTTAGAGGTCAATGGTCAACTTGGAATTTCCTCAGCAGATCCCCCTTCTTCAAGGCATATTTCTTTGTTTTCTTGGCTGGCTCACCAATTTTTGGTTCAGAAACTTACCCCTGTAGTTTTCTGTGTGCAGATCCTTTGCCTCTTTGGTTAGACTTGTTCCTAGGTATCTTATGGTTTTGGGTGCAATTGTAAGTGGAATCGACTCCTTAATTTATCTTTCTTCTGTCTCGTTGTTGGTGTATAGAAATGCAACTGATTTCTGTGCATTGATTTTATATCCTGCCACTTTACTGAATTCCTGGATGAGTTCTAGCAGTTTTGGGGTGGAGTCTTTTGGGTTTTCCACATAAAGTATCGTATCATCTGCAAAGAGTGAGAGTTTGACTTCTTCTTTGTTGATTCGGGTGCTTATTTCTTTTTGTTGTCTGATTGCTGAGGCTAGGACTTCTAGTACTATGTTGAACATCAGTGGTGATAATGGACATCCCTGCCGTGCTCCTGACGTTAGGGTAAAAGCTCTCAATTTTTCCCCACTGAGAATGATATTTGCTGTGGGTTTCTCATAGATGGCTTTTATGATATTGAGGTATGTAACTTCTATCCCTACACTGTGAAAAGTTTTAATCAAGAAAGGATGCTGTACTTTGTCAAATGCTTTTTCACATCTATTGAGAGGATCATATGGTTCTGTCCTTTCTTTTATTAATGTAGAATATTCGTAAATGAAATTGAGGAAGACACCAAGAAATAGAAAAATGTAAAGACATTCCATGCTCGTGGATTGGAAGAACAAATATTGTGAAAATGTCTATGCTACCTAGAGAAATTTACACATTCAGTGCACTCCCTATTAAAATACCATCAACTTTTTTCACAGAACTGGAACTAATAATCCTAAAATTTTTGTGGAACAACAAAAGACCCCAAATAGCTAGAGGAATGTTGAAAAAGAATACCAAAGCTGGTGGCATCACAATTCTGGACTTCAAGCTCTATTACAAAGTTGTAATCATCAAGACAGTATGTTACTGGCACAGAAACAGACACAAAGATCAATGGAACAGAATAAAGAACTCAGAAATGGACCCTCAACTCTATGGTCAACTAATCTTCAACAAAACAGGAAAGAATATCCAATGGAAAAATAACAGTCTCTTCAACAAGCGGTGTTGGGAAAATTGGACAGCCGCATGCAGAAGGATGAAACTGGACCATTTCCTCACACCATACACAAAAATAGACTCAAAATGGATGAAAGACCTAAATATGAGACAGGAATCCATCAAAATCTTAGAGGAGAACAGAGGCAGCAACCTCTTTGACCTCAGCCACAGCTACTTCTTCCTAGACAGATTGCCAAAGGCAAGGGAAACAAGAGCAAAAATGAACTATTGGGACTTCATCAAGATAAAAAGCTTTTGCACAGAGAAGGAAACAGTCAACAAAACCAAAAGACAACCGACAGAATGGGAGAAGATATTTGCAAATGACATATAAGATAAAGGGCTAGTATCCAAAATCTATAAAGAACTTATCAAACTCAACACCCAAAGAACAAATAATCTGATCAAGAAATGGGCAGAAGACATGAACAGACATTTCTGCAAAGAAGACATCCAAACGGCCAACAGACATATGAAAACGTGTTCAACAGCACTTGATATCATGGAAATACAGATCAAAACCACAATGAGATACCACCTTACACAAGTCAGAATGGCTAAAATTAGCAAGTCAGGAAATGACAGATGTTGGTGAGGATGCAGAGAAAGGGGAACCCTCCTACACTGTTCTTGGGAATGCAAACTGGTACAGCCACTCTAGAAAACAGTATGGCAGTTCCTCAAAAGGTTGAAAATAGAGCTACCCTGACCCAGCAATTGCATTACTGGGTATTTACCCCAAAGATACAAGTGTAGTGATCCAAAGGGGCACCTGCACCCCAAAGTTTATAGCAGCAATGTTAACAATAGCCAAACTATGCAAAGAGTCCAGATGTCCATCGACAGATGAATGGATAAAGAAGATGTAGTATATATACACAATGGAATATTACACAGCCATAAAAAATGAAATCTGGCCATTTACAATGGCATGGATGGAACCAGAGGGTATTATGCTAAGCAAAATACATCAACCAGAGAAAGACAATTATCATATGATCTCACTGATATGTGGAAATTAAGAAACAAGGCAGAGGATCATAGGGGAAGAGAGGAAAAAATGAAACAAGACAAACCATAAGAGACTCTTAATCTCAGGAAACAAAGTGAGGGTTGCTGAGTAGCTGGGTAATGGACACTGGGGAGGGTATGTGTTGTGGTGAGGGCTGTGTATTATGTAAGACTGATGAATCACAGACCTGTACCCCTGAAATAAATAATATATTATATGTTAATAATAAAAAAATAAAGCGAAGAGAATTCGCCAAATGTGGCCTATAATGAAGTACGGCTTGATGTAATAAAAAAAAAAAAAAAGAAAGAAAGAAACTTACTCTTGTACACAGAGGGCAAGAGAGACCAAAGAAACAGGCAGGCCACTTTAGATTGGTAGGTGGCAGGTTTAAGGTAATTTACTTGTGAGGCTTGTCTTAAGTGGCACAAGATGAGTAGATCTCTGTACCCACATGCCAAATCTTAAAAGTTTATAGAGGCATTAACTGTGTTTAGTCATGTATACAGTCCAGTTTGTCTCAATAACACCTTACTCTCTCAAGGCCATGTCCTTGAATATGGCTCCCATGGTGGGAATGGTAGGCATCCCAAGGATAGGGGAGGTGTTGAGGAGCCTCCAAGTGCTTGGGTCTAGCTCACAGGTCAACCAGCGGTCACATCCTCTCAATGACCTCCTTCAACAAATTGCATTACATAAATAGATTAGTTTGGGATAAAGTACATCTTTATGATGTTGAATATCCCCATTCAGGTACATGGAATGGCTGTCATTTATTGAAATGTTCTTTTATGTCTGTCAATAAGAATTTATAGTTTCCTTATATAGGAAAAGCAGATATGAGAGCTGAAAAAGTATCATGGTTTGAGGTTATTATTGTAAAGGACTTAAGTCCTATACAATTCCATAGATTTTGAAGGCATCATTGTATTATAGCACTGTGCAGTAATTATCATTTACTATTGTTTAAAATGAATGATTCTGTTGATTGTCCCTGAGTTGGTAGATATAGATAATTGGAAGGGGAAGAGGAGCAGAAAATGAGGTCATAGCTTGAAAAATTATCCAGAGCAAGACCGTGGTAATTGGCCTCTCCTATCCCCTCCTACTCCTGTGAATGCACCCAGACTGAAGCCTAAGAAATAGTCTGTAATGAAATTGAGTGATTAGCCTGGGAAGGTATAGGTCTCTCAAAGTAGAATGTTTGTGTTTACTCTGGGCTTAGAAATCATGCTAGTGCATTTAACAAGTAGTAAGGCACCTAAGGGATTTAATGATATGTTGAATAATCATATGATTCTTCTCTTTATTGGGAGGAAAAGTACAATTGAAACTCCAGGGAAAATAAAATATGTATAAGAAATCATGGATCAATATGAAACAAACTAAAACAGGGCATGGTTATAATTAATTGATGGAGACTAAAGAAAGAAAATTTAACTTTGAAGCTTAGAAATTTGATGCAGTCAATTTTCAAATGGCATGTGAAGTGACACAAAAATTTTATCATCTCTACTTCTCTGCATTTAAAAGGACTCTATAAGTGCAGGCAATATAAATTGTACTTAAACTATTTTGAACAAAAAGGGAATCTCTTGACTTACAGAACTGAAAGCCCAGGAGTAGTTGACTCCTCTATATCTTGTTTCTGCTTTTGTCTGTGTTGCCTTCATTATAGGGTGGGTTTTTCCATATGGAGAGAAGGACAGTTAGCAGCTCCAGCCCTAAAACGTTTTTGGAGTTCAGTAGCTTAGAGAAACATTTTTCTTTCACCATCTGCACATACCATTTGAGGAAAGACTGGCTCCAGAAATGGAGTACTGTGATTTGCCATCCCTGAGATGAGCCCTGTGGGTGCTAGATACATAGTGTTATTGGCTTCTGTTAAGAAAGAGGAGTTCTGTTGTCTTAGAAGGGACTCTTGAATGTCCTAAGCCTTTATTTCTCTACAACTGATTTAATTAGGTCAAGGAGAAACTTTCCAGTTGAGAGGAACGTTGAACACAAAGCCATGGAGGTTTAAATAAGCATAGTGTCTTCATGGATCAGTGAGGGAATTGGGTGCTAAAAAAAGGATTTTGTTGGTAAATAAGGTCGAGGTCAAATTATAGAAGGTCTTAAAATAGTGCAGACATTCCAATTTGAAGCAGAGGACAATACAATCATTAATTTCTTTCAAATAGATGGATACCATAATGACATAGATACAAGAAAAATCAGTATTGTTGTAAGATGGAATAGGAAGAATATAGAATGAAACAAAGGGTATGGGTTGTCTTCAGTCTGTTATAGTAATTCAGATATGAAATGATATAACCACTTTTTGAGCACTTCTCATTCATTCATTCATTCATTCAAGTATCTGTTGAGTGTCTATCTTGTGTCAGGCACTGGCTAGCTGTTGGGCATACAATGGTGAGTAAAAAGGAATAAAATTAAAGAATCACGTGACGTAGAGGATAGAATAAGGGGGTAAATTAAAATTTAAGATCTCATTTAATAGGATTTTAGGAGTAAGTAGATACACTTGAGGGAAACAGGATTGCACCGAAAGCAGAATCAAAGATACATGAACAGTAAAACAATGAATGGGTCAAATTAGCATTAAATGGTGCCTATAAGATTTATAAGAACAAGGAAAGTTTTGTTTGCCTAATATGGTTTGCATGCACTTAGAAGGAAACCTACTAGCATTAGGATTATTGTCAAGAAAATAGAGCAGAGTTGTCAAATAGCTACTCATATTTTTATTGACGTGGTAATTCAAGGAAGTGATGAAAGTACAAACCTAATCTGGCCAGGAAGGTGAGCAGCTCTAGTCTTACCACAGGGGATCAAATGAGGACATAAAGGAGGGGGAGTTGTTTTGATTAATATTAATACATAAAGGTAATAGTAAAATGTAAATTTCATCATGCATTTTTGAAAATTTGGGCACACTTTAAACTTGTTGGTTTTTTTCATTGACCTGATTGCCATTCATGTAAATAAATTTGTGTCAGATTCAAATTGCTTCACTTCCTCTTCTATGACTGTTTTCCCTATAAGGACTGTTCTTAGAATGAGGTGGCATTATTATGTTATAATTGCATGTGAATTGAATTGGGATGATTCCTTCTGTCTGTCAAGATGTTTGTGTGTGTTGGGGGAGAGGGGACAGAGGGGATTGGGTCTGTTCTTAGGAAGCCTACAGTATAATGGATGAGATAGATATTTATACAATAATTACACAAATAATGTAGAATTGTAATCATGTTAAAGGCTATGAAGGATGAATACACGAACTCTGAGAGTTTATAATGAGCATCACAATACTTGAGTTGAGGTTTGAAGGATTAGGAGGTTATCAAATGAAGGATAGAACATTCCAGGCTGAGCAGCCAGCAAGTGTAATGTCTAGAAAGGAACATGTTAAGAACTGAAAGAAGGTCTGTAAGGTTGGATTGCAGGGAAGAAAATAGGGTTGGTATAATATGAAGAAGCAGAGATAGATAGGGACAAGATCATAGAGGGCTTTATAAGCCATGATAAGAATTTTGTCCTTAGAACAGTAGGAAGTCATTGCTGCTGAAGTGTTCTAAGGTGTATGTGTGTATTGGAGAGACAAAGACAAAGACAAAGACAAAGACAAAGACAAAGAGAGAGTAATACATCTGCATTTAAAATCACTCCATTGAAGGATGGATGACGAATGGACTGGAGGGCCCGAGTAGATATGCAGCAAAACTAGTTTGGAAGCTACTATAATAATCCAGGTGAGAAAATGATGGTAACCTGGACTTTAAAATGGTGGCAATTGCGATGGAGAGAAATAGATGGATTTGAAAGATATGTAAGAGATAAAATTGGTAGGGTTTGTGATAGATTAGATATGGGGGATGATATGAGAGGAAGACTGTCGAGGATGATACCTAGATTTATGGCACATACAAATGGATACTGGTCACATTTATGGAAAGAGAGATAACAAAAAAGGCCCAGCATTAGTGGAGGGAAAAATATGAATTGTGTTTTGGCTTATTTTGTAGGCACTTAAGATATTTGCATCTGGACTCAGAGAATAGGTATCATAGAAAGTTTCTGTTATTTTTTTTACTTTCTAGCATTTAAATTCACTTATATTTGGAGAATTTTTTTTTTTTTACCTTCAGTCTGAGGGAAACAAGAGATGGAGCATGTGGCCTAGGCTTCCCCAAATCAAATGTACCTGCCCGAAATTTTGAATTGGACGTAAGTGACACAAAGAAGTGTGCCCTAGGAAGAATTTCCTCTGGCAGTGATGGCAGTTGAAATAAGATCAAGTTTGTAGGGCAGTTGTGGTAATGGAAGTAACAGAAGCATCTCATGCTGGTGGTAGTGGCTTGAACTGCAGTCCTTAGTGCTTGGTTGTAGTTGTGTTGTCTTGACCTCCAGTTCTGTGGTATGAGCTTGGGCATTGCTCCTCGCTATGTTGCCTTTGAGTCTGGTTCTCTAGCTATTCTGGGGATTTTGTGATAGGCAGTTATCATTTGAACAAATTCTGTTTTTGCTTACACCAGCCAGAACAACCTTCTGTTGTTTGCCACTAAGGATGTGGATTGATATTAGAGGTCTGGGCTAGAGATATACATTTGTGAGTCATCTGTATAGTAGTTGTAGTGGAAGTTGAGTTCAGGGATGAATTACTTTAATATAGAGTACAGAATAAGAAAAGGGCTAGGATTAAGCCTAAGGAATTTATAATATTTCATGATTCAATAGAAGAGGATGATTCTGAAAGAAGAGATAAATTATTAGAAATAGTAGAAAAAAACAGGTAAATACTGTATCTCAGAAGCCAAGATATTGGAGTTTTTTTTTAAGTAATCTCCATGCCCCACATGAGGCTCAAACTCATGACCCTGAGATCAAAAGTTCTATGCTCTACCAACCGAGCCCCAAGGTGTTGGAGTTATTGATTCTCACTTTACATTTGAGAAAACTAAGCTTCGGTTAGAAACTTGCCTGAAGTTTTGATTTAAGAAGTGACAGAACCAGAAGTTGAATCCATAACTGTATTCCTACAAAAACGGTTTATAGAGTTGATTGGATATATACGAAGGATATATCAAAGAACACTGGGTGTTATATGCAACTAATGAGTCATCGAGCACAACATCAAAAACTACATATGTTGGCTAATTGAATTTTAAAAAAAAGAAAAAATCATCAAGACTTTGTGAATAGTTATTGAAATGAAAAGAGTAATGAGTATAAGATACCAACTTTCCATGTATTGATTTTGGGGGGAATTACTGTGCTACTGAGACAGGTGTGTTAGAGGGAAAGGAAGAGATGCCTTTGGATTTGGATCAGATTGGACCCAGACTGACGGAAAATCATGTAAATGTAAATATTTTTATAACTTTCAGATGGTGAGATAGGACTGGAAATAAAGATTTGGGAATTTTAAGCACAGAAGTGATAACTAAAGTCATTAGAATGAATTATCCAAAGAAACGAGTATAGAGAAAGGTAGAGATAAAGAAAAGGCTTTGATAAGAGTCCATAGTTGATGGTAAAAGGTAAAGAAGTAGAAGCCAAAATCAGAAGTGCAAGTAGGAGAGGTAGAGAACTATGAGAGTAGTGTCTTGGAAGTCAAGGTTGCAAAGACCTTTAATAGGACCAAATATGGAGGAGAGTTAGAAAAAAAGATGGTGTGGGGAGAAGGCTGAGAAAAGACCATTAGATTTGGAATAAAAATATTTTATTGATTATCTGAGAAAGCAGTTAAATGTGATGGGGATAGCAGATGAGTTTAAAAAGTCAATGGGGGAAGGAGTGGAAGCTATAGTAAATAGAAGATGTGTTTCCTGTTGGATAGATTTAGCAGTAAAAGGAAAAAAAAAAAGAATACAGTACAATTGGAATGGAGAGCAGGTTTAAATAAAGAATTTCTTCAGATTCTGATTTGCATGTCTGGAGCAAAGGGGAAGGTGCTATTAATAGGTAGGGAGGGATTTTTATAGGATTACTTTCCTAGAAAATGATTTGTTAAGATAAATGTTTACCTGAGTCAAAGGTCTATAATTTTTCAAATGGTGCTCTATATTTCACTGGGGGGATAGAGAGGGAAGAATAAAATTTGTTATTTAAAACTCTTCAGTAGATGGAACTTCTTATCTTTATTGCTTTCCAGAAGGGATTTTTTAGAATGGAATTGGTGGTAGTGGTTTTGGTAGAACACAGTTGTATTTTTGTGAGAGTAATTAGGATATGCATAGATGTGAATTTAGATGCAAATAAATTGATTTTCAGGTGTCAGTAAGGTGGTGTTTCTAGGTTTCCACAAATTTTTACAAGAAAATCTGTTATGTTGAACCAAATCAACTCTTTTGACCAAATTATTAAATTGTCTTGACAGTCACAGCAATGTAGTACCAGCAAGACTAAATAACTTTAACCTTTATATTTATGCCCTTATGCCTTCCTAAAAAGGGGGTGATTAACAAATGTATCATAAACAAGTATAAGAATAAAGCTGTTAAATCTCTTACATCATCAAACTTCATTAGTTTTGATGGCTTACTATCATTAATACAAATGAGCAACATTACATCACATCATAATAAAGTCAGTTATGCACACATAATCTGAGGTATTTAAGCAAGAACAACCTCTGAAAGTTTCTTTTGCATTTTAATAATCTGCGAATTTAGGTTGTGGTGAGTTGAGGCAATTATTTAGATCATTTAGTATTGAAAATCTTTACCAGAAATATATTAATAATTAAAGCAATTTGGGGGCTGATTTGCTTAAATTATTTTTTCTCTACTCTTTTTTTTTTTCACTTTGGATATGCTGACAAATTCTAAGAGCACAAATTATCTAAAGGCAGCATTTGGACAAAAAAATGTTAATGTGCATTTTATTTGAAACTAAACAAATGAGTCACTCAGAATGTTGAACTAAAATGTATTTGAATTCTTATGCTTGCTTTTAAAGGAAAATTCTGAATGCAAAGTTGAATTCTGATGATTGATTCTTTTTTCCTCTCACGTTAGGATAGTATCAATTTTACTGCTGTTCCCGAAAATTCCTTTTTAAACTGTTACAAGAGGAATGAATCGTCTTAAAACAACATCAAGGCAACAGGAGAATCCCTGACAGGTTCCCTCTCTGACTCCAGCACTACTTCTGGGGTTTTAGGGTGCTCGGTTCACGCTTCGCCCAGGGGGAAGGGGTGACTGCCACAGTGCTGCTCTCGCGGGGAGTTCGATCTCGCTCTCAGCGTGATCTGCTGCTCCCGCGGCCGGCTTCGCGGGGTCTCGCGGGGCTGGGTGAGGCCGAGGCGGACCCCGGCCCGCCTTTCAGTGTCAGGTTCTGCGTGGAGTACCCGCGTTCGCAACCGTGAGTCTAGTCGTGGGACCCGGAGAAGGGAGGGAATGAAACGTTCGTGTCCCGGAGGGGCCGTTGAGGTGGGTGGGAAAAGGATCTGCGTGTGGCGGTTATTCGCTGGGCCGACGGCTCTGAGGGATCTGCGGGGCGGCGGGCCCAGCCCCCAGAGTTCGACCAGCGCCCGCNTGAGGGCTTGCCGGCGCGTGGCCTTCTCCTTCGCCACAGTGCCGCCCAAGCTGTGGGCGCTGCCGCCCGGCTGGAGGGCTGGGGAGCGACCCGGGTGAGGGGAAGCGCGTTGGCTGTGAGGGTGTTGGACGTCAGCGAACTTCGCGCTTCAGAACGGGCGGGAAGAGTGGCTCCTCGAATCTGCGCGTGACAAGTAATACGACCCCCGCCGCAGGCCTATCTTGTAAGGCGATTTGGCAGTCCTGTGATAACCTCCACTTCTTGGATTTTTGGTGGTAAATTCTTAAGTGTAAAATTGCACTCTCGCTTGGTTTTACCTTAGTGTTGGTTAAAGACTTTCTTTAGGAATCTTGCTACGCGTAGAGTACACGCGCCGAGAAAGGGCATATTCAGAGAGATGATTTCAAAGGGCATATCCTTTTGAGATCTTGGTGTCTGTGCACTCCAGAATATTCAATGACGTATAGCAATACCGCGTATAAACGATTATGAAGGCTCCCCCCGCCCCCCAGATAGTTCAGTCCTGCAACGACATTCAGCAAGTTATTAAGTGCTTTCCTGGGGCTGTGCCCAGGACTGGGCTGAAGGGGTCTCTCCTCCTCAGTTCTTGCTCCCCCCACATTTTTCTGTAATAAGGCCTGGTTAAAAAGGTTGTTACCAAACGGATATATGCTGTTTTGCATATGACTTCAGAAAATCCTTACTTACAATTTTTTTTTTTTAATGTAGTATCCAAGATGAATGACAGCCTATTTGTCAGTTTGGACAGACTTTTGCTAGAATTTGGTAGGTACAAAGAGAAAATAAATAAAAATAAAGAAATAAAGAACTATTTGTATTATCATTTAACATTTTAACAATGAAGTCACTGTTTTTTTTAGTTTTCCAGTATGAGCAAGATGTAAGTACTAAAGAAGATATGCTTCAACGGATTAATAGTAAGTCGTTTTGCATGGTGAAGTTATTCTAGTTTTTAAGTTTTTTATGGCATATAAGATAATAAGTAGTTGCCTTGTTTAGGGTAACTTATAGTTGGGATTATAACTTTTGATCTAGTTCTATCTAGTGACTAATACTAAGCTGTTTGCCCTAAGTTTCTGTATTCAGCATTCAGTTATTTTGTGTTGAAGAATTTTGCTTTAAGCAGATGTAACACCTTAATTAAGCACAGTTGAAAATGTTATTTTTCTCATATAACAGGTTATTCCAAACATATGAGTGAATTTTAAACTTATGCTTTTTTTATAGCATCAGGTTTATTTAAATTCCAGTTACTCAACATGCAGTGTAATACCAGTTGCAGGTGTAGGATTTAGTGATTCATCACTTACATACAACACTGGTCGGTGCCCATTACAAGTGCTCTCCTTAATACCCATCACCATTTAACCCATCCCTTCCACAACTCTACTCCCCAGCAAGCCTCAGTTTGTTCTCTATTGTTAAGAGTCTGTTTTATGGTTTGCCTCACTCTCTCTTTTTTTCCCCTATGTTCATTTGTTTCGTTTCTTAAATTCCACATATAAGTGAAATACTATGGTATTTGTCTTTCTCTGACTGACTTATTTTGCTTAGCATAATATTCTCTAGCTCTGTCGTTGTTATTGCAAATGGCAAGATTTCATTCTTTTTTATGGCTGAGTAATATTCCATTGTACATATGCACCACATCTTTTTTTAAAGATTTATTTATTTATATGAGAGAGAGAAAGAACATGAATGGGAGGGTCAGGGGGAGAGGGAGAGAGAATCTCAAGCAGACTCCATGCTGAGCACGGAGCCAGAATGGGTGGGGGTGTTCAGTACCACAACATGGAGATCAGGACCCAAGCTGAAACCAAGAGTGGGATGCCCAACTGACTGTACCATCCAGGTGACCCTACACCACATCTTCTTTATCCATTCATCAGTGGATGGACATTTAGGCTCTTTCCATAATTTGGCTATTGTTGTTAATGCTGCTGTAAACATCAGGGTGCATGTACCCCTTCTAATCAGTTTTTTTTTTTAGAGAGAGCCCTTGAGGAAGGGTGGGGAACAGGGCAGAGGGAGAGAGAAAATCCTAAGCAGGCTTCTCACTCAGCACAGAACCTGACCCAGGGCTCCATCTCACCACCCTCAGATCAAATCAGGAGTTGGATGCTTGACTGAGCCAACCAGTCACTCCTCCAATCAGTATTTTTGTGCCCTTTGGGTAATATCTAGTAGTGCAATTGCTAGATCACAGAGTAGTTCTCTTTTTAACTTTTTGATGAACCTCCATACTGTTTTCCAGAGTGGCTGCACCAGTTTATATTCCCACCAATAGTGTAAGAATGTTCTCTCCATATACTCACCAACATCTGTTGTTAATTTTAGCCATTCTGACAGGTGTGAGGTGACATCTCATTGTAGTTTTGATTTGTATTTCCCTGATGATGATGATGTAGAGCATCTTTTCATGTGTTTGTTAGTTATCTGTATGCCTTCTTTGGAAAAATATCTATTTGTGTCTTCTCATTTTTTAACTCGATTATTTGGGTTTTAGGTGTTGAGCTTGATAAATTCTTTATAGATTTTGGATCACATGAATGAATTTTTAAAATCTTTTTAGACCTCACCAAAAGTCAGGGGCCAGGAATGATGGATGTCCATATTCAGGAATAATTCTGAAAAATGGTATTATGATAGAAATGGCAAAGCAAATTACATAAATATAGTATTTTAAGATCCTACATAAAAGCTATCATAAAATAGAACCATTAAATTCTTGATAGTTCTAAAAGGTAGAATTTGGTTACCTTTCTGCAACAAAAAAGAATGCAGATAAAATAAGAATTTATTTTAATATTTAAGAAATTATATTTTTATCATATATTTACTCACTAGTAACAAAGGAATAAGTGAGTCGAAGGTGTATTTAATAATTAATTAATGTGGAATTGATGAAGAGAAATTTTACATTTGTCAAAACCAAAACAAGTTAGTATCATAGATGACTAAATGTTTACATGAACTCATACTGTCATAAGATGCCATTGATCCTAGATATCACTTAATTTAGCCCTCTTATGTTAAAGATGAGGAACAGGGACATATCTTCCTTCCTTTCTCCCTTCGTCCTTCCTTCCTTTTCTTTTTTTAAGTTTTTATTTAAATTCCAGTTAGTTAACACAGTATAATATTAGTTTCAGATGTACTTCTCCCATCCCAAACACAAATCCTTTGCTTCTGGGTCTAGGAGCAAGCCTGGTTCTGGTTCTGTGCTTTTTAGTATAGGGCCTTCCCATCTCAAGCCTCACTTCCTCTCAGTTCTCTAATTCTCCTTCTTTTAGGTAAGGTGCCATACCCCTTTTTCTTCTGTATTTGTTAATTTTGAATTTATGATTTCTACCTTAAAAATAAACATTTCTTCTTTCCAGAATGCTTTGAAGATATTAAAGAAAACAAGGCAACTATTTGTAAGATACATGAAACTATAAATACAACAGATGAGGAAATTGGTCATTACTGTAAACATAGTAAAGAGATCAAAGACAACTGTAGTAAGTGAGTATTTGAAATAAATGAACTTCCAGTAATTGTCACTAGATTTTTTATTCAAGGTTTCTGTTATTTATAATTTATAGTATTTATAATTAAAGACACTGTTGCTTTAAAGTAGTGTTTTGTATTAGCAAAATAATGAATCGGGTCTTGTTTGTTATGTGCTTCGGTAAAAAGGGATCATAGGAGGATCAAAAGAAAAATACAAGTGCTGTCAGATCTCTCTAATTCAGATCCAAATAGTCTACAGAGTTTTGCATAATATAGTCTCAGTATATAAAATTCCTATTAGATAAATACGTTTGAAATCATTTCCATCTTTGTGTTTTTAAGATCTTATTTTTTTCTAGGGGAATCTGGCCTAAAATAAGTTGCTTTTCAAAGTAAAAGTTTTCAATATGTTAAGAATTTTTACAATATGGCTTTAGGTTCTGGATCCTAGTGGTTAAATTTATTATAAGACATAAACATTTTGAAACAAAGGCTTACTGGGGCGCCTGGGTGGCACAGCGGTTGGGCGTCTGCCTTCGGCTCAGGGCGTGATCCCGGGGTTGTGGGATCAAGCCCCACATCAGGCTCTTCCGCTGTGAGCCTGCTTCTTCCTCTCCCACTCCCCCTGCTTGTGTTCCCTCTCTCGCTGGCTGTCTCTGTCTCTGTCTCTGTCGAATAAATAAATAAAATCTTTAAAAACAAAAAACAAACAAAAAAAAAAACCACATTATTTTCCCCTGAAGAACCTTATTCAGTTTAAGTAAACTTGCAGATTCCTGATACGGAACACTATGAAAGGATTCAATTTAAGAAGAAAGAAAGTTATATGTTTCTTGATGGGATTAAAAAAAAAAAAAGAAACAAAGGCTTACTAATGGAACTTTATTGTATATTATAAAAATAAAATGTGTTAGTTTTCTGTACTTTCTGTAGACCATTGTCTTTGTATTAACTACTATACTTTAGAATCCTATTTGTTTTAAAATATTTTTTATTCAGAATTTTAACAAGTCTTTTTAATTTTTCCCCTTTATAAAAGTAATGCATACCTAGTATAAAAACTCAAAAGCTATGTAAGTATGTAGTGTAAAGAGTTATTCCCTGCCTGCAGTTCCTACCTGAACCCTATTCTCTTCCTTATAGGTAATCATTTTTAACGATTCTATCTTTTCAGACATTTTTCAATAAAAATTCAATGTCATTATTATATAGAGTTACATGTACATCTATCTATATTATCTATTTTTTCTTTTTATAAAATGGGATCAGACCATACTTACTATTTTTTTAAAAATTAACAGTATGTTATGTAAATGATACTATACATGTAGTGATTATATATAGATTTCATTCTTTAACAACTCCAGAGGATTTTATAATATTGGTGTATGTTAAATTATTTAACCATTTTCCTATTAGTAGACATTTAGGTTTCTAGTTTTTCCCTTTTATGAGCAACATGTACAGGTATCCTTCCACATTTATAGACCTGTTGCTAAGAAAGAGCTTCTAGAAGTGCAGTTGTTAGATCAAAGAGTATGCACATTTAAACATTTGGTAGTTAATGTCAAACTTCTCTCCACAAAAAGATTATATAAATTCATACTTCCACCAACACTGTATGAGAAAGTTCCTGTTTCCTCATACCCTTGACAACACTGAAATTATGCTTAAATTTTTGTTTAAATTATTTGTCAATCTGATAATAAAACACATTATTGAACTTTCTCTTTTATTTTGATTTAAGTTTTATTACAGGAGGTTTTACCAGTGGTTTCCTTCATCAAGTGGGTGCTGGAAAAGTAGTTTCCCCTTAGAACCTGCTGTGTCCAAGATGTACTGTATTTCATTCAACCTTAATCTCTGCTGGATTCCGAGGACAGTTAGTAGGATCTTAATACCATGATATACCTCTAATTCACGATTTCAGCATACTGGTTAAGAGATTAAAATGTGGGATATGAATTCATAAAGGTACTAGAAGAAATACAAATAACCATGTAATCTCTGAGAGTAGGCGGCCTTTGTAAGTATATCACCAAAAGTAGAAACTACAGGGGACACAACAGATAAATATGACTACGCACAAATTAAAAAGAAAAATGCCCCCAAATAATTTAAAAGGCAAAAGGATAAGGTAGGAAAAATGTCAAGTAAGGGTTAATTTTTAAAAATATAAAGTAAGGGTGCCTGGGTGGCTCAGTCCTGGGATTGAGCCATCCTTCAGGCTCTCTGCTTATGGAGCCTGCTTCTCCCTCTCCCTCTGCCTGCTCCACCTGCTTGTGCTCTCTTTCTCTCTGTCAAATAAATAAATAAAATCTTTAACAAAAATTTAAAAATAAAAAAAATAAAAAATATAAAGTACTTGTGGAAACTAATAAGCCAAACCAAAACCCCCTTAGAAAAATGGGCAAAGAAAACAAATAGGTAAATACCAAAACGAAGAAACATATGTTTAATAAACATGTGAACAAATGCCCAATCTTACTGGTAATCAGACATCCAAATTAAAGCAATAATTAAATGCTATTTTTTTGCCTCTAAGTTTTGCAGAAATTTAAATGAAGATAATATCCTGTGTTGGCCAGGGAATAAGAAAATCATTTATCTTGTATGCTATAGTAATGTATATTAGTATAAACCTTTTGGATGACATGTCAGTATATTTTTTAAAAAGCTTTTAAAATATGACTTTTGACTAAAAATTTCCATTTCTGAGAATTTTTCATAGGGAAATAATTAGGCATTTTTTCAAAGATGTAATGTACAATCAGGTGTTTATTCCAACCTGTTTTATGATAGGAAAACATTGAAAAGAACTCTAATATTCAACATTAAGTGATGGGTTAAATGAATTTTGGTATATGCATATGAATGAACAGGAGGTGACCAATACAATTACGAGTGTATATTTATTGACATGGAAAGATGTTAGCTCTCTATTGACATGGAAAGATGTATATTCCAAACTGAACAAAGCAATAAAACAACATTCATAGTATGAACCCAATTTAGTAATTGTGTATTTATATATAATTAGAAATAACCTAGGAATATATACATCAAAATGCTTACAGGGAATACCTTCTTAGTGAACATGGATTTCTTACAGAATTTTTATAATACTCAGAATATGTGTATTTATAAACTTTGATCTTATAATTCCATTTTGGGGAATGTTTTCTAAGGAAATGATTAGAAATTCAGACAAATATTTAAGTAAAATTCTATTTACAATAGAAAACTTAGATTAAGCAAAAATGGCCAACAATATGGGAATGGTTAGATAAATTATGGAATACGATATATTTATTAAAACCTTTACAATGAATTCTTAGTGACAAGGAAAATGTGTATAATTTAAAAGTAGGTGATAAAGGAGGATACATTGTTGTATATATGAATATGATCTCAAAGATGTTAAATATAGGGGTAACTGGGTGGCACAGTTAAGCATCCAGCTCTTGCTTTCAGGTCAGGGTGGTGAGACGGAGCCCTGCATAGGGCTCCGCACTCCACACCAAGTCCACTTAAGTTTCTCCATCTGCCCCTTCCCCCACTTTCTGTCTCCCTCAAATAAATAAACAAACATTTAAAAAAAGATGTTAAATACATACTTTTCATAAAATCTGAAAATAGTTTATTAAAACAATAATAGTAGTTATTATCAGTGTTGAGACTATGAAGATAGTTATTTCCTTACGTGTACTTTTCTGTGCTTCTAAAGTGGGCGTGTGAACTTTTGAATCTGAAAATAATATTTAAAGATTTGAAAAAAGAGCCAGAGGAAATAGTTGAACAACACTTAGAATGGAGGTTAACGTGGTGTATGCAAATTTTAGATTTTTCACATTTGGTAACATTTTTCAAGTCTTGTAATAAAACAAAAAAATATATAATTATTCCTTTTATTCTTACTGTCTGATTTTATAACTCATTTTGGCTTACTTTCTTTCTTTCTAGTTCAGGAGGGTATAGTAACCTGACTTTCTAAGTTTCAAAGGAGAAAAAGCATCTTTTTAGCCCTATTCTAGTTCTTTGAATCCTTACTCCAAAAGAATTTCTTAGCCAAGATCTTAGAAGTATGATGAGAAGGAAACCTGATGTTGGAAGGTTGCACAGTATATTCTCGAAATGCCATAGCAATACACAGTCCAGCCATGTAACATTTGCTCCTTCCTTAGTCATGGTTCCACAATGGGTTTTATGTAAAAATTAATGGATATTAATATTTGAGTGCTTGTATGATTGCCTGAATGGTGGTAGTGGTGGTGATGGGAGGTGGGAATATTTTTTTGATATAAGCTTGTTTTCTCCAGGAAGAGAAATACTCATTTATCTTTAAATAAATTCATTGTTACTATCTCTTACAATTTATCATTCTGAGATTCTAATTACAATATTTTTTTTCCATAGCTGGAAGCCAACATGTGATGTTTTTCATAAGCATGAAGACTATATGCAGGACCAATTTACTATTTATCAAGAAACTATTGAAAAAGACAAGTACAGTACATATATTAATTAAAGTTTATTAGCTATATAATTTCATATTAATAGGATATGCTTAGTAAAAATATTACTTGAAAAATGTAGAAACGTTGTACATTGGCAGAGTTTTTTGTTTTTAAAGTAAATCCAGTACTTGGGCTCTTTGGGTGCCCTTGGACGCCTACCAATTTGTTATAAAGCTCTACCACCCTGGATATGTTTAAATATGTCCTCAGATAGAAACAATTTATCAGTAGGAATTGTTACAGCAGAGTGCTTCAATTAATGGTCTTTGCAATTGAATTGTTATAGGTAAATATCTGGGGGAATAGTTAACTATAGAATTAGCTTATGAAAAATTTGGAGTATTGACTTTTGAAGGGTTTTATATGTAACTGCTCATTTTCAGAGAGCTAATGTAGTGGGGTGTTATATTCTAATGGAGAAACCTATTGTATGGGTTTATTTTATTATGTGTAAAATAACCTCGTTTGGAGGACTCAATGTAATTAGCGAATATAATGTAACAAGGTGAGAGACTTTTTTTTTTTTTAAGATTTTATTTAATTATTTGCCAGAGAGAAAGAGAGAGAGAGCACAAGCAGGGGGAGTGGCAGGCAGAGGGAGCAGCAGGCTCCCTGCTGAGCAAGGGGCCCGATGCGAGGCTTGATCCCAGGACCCTGGGATCATGACCTGAGCGAAGGCAGATGTTTAACTGACTGAGCCACCCGACATACCAAGAGAGACTTTGAACACATTATATAGCATTATAATTTCACTTAATTAAAAAAATTGAAATGTTTTCATTTTTAACATAATTGAACAAGAGCATGATTTTTTATATTTTATGTTATTTTTTTTATACTTTGGTTTTATTTTTTACTACTTTTCCTCCCAGCTTTGTTGAGATATAACTGACATAAAACATTGTTTAAGTTTGAGGTGTACAAACATGACGGTTTGATACATGTATATAACTTAAAGTGTCTACCACAACAAGGTTAGGAAGGTAGCACATCTGTCACCTTGTATAAGTACTATTTTTTCTTTGTAAGAACATTTAAGATTTACTCTCTTAGTAACTTTTAAGTATATAATAAATATGCTGTTGTTATATTTACCATGTTGTATATTAAATCCCCAGAACTTATTCACCTTATAACTAGAAGTTTGTATCCTTTGGGCAACATCTCCCTATTTCCTTCACTCTTGGCCCCTGGCAACCATCAGTCTATTCTCTGTTTCTATGATTTGGCTTTTTTTAGATTTTACATACAAGTAAGATCATACTGTATTTGTTTTTCTCTTCTTTACTCAGCATGACACTTTCAAGGTCGTCCATGGTGGCATAAATGGCAGCAGTTCTTTTTTTATGACTGAATAATATTCCATTGCATATATATACACCACTTTTTATTTAAATTATTTTTTAAAAGGTTGAAACTCAATGCCCAGTGTGGGGCTCAAACACATGACCCTGAAATTGAGTCTTATGCTCTACTGACTGGCCCAGGCAGGTGACCCTATATACACATTTTAAAAAATTATTACTGAAGAATAATTGATGTACAATGTTATATTATTTTTTGGTATACAGCATAGTGATTTGACTTTAAAAAAAAGATTTATTTATTTATTTTAGAAAGAGAGAGTGCGAGCAAGTAGGGGGAGGAGCAGAAGAAGAGGGAGAGAGAACAAATCCCAAGCAGATTTCCCACTAAGCACAGAGGCCGATGTGGGGCTTGATCCCCCAGCCAAAGAGATCACGACCTGAGCCGAAACCAAGAGTTGGACGCTCAACACAGTGAGACACTCAGGCATCCCCTTGTTTATTTTATAACTGGAAGTTTGAACCTCTTAATCTCTTTCACGTATTCCTCAGCCCCCCAGCTGCCCCCACCTGGGCAACCACTAGTTTGTTCTCTGTATTTAAGAGTCTGTTTTTTTGGTGTGTGTGTGGTTTTTTTTTTTCGGATTCCACATGTAAGTGAAATCATATATTTGCCTTGCTCTCTCTGACTTATTCCACTCACATTAGTACCCTTCAGGTTTATCCATGTTGCATATATATGCAATGGAATATTACTATATTCCACTATGTAATGTAATATATATATATATATTTGTATGTGTATATGTATATGATATATACGTATATCATATATATATATGTCACTTCTTTATCCATTCATCTGTTAATGGACACTTGGGTTGGTTTTATATCTTGGCTATTGTAAATAATTCAGCTGTAAACATAGGGTGCATATATATTTTTGAATTAGTATTTTTGTTTTCTTTAGATAAATACCCAGTAGTGGAATTACTGGATTATATGGTATTTCTATTTTTAATTTTTTGAGGAACCTCCAACTGTTTTCCACAGTGATTGTACCAATTTACATTCCCACCAGTAGTGCACAAGGGTTGCTTTTTCTCCACATCTTAACCAATAGTTGTTATGTCTTGTCTTTTTGATACTAGCTATCCTGGACAGGTGTAAGGTGATACTCATTGTGGCTTTGATTTGCATTTCCCTGATGATTAGTGATGTTGAGCATATTTTCATGAACTTTTTGGTCATTTGTATGTTTTTGGAAAAATGTTCAGATCCTCTGCCCAGGTTTAACATGAATTATTAGCCTTTTTGCTATTCAGCTGGATGAGTTCCTTGTATACTTTGGATATTAACCCTTATATGGTTTGCAGATATGTTCTTCCATCCTACAGATTGCCTCTTCATTTTGTTAGTTTTTTTTCTGTGCAGAAGCTTTTTTAGTTCAATGTGGTCTCACTTATTTATTTTTGCTTTTGTTGTTTGTGGTTTGGGTTTTATATCCAAAAAAAAAACTGTTGCAAAGACCAGTATCAAGGAGCTCTTCCCCTATGTTTTCTCCTAGGAGTTTTATGGTTTCAAGTATTATATTTAGGGGCGCCTCGGTGGCTCAGTCATTAAGCGTCTGCCTTTGGCTCAGGGTGTGATCCCAGGGTCCTGGGATCAAGCTCTGCTTTGGGCTTCCTGCTCCACTGGGAGCCTGCTTCTTCCTCTCCCACGCCCCCTGCTTGTGTTCCTTCTCTTGCTGGCTACCGTTCACTCTGTCAAATAAATAAATAAAATCTTTTTTAAAAAGTATTATATTTAAGTCTTTAATACATTTTGAGTTAATTTTTGTGAGTAGTGTAAGTTAGGGGTCCAATTTCATTCTTTCACATGTGAATATCCAGTTTTCCCAGCACCACTTATTGAAGAGATTATCCTTTCTGTGTTGAGTATTCTTGGTTCCTTTTCAACTATTTTTTTTAAAGACTTTATTTATTTATTTGATAGAGAGAGAGCAGGAGAGCACAGAGGGAGAGTGAGAGGGAGAAGCAGACTCCCTGCTGGGCAGGGAACTCCATGCAGGGCTTGATCCCAGGATCCCGATACCATGATCTGAGCCCAAGGCAGAGGCTTAACCAACTGAGGTACCCAGGTGCCCCTCCTTTTCCAAATATGAGTTGACTGTATATACATGGTTTATTTGTGAGCCCTTGATTCTATTCCATTGGTCTGTGTCTGTTTTTATGCCAGTATGATAGTGTTTTGATTGCTAAATTTTTGTAGCCTAGTTTGAAATCAGGGAGTGTGATGCTCCCAGCTTTATTCTTTCTTGAGATTGCTTTGGCTATTTAGGGGTTTTTTTGAAGTTCCATACAAATTTTAGAGTTATTATTTCTATTTCTGTGAAAAATGCTATTGGAATTTTGACAGGGATTTCACTGAATCCAAAGATGTCTTTGGGTAGTATGGACATTATAACAAATCTTTTGATCCATGAGCACAGAATATCTTTCCATTCATTTGTGTCATCTTCAATTTATTTAATCAGTGTCTTATAGTTTACAGTGGACAGAATTTCCTTTCAACTCCTTGGTTTAATTTATTCCTAAGTACTTTATTGTTTTTGATGCTATTATAAATGGGATTATTTTATTTCTTTTTCAGATAGTTTATTGTTAGTATATAGAGATGCAACTGATTTTTGTGTATTGATTTTGTAGTGTGAAATTTCACTGAATTTGTTGATTAGTTCTAACAGTTTTTGAGTGGACGCATAGAGTTTTTTGTAGATAAGATCATGTCATTTTGCAAACATAGAACATTTTTACTTCTTTCTTTCCTATTTGAATGACTTTATTTCCTTGTTGCCTAATCGCTCTAGCTAAGATTTCCAGTACTACATTGATTAGGAGTGGTGAGAGCAGCATCCTTGTCTTATTGCCGATTTTGGAGGAAAAACATTTTTCCATGTTTCCAAAAACATTTCTTCACCATAGACTGTGATGTTAATTATGGACTTGTCATACATGGCCTTTATTATGTTGAGGTATGTTCCTTCTACACCCAATTTGTTGAGGGTTTTTATCATGAAATGGTGTGGAGTTTTGCCAGATGCTTTTTGTGCATCATATGATTTTTATCCTTTATTTTATTAATGTGGAATAACGTGTTTATTGACTTGTGTATGTTGAGTCATTCTTGCAACCCATGGATAAATCCCACTTGGTCATTGTGTATGATCCTTTTAATGTGCTGTTGAGTTTGGTTTGTTAGTGTTTTGTTGAGAATTTTTCCATCTATATTCCTCAAGAATATTTGCCTGTAGTTTTCTTTTCTTGTAGTCTTCTCATCTGGCTTTGGTATCATTATAATGCTGGCTTCATAAAATGAATTGGAGGGTGTTGCCTCCTTTTCAGTTTTTGGAAGAGTTTGAGAAGTATTGGTACTAATTCTTTAGATGTTTGGTACAGTTCATCAGTGAAACCATCTGGACCTGGACTTTTCTTTGTTGGGAGGTTTTTGGTTACTACTTCAATCTCACTAATAATTGATCTGTTCAGTTTTTCTGTTTCTTCATGATTGAGTCTTGGTAGGTTGTATGTTTCTAGAAATTTATACATTTCTTCTGGGTTTTCTAATTATTTGTCTTATAATTGTTCATGGTAGCCTCTTATGATCCTTTGTATTTCTGTGGTGTCAGTTGTATGATTTGTATTTCTATGGTATAATATCTCCTCTTTCATTTGTAATTTTGCTTATTTGAGTCCCTCTCTCTTTTTTTCTTGGTTGGTCTAGCTAAGGTTTGCAAAATGTTTTAATCTTTTCAAAAAAACCAGCTCTTTCTTTCACTGATTTTTTTCCCATTGTCTCCCTCTTCTCTATTTTATTTATTTCTGCTCTAATCTTTCTTATTTGCTTCCTTCTGCCAACTTCAGGCTTAAATTGTTCTTCCTTTTCTAATTCCTTGAGGTATAAAGTTAGTTTGCTTATTTGAGGTCTTTTTTTCCCCCTAATGTAGGCATTTATTGCTATAAATTTCCCTTTTATAGCAACTTTTGCTGCATCCCCTAGGTTTTGGTATATTGCGTTTTCATTTTCATTTGTTTCAAGATACTTTTGATTTCTTCTTTGACCCAGTGTTGTTCGGGAGTGTGTTGATTAATTTCTACATATTCATGAATTTTTCATTTTCCTCCTGCTGTTGATTTCTAGTTCTATATCATTGTGGCCAGAAAAAGACCCTCGATATAATTTCAATCTTCTTAAGTTTACTAAGGTGGTTTTGTGGCTCAAGATATGATCTCTACTGGAGAATATTCCATGTGTGCTTAAGAGGAATGTATGTTCTTGTGTTGTTAGATGAAATGTTAGATTGAATGTTCTGTATAAGGCTGTTAGGTCCATTTTGTCTATAGTGTTTTTCAGGTATGCTGTTTCCTTATTAATTTCCATCTGGATGATCTTTCCAGTGTTGAAAGTGAGGTATTCAAGTCCTCTACCAGTATTGCTCTTTCTCCCTTCAGTTATGTTAATATTTACTTTAAATATTCAGGAGATTTAGTGTTGGGTTGCACATATATTTGCAATTACTGTATTTTCTTGGTGAGTTGATCTTTTTATCATTGTATGGAGACTTTTCTTTGTTTTTTCTTTGTCTTTTCTGACTGATTTTGACTGAACATCTATCTTGTCTGGCATAAGTATAGCCACTTTTTCTCTCTTTTGGTTATCATTTGCATGAAATATCTTGTCCATCCCTTATTTTCAGCCTTTGTGTGTCCTTAAAGCTAAAGTGAGTTTCTTGTAGGTGGTATATTGTTGGATCCTGTTTTTTAAATCCATTCAGCTCTGTATCTTTTGAATTTAGCTATTTATGTTTAAAGTAATTATTTTTTTTGGAAGATGTATTTATTTATTTAAGAGAGAGAGTGCAAGCATGAGGGTAGATGGGCAGAGGGAGAGAGACAAATCTTAGGCAGATTCCATGTCGAGCATGGAGGCCGGTATGGGGCTTTATCTCACGACCCTGAGATCATGACCTGAGCTGAAATCAAGAGTTGGGCTCTCAACCAACTGAGCCACCCAGGCACCCCAAAGTAATTATTGATAAATAAGGACTTACTATTGCCATTTAGTTAATTGTTTTCTGAATGTTTTTAAAATCCATTTGTTCATGTCTTCCTCTCGTGTTGTCTTCCTTTGTGATTTGTTTTTCATAGTGGTATGCTTTAATTCCTTTCTCTTTATCTTTTGTGTATCTAGGTTTTTTTCTCTGTGGTTACCATGAGGCTAACATAAAACATTTACAAATATAACTCTATTTTAAGCTGATACAGCTTACCTTCAATTGCATATAAAAACTCTACACTTTTACTTCCTCCTCCCCAGATTTTATGTTATTTATGTCATACTTTACATCTTTTTTTTTTAATTTTTTTTTATTTTAATGATTTTTTATTATATTATGTTAGTCACCATACAGTACATCCCCGGTTTCCGATGTAAGGCTCGATGATTCATTAGTTGTGTATAACACCCAGTGCACCATGCAATACGTGCCCTCCTTACTACCCATCACCAGCCTATCCCATTCCCCCACCCCCTCCCCTCTGAGGCCCTCAAGGAATGTCTCATAGTCCATAGTCTCTCATGTTTCATTCCCCCTTCTGATTACCCCTCCTTTCTTTATCCCTTTCTTCCCCTACCGATCATCCTAGTTCTTATGTTCCATAGATGAGAGAAATCATATGATAGTTGTCTTTCTCTGCTTGACTTATTTCACTTAGCATTATCTCCTCCAGTGCCGTCCATGTTGTAGCAAATGTTGAGAATTCGTTCTTTCTGATAGCTGAGTAATATTCCATTGTATATATGGACCACAACTTCTTAATCCAGTCATCTGTTGAAGGGCATCTCGGCTCCTTCCACGATTTAGCTATTGTGGACATTGCTGCTATGAACATTGGGGTGCATATGGCCCTTCTCTTCACTACGTCTGTATCTTTGTGGTAAATACCCAGTAGTGCAATGGCTGGATCATAGGGTAGCTCAATACATCTTTTTTTTTTAAGTGTGGGAGTTATACAGGTGTTTGCTTCATTTATTTAATTTAAAGTTCCCTTGGGGCGCCTGGGTGGCACAGCGGTTAAGCGTCTGCCTTCGGCTCAGGGCGTGATCCCGGCGTTATGGGATCGAGCCCCACGTCAGGCTCCTCCACTATGAGCCTGCTTCTTCCTCTCCCACTCCCCCTGCTTGTGTTCCCTCTCTCGCTGGCTGTCTCTATCTCTGTCAAATAAATAAATAAAATCTTAAAAAAAAAAATAAAGTTCCCTTTATTTGTTTAATACCTTTTTAAAAGTAATCTCTACCCCCACCATGGGGCTCAAACTCATGATCCCAAGATCCCAAGATCAAGCATCAGACACTTCACTGACTGAGCCAGCCAGGTGCCCCACTTTACACCTTTTATACTGTGTATCCATTAACAAGTTATTGTAGCTGTATCTATGTTTTAATATTACTGTTTTTTAATTTTTATACTAGAGATAAAAGTGATTTACAACTTACTAATACAGTATTATGGTATTCTGAATTTGACTATATGTTCACCTTTACCAGTGAATTTTGTACTTTTATATGTTTTCATGTGGCTACTTAGCGTTTCATTTCAACTTTAAAAGTTCCTTTTAAAATGTCTGTCTAGATATGTATAGAGCAAAAAGAAGAGAAAGGTAGAGTACATTATCATTCAAGGAATAGGCAGAGGGTGGAACTGGCGAATGAGACGGTTACTTCGTCATTTTTAGACCTTGCTTCAATCTAAAAAGGATTTGAAATAATTTGTATAATACCCTAGTGTTAAAACTAAATAAAAAATCAAGGTTATAGGGATGTAAGGATAATGTAGGAAGATGAAGCCTTTGATTAGGATAGAAATTCATATTACATGGTCTTGCACATTTGTTAAATATAGATACAGATTAGGCTTTGGAATTCCTAGTAGTAGTCAAGGCATTGTGGAAATGTGATCAGTTTGAGATTCAGAGTATTCATTCAAAAAACAGTTCAATTGTTCAAAAGCAGCCCTAACAGGGTCCTCCCTGAGTTTTGGGGAGGTGAATTCCCAGAGAACAGGGCTTTGCATGAGGGTGGACTGGACAGGAGATGCCATGGACCTTGCTTTTGGGGAGGGTTCTGGCAGATGCCTCCTTAGCCAGAGCTTGGAACAGACTCATAGCCAGCAAAGTGAGTTCAAGTTCAATGGGTTAGGTGAGGTGAGCTACCTGGGGGGGTGTGGGGAGGCTCCTGACCCAATTCAGACTACTTTCCTCTGTCCTGTCTGAAAGAAAGAAAGAAAGAAAGAAAGAGGAAGGGGAGGAGAGGGGAGGGGTAGGAGGGGAGGAAGGAGGGAAGGNNNAAAGAGCCCAGTTCAGTTGTTTAGGGTAAGCAGAGGTTTTTCCTGGTAATGAGATTTGAGAGAAATTTCTCCGCCTGAGTTATCATAAAAGGGGAATTATGCAGTGTGGTAGTCTGTTATCTTCAGTGGACTCTCCAAAATAAACACAATATATATATTACTTCTCCTTAGAACTTCTCTCAATGCAAGCCATGGCTATAAAACATTATTAAAATGCTTCTATGAGGGGCTAAAACAAAGCAGTTTAAGTATGAACCTCTCTAATAGTGTTTGTTGTGGATGACTTCTCTTAGGTAGCCAAAGGTATTAAAGTGAAAACAGGTCTTTCTTTCTTAAACCAACCACATAGGTTGATTGAATTGATGACTCAATACTAGACATATATAAAAGAAAAAGACTCCATTTGCTGGTATCTTGGCTACTGAAGGAAATAGAGGTACCAGGTTCTTGTTTCTCCTAATCTTCCGTTCTAAACATTCATGAATACTAGTATTTTTGGCAACAGATGAGATAGTCAGGCTATGCTGGTCTCTGCTAAAGTCCCTGTATGGAGTGTATAAGAAGAGTGGGCATGAATATGTAACATGAATAGGGCAAATGTGGTACGCTAATTTCATCTGAAACTGGTGACTCAGACTCAGTTTTCTAATAGATATTTCCCTCTTCCCTGGACCATTTCCCCAAGAAGTAAGAGATTAATTAGCAAATGTGCATTTGGAGTAAGAGGAGTTTGTTTTGGGCTCAACTGCTTTATTTTTCGAAAGGGGACAGAGTTTAGTATATTAAATTAAAACATTCAGAAGATTCAGATTTGCTGACCAGTAAAGTATGTGTTATCTTTAGTTTTTTTCTCAGTGTACAAGCATTTATGAAAACCATTCTTGTTTTCTCGTCTGCTAAGATGAGGTAATCATTATAGTATCTTTAAATAAATTTCACCGTATAGTATGTCTTGATTTAGAAAATTTACAGAATTCTGAGGAGCATAAGTACTATATATTTTTAGAAAATTTTCAATGAATATTATTTCTTGAAACTAAGTATTTGATAAGAATTGGATAAAAAAGGATCTAAGAATATATTTTCTTTTTTAATTTTTTAAATTTTTAAAAAAGATTTTATTTATTTGAGAGAGCAAGAGCACTTGAGAGAGAGAGAGCAAACACTAGTGGGGGCAGAGGGAGAGGGAGAAGCAGGCTCCCCGCTGAACAAGGAGCCCGATATGGGGCTTGATCCAGGACCCTGGGATCATGACCTGTGCCAACGGCAGACACTTAACCGACTAAGCCACCCAGGTGCCCCCTAAGAATATATTTTCTATAATGAACCTGGACTGAACGTTTTCACTGCTGTAGATTAGGACTGGCAGACTTTTTTTTTTTTTTTATTAAGGGCAAGATAGTAAATATTTTAGGCTTTGTGGGTTATACAGTCTCTGCGGATACTCAACCCTGCTGTTGTAATGCAAGAACAACTTTAGACACTGTGTAAATGAAAGTGTTCTGATAAAACTTTATTTATGGATATTATACCTTGAATTTCATATAATTTTAATGTGTCATGAGACATTTTTATTATTTTGATTTTTTCAATTTTAAAATGTAAAAGTTATTCTTAGCTCACAGGCCATACAAAAACAGGTGGCAGGTTAAATTTGGCCCATAGGTTAACAAAAGGCAAATGAGAAGGAAGAGTTAATATTCTTCTGCAAGAATTAACTGTCCACTCAAGACTTGTGTCCAAATAGGTGACCATCCACCTCTACCTGAGTTGGACTGGTGGAGCTCCTCCAAACAGTGTGAAATTTTCTTCATAAAATAGTTATGGGTATATAAGAATGATTGTGAACCCAGAGTTCAAACGCATAAAACATGACTTCCTATTAAAATTTCAGCTTAGAGAGTTGAAAATTTAAAAAGCATAGTTATAGAGGTAGCTGAACTGAGGAGAATAGAAACTGAAAACCTCAGGGAGGATAAAGATCAGGAAGTCACTGGAAGAACCAGGTTCTCATTGTAGTTTTGATTTGTGTTTCCCTGATGATGAGTGATGTTGAACATCTTTTCATGTATCTGGTGGCCGCCTGTATGTCTTCTTTGGAAAAATGTCTATTCATGTATTGTGACCATTTTTAATTGGATTGTTCATTTTTAGGTGTTGAGTTTTATAAGTTCTTTACATATTTTGGATACTAACCCTTTATCAGATATGTCATTTGCAAATATCTTCTCCCATTCCATGGGTTACCTTTTGGTTCTGTTGTTTCCTTCATTGTACAGAAGCTTTTTATTTTGATAAGTCCCAATTATCAACAACACAAAAAACAGCAGGTGTTGGCAAGGATGTGGAGAAAGGGAACCCTCCTGCACTGTTGGTGGAAATGTAAGCTGGTGCAGCTGCTCTGGAAAACAGTATGGAGGTTCCTCAGAAAGTTAAAAATAGAACTCCCCTATGATCCAGAAATTGAACTATTAGGTATTTACTCAAAGAATACAAAATACTAATTCAAAGGGATACATGCACCCTAATGTTTATAGTAGCATTTTCTACAATAGCCAAATTATGGAAGCAGCCCAAGTATCCATCAACTGATGAATGGATAAAGAAGATGTGGTACCTATATAC
The DNA here is from genome assembly GCF_017311325.1 of Ursus maritimus. Lineage (NCBI taxonomy): Eukaryota > Metazoa > Chordata > Mammalia > Carnivora > Ursidae > Ursus > Ursus maritimus. Next base: position 37,731,285 of record NW_024425008.1, read on the forward strand.
AATGGAATATTACTCAGCCATATAAAAGAATGAAATCTTGCCATTTGCAATGACATGGATGGAGCTAGAGAGTATTATGCGAAGTGAAGAAAATCAGAGAAAGACAAATACCATATGACTTCACTTATATGTGGAATTTAAGAAACAAATGAACAAAGGGGGGAAAAGAGAGAGGGAGGTAAACCAAGAAACAGACTCTTAACTATAGAGAACAAACTGATGGCTACCAGAGGGGAGCTAGGTGAGAGAATGTGTTAAGTAGGTGATGGGGATTAAGGAGTCCACTTGTTGTGAGGAGCACTGGGTGGTGAATGAAATCACTATATTGTACACTGAAACTAGTATTACACTGTATGTTAACTAACTGGAATCTAAATAAAAACTTTAAAAAACCCCTAGGTTCTGCAGTATCAATCAGGATGAGAAATAAAAAAGGTATCACTGAGTTAGATAATTAAATCATTGGTGATCTTGGGAAGGGCAGTTTATTTTCTTTTTTGAGGGGGAGAAGGGCCATTTCTTTGGAATGGTGGGAGTAAAAGTTAAATCGAAGAGGATTAAGAAATGAATAACTCAGGTAGTGAAGAGAAAGCATAGAGAGTTGAAAAGTCCGATGGAGTTAAGGAAGTTTGAAAGGCAGAGAGTATTGAGGGAAACGATAAGTTGGCATTTAACTTGCCTTTTATGCTTAACTTACTAGACTTTAACAGGTGACACTTAGAAAGTTTTTAGATATGTTCTTGTTATATTGACATCATTTCTTTTAATTTTAACAGAAAAATGTACCATGGTTATATATGTCAGTATAAAGATGTTTTGAAGCAATACCAGTTAAAATACTCAGAAACACCCCTTTCACATGAATATTATGAGAAGAAAAGAGAACATGAAGAAATTCAAAATAGAGTGTTGGCATGTACTGAACAACTAAAGATGAACGAAACTATCTTTATGGAATTTCTAGGTATTAATATTTTTATTATACATTGTTTAAATAATGGTATCTTTGTAATGAAAAGAATAATGAATCAGACAAAATATGATTTTGTTTTTCAGTGCCTGCTCCTTTTCCATCACTTACTAAATGGACATTGCATATGTATCCACAAAGTATTTCTACCTAGAACTTTTATTAGATAAGTATTTTTTCTGTATTTTAATTGTTATTATGTTTCCCTGGTAAGAATCAAGTGGATTTGGGGTTTCTTTTGTTTGTTTAGTTAAAAAAACTAAGAGGTTACTTTAATGGTCATCTGGGATTAGTTTTCATATATGTGCATGTGATGAGAAGCAACCAATTTTAATGAGAATAAAGTGGTATATGTGTCTTACTTTAAGTGGTGTATCTTAACAACTAAACCAATGAAAGTCACCTTGCTCTGTCTTACCAAAGGAAGAGTTCCAGTTAAATCAGTTGATTATTACTTGTTAGGATGGAAGGTGGTGAGGAGGTGAGTCACAATTACCTACTCATCTATACAAATTCATTGGGTACTTACGTTGTGCCAGGCAATCCTCAAGAAGTTAGAGTTTTTTGCAAGGAGCTTACAGTTTAGTAGGGGAAACAGACATGTAAACAAATAATTCTAATACAGTGGCATTGCATTAGATGATTAAGTAATTCTTAATTGGTCTAAGTCTCATCTCTTTGTCCAGGAGATCTTCCCTGATGATGAACTTAGAACTTTAATCCTCTTCCAACCTCTACAATCCTTCATATGCTTTCCTATCAGATTATAACTCCACTGTTTGTACTAAGTCTTCTTTATCCCTGCATTCTACCTTGCTTCATTCTGCTTCATCCTAAATCATCCTTTTAACGCCTTTGCTGCTTGCTCTCTTCATGTTCAGGTTTTAGCTTATTCTGTTTTTAGTTGTTTATTCACTGCCTGTCTGTGTTGTAACTTCTCAGTGGGAAGAGACAGAGGTTGTGTGATGCACGATGTATAGCAGAAGTTTAGGAAGTTTGGTGTAGGAAGGGATGAGATAAAAGATTATGTGAGAAACAAGAAGAGGTGATGGAGGTAGGGAAAGTTGAAGATCAGGATTTAAATGTCTATATCTAAAAATTTTAATTGATAATTTTTATAACAATATAGCATTATAAATAATATTCATCTAAAATTTTATGTTCTAGCCTATATATTATATATTTTAAGGCAGAGTAAGAAATATTCTGCATTAAGTAGACAGATTTTCTCTGGAGTTCTTGTTCACTACCACTATTCTATTAATTTTAAGTTCTCCTGAATGTTTTGTAGAGTAACTTAAGAAATTGTAGTAGTTAATAACGATGCAGGATGTCTGTTAACAGCTGAGAAATTCTGTACTTGAAATTGGGTATAAATCTATTTCAAGCAGAAAGCCCAGGTGGAAGATCTAGCTGTCTTCTGAGTCCTGCAGGCTGCACTGATGAACCTTACAGAGCAAGAAAAGGGAAATTGGGTGGATTTTTACTTACTTACCTAATTAATTAAGATTTTAAACAGATTTATTTATTTATTCTTGAGGGGAGAAGGAGGGGCAGAGGGAGAGAGAGAATCCCAGACAGATGCTCTGCTGAGTGCAGAACCGTGCTGTGGGGCTTGATCCCATGGCCCTGAGACCATGGCCTGAGCCAAAAACAAGAGTCAGACACCCAACTGACTGAGCCACCCAGGCACCCCGTTTGGATTTATAAATGTTGACTTTGGAATAAATTAACAACGGAGATACAAAAAGTTAAATTTAGACCTAAATTGACTATGTATTATTAGTCATGCCAAATGACATGATGAACTTGGGTAAAAAAACAAAAGCAAAAAACCACTATGTGAAATATTTAAGTAAAAGAAAAAATTCTAACAAATATTTTAGATGAGAAGTTTTTAAGCTCAACATATAACATAGGTAAGCAATAAATTATCTTTGTCAGTTTGCCAAACATCTATGTTAGTTTTACCTCTATTTTCAGATACTGTTATTAATATTGCTTATTGGTTTTATGTAACATTATTAATAATGTTACGTAGTATTAACTATTTCCTATATGGTACATATATTATAAATGTAAATTTTACTTGGCATAACATAGTTCCTTAACATAAAAGGGCTAATGTGAGATGTAAAACACAAGATATTCTTAAACATGCCAGCAATTATTCCAAAAGTTCATCTGAATTGAAGAAAGAAGTAGATGAAGTGGAAATAGAAATTAATTATTTAAACCAGGTATATATTTTCTAATGTTTCTAATATATGTTTAATATATAAGTATAATGCTATGTTAGTTGACAGTCTTAGAACTGTTTCTAAAGAGCCTAAATATGGAGAAAGACTTATGAAAATTTATTTCCCTCAGATTATCTTTGGAGCCAATATGTGTTTTAGGTACTGAACATATTTAGTTAAGAGTTTTAGGGAATAGTTTCATTTTCTTTGGCAGCTGAAAATAGTTGAGTAAAGAACAAGATATGGCTTAATAGGAATTTAAAGGCACTAAAAGGGCTACAATGGTGTTGTCAAAAAAGAGAACAAGACAGTAAATTGTTTAAAGAATTTAATCTTGAAAATGTATGGCTGTAATCTTTATAGAACTAGGCTAGAACTAGTTTAGCCTTTAAGATTGATGGTGCATGATATTTTCTTGAATACATGTTTACTGTCCTCTATTGAAATGGTTTTCATTGACTGTTTGAGAACCCATCAAAGTCATTTCCAAATTCTGAGAAAAAAATTGAACAGCTAATTTTCTGAATTTTTTGAAAATTATGTTAAAGAAGATATATTTACCATTCATAGTTATAAGGTTCCAAATAACAATAAAATCATTTTAATAATAAGAACAAAGCAGATGCTACTTCCTTTAAAATATATGGTAACTATGTCTATATAAGGGAATTGATGTCTACTTTGCTTCTGACCTTTTTAAAAAAGAAGATGGAAGTTCATTAAATCTAGGTTTGCTAATGGAGTTGTAAGGAAAAATTAAAGGAGTTTGATCTATTGTTAATTTTGACCTTGTTTTAGCAACTTTCACTAAAAGATAGATAATGCCACAAAAACATAAATCCTGTGATTATATAGAAAAACTCATATTCATTAGTTAAGATGAAGCATATGTTCCTTAATGCTTTGCAGATAATTATTTTGTTTTGCTCTGTCATTTTTCTTTTTAGCAGATTGCAAGACTCCATGAAACTAAGAATCTTGCAGAAACTCTGGAAGAAAAAAGTAAAAATATAGAAAAGATAAAGGAATTGAAAGAAAGGCATAGGTAAACTTTATTTTTTATAAAGATTTTATTTAGTTATTCATTCATTCATTCATTCATTCATTCATTTAGAGAGAGCACACACGAGTGGGGGGAGGGCCAAAGGGAGAAGGAGAGAATCTCAAGCAGACTCCGTGTTGAACATGGAGCCGAACCTGTGGCTTGATCTCACGATCTTGAGATCATGACCTGAACCAAGAGAAGAGTTGAATGGTGAACAGACTGAGCCACTCAGGCACCCCCAGTAAACTTTAAAATGGGGTTTTTTTGGAATAGTTATTCTGCATCTAAGCATTTGATTTCTATATTCTGTATTTTATCCCAAACCACTAATATTCACATATATATCTATATACATTTTTGTGCAGGTGATTTTCTGCTTATTTCTTGAAAAATCTTAAATATTATAGATCAACATTCAAATATGCTTGTTATTTAGTAAGGCCAAGGATAATGTATAGAGAGAAATAAGGTAGCAGTAGCACATTTGCTGTTTTATAACCTGTCATTGTACGTTTCATCCAGTTTTCGAAGATGGGCCACCAATAGGAGTAAAACAGAGGAACAGTTGTGGGAACAACATTGTATTTACCTTTTTATCACCCCTGTCACCAGCTTGACCAGTTCTTCTTTTGCCACAGAGAGTGAAGATGAATCAAAATGCTGCTGAATCTGTGGCATCTTATATTTCCTTGTCTTTCATCCTAATAGTGATAACATAGACATCAGTGGTGGAGGGATTATAAAAAAAGGTTCATTTTGTCTGTTGTTGTGTGACAGAAAAATAGGTGTATTACTGTTGCTATTTCTGATAAAATTTCTACTTTTTCTCTTCTTGCCTGTACCCTTTTAAATTCTTCTTAAATTGGTCTCCTTAGGCTCCATTGTTCTTGTCCTGATTTTTCAACACATTCCTCTCCCAAGTTAATTTCTCAGATCCCACTTCCTTGGATCTATTACTTCCCTGATTCCCCCCTCCCACTTCTCACAACCATGATAATCTGTCTTTAATTCTGTGAGGAAATTGATTAGAATTTCACTTCATTGACAACTTTTTTTAAATTTTAAATTTTGTTTAATGTGATTTTTGACTTAAATATTTTTTATTATATTAGTCACCATACAGTACATCCCTGTATGTACTGTAAAGTTCCATGATTCATTACTTGCAGATAACACCCAGTGCACCGTGCAATACCGCCCTCCTTAATACCCATCACCAGCCTATCCCATTCCCCCACCCCCCTCCCCTCTGAAGCCCTCAGTTTGTTTCCCAGAGTCCATAGTCCCTTGTGGTTCATTCCCCTTCTGTTTACCCCCCCCTTTCTTCTTCCCTTTCTTCTCCTACCGATCTTCATACTTCTTATGTTCCATAAATGAGTGAAACCATATGATAATTCATTGACAACTTTTTAATACTGTACAAATCCTCTATATTTAGTCATTTTTACTCAATGTCTATTTTGGTAGTTATTATAAATAACATCATTATTTAAATTATTTAACTATCAATAATTTAAATTATTTCTTTAATTTAGGAAAAATTCAATGAGTTTTTTTCTTCCAGTAAAAAACTTAGAAGGCATATTTACGATTGTAATATTGCTTTAGTGATTTCTGGATTCATACTAGCTGATTTGTCTCTGAATAATTATTTTTAAAGTTTGAAGTACTCTGAAATCTACAGCATTCTATTTGTGGATAAAGTTTTGGTTTAAATGTTTTTGACATGTTTAGAAATTCTTTTAAACTGATTATGTTCTAAAATGAAAGTGTGGTATACTGAGAAAGGTACTAGACTTAATCAGGAAAAGTGTGTTTTACCTGTGACACCAGTAGGTAATTTAATAATGTTGGGCAGCTCTGTTAAAGTTTCTGGAACTCACTTTTACTTATGCAAAATGAGTTTAAACTATATAGTATATAAATATCTCTTCTAGCTTTAAAATACATTTTTTTACTTACTAAATATTTAATGTACTTCACCCTTTAGAACTTTTGAAAAAGATGAACAACCTGCGCTTATACTGAATAAAACCTCTCAAAACGGTCAATTATTTCTTCCATATGAATCTCAGAAATTAGTTGGACTACTGAAGATGCATTCTTCAGAACCAAGAGTTATAGGTACAGTATTTGTTAATTATTTAAAAGCTTTGTTTTTGTTGCGAACATGTAGAAGAAATAGCAATTTTTGTTATCATTTGGTGTAAGCAAGAACAGACAATACTAGAGACCAGTAGACTCAGGAAAGTACTGCTTTGATTCTTTCTCAGAGCAAACAAGAAATGCCTTCTATACCTAAGTTTTTTTCTTTGAGAGAGAAATCACTCACAAGATGTTAAAAGAAGTGTTCTGGTCTGGTTGCACAGCTGTCAGAAGAGGATGAATTATAATAAATTTTTCATTTGAGAAGCTGTGTTATCAGTATGTATAATTAAAGTGGGTAGCTGACTTGTGTTAATGATATTTGTGACTAAGATATTTGAATCATGTTTCATTCAATGGATCTGCAGATTAGATTAACTACATTGTATTAGTTTATAACCCCATTAGCTGTTCTTTTTCTCCCAGTCTTCTTTGGTTCCTCATTATAAAGATGTGATTTTGTAAGCTGGTTTTCATTTTATATTCATGCTTATTGTAATAACTATAGTGAGCAATTAAAAGTTATGTAGGAATTTCACATTTCTATATTTTAATTTAAATTAAATATTCATGTGACTTGATTTTTTAAATTACATGGTGAAGTTGAATGTTGGGCATAATATTTGATTCAATCTCTGGAATTAATTTGAAGTTGTACAATTTAATTACCTAGATAAAAAAGAAAAAAGTTCTGTGAAGCAGGCAAAAATTGCCAATATTGACTTTAGACATAAAGAAAACAACATGCAGGTAGGCATTTCTTTTTTAATAGTATAAATTAAATATTTGGTTGCATTAAATGAGATAGTGAATGTACTGCATTTAGAATATGGGTTTGTGTGTGTATGCGTATATATGTGTTGTAAATATATTAACTCAGTCATTACTACAACCTCAAGGTTTAAAAATCTTAAAAGAATTTCAGTATGGCAGCCTGAACATATACTGTAGCCTTCTCACTCTTAAAAATAGAAAAGATATTTAAAAATACCAAGCCCTGGGGACCCTGGGTGTCTCAGTGGGTTAAGTGTCTGACTTTTGATTTTGGCTCAGGTCATGATCTCAGGGTTGTGAGACTGAGCCCTGCATTGGGCTCTGCACTGGACATGGAGCCTGCTTAAGATTCTCTCTCTCTTCCTCTCCCTCTGCCCCTCCTAGATGCTTGCGTGTACACACACACTCTTTTTCTCTCTCTCTTAAAAAAAAAAACAAAAAACCATGCCCTGTACCCAGTAGACCAAAAACATATTTCTGAAGGAAGAAAACAGGGTTGGGTTGAAGAGGGAAATTGTGGCCCACGACTTGCACAGAATAATCTTGCAGAAAGCATAGGTGTGGGGATAATGAATAGGGTAATTGTTTGGGTTATTTCAGTGGGAGTTAGTTAGTTAACACCTGTTCATCTCATATCCCCTCTGCCTTTGGGCAGTCATCAGCAATGGGATGACTGTCTGCAGGTGGAAGCAGTAAGTATAGAAGCTTGGGTTCTCCATCGAAGGTACTCTAGGGGGTTCATGATGCTTATGAAAAACAAGGAACATACAACCCAGAAAGCTAGCTTCTGATGTGACACATCTCCATCTTCCCCTATTCTTCCTGAGAATAGTCCATAGGGAAATTCTCAGTGGAAAATATGATTGCCTTTCATTAATTCATAATTAATACATACAGATAGAGGTATAGTGGTGATCAAAGTGATTAGTGAAACTTACTAATTCTAAATATGTATTAATTACAAAAATTTTAAAATCTGGTACTAAAATTTCAGATGTGATCAATATGGGATGAAGGTGGGAAGATAAATGAGGGAAACAAAAGTTTACCCAAGTTCTTTTTTTTGTTTGGGGATGGAGGTAGAGAGAAGAAATGAATACTGATTTTACTTATATATTTTTGGAAAAATGTGAATTCATGTGTGTATGTTAAACATGTAAGGGTAACCACCATAAATAAAATGCAGTATGTAAGTTTTAAAATAGTAGAAGAAAAAAGATGAAACAAAAAAAACTTAATCAGTTCAACAAAAAGCAGGAATGGGAAGGTGGATAAAATAGCTAGAACACATTATAAATAGAAAATAAATAAGGTGCCATGAATAGTTCCAAGCAAATCAGTAATCAGAAATGTGACAAAGGTTCTTCCGTGGAATATATATACAAATACAGCCATATATTTATTTTTTTCTTCCAAGTTTTAAAATTCCAGTTAATTAACATCCAGTGTAATATTAGTTTCTTTCAGGTGTAGGATTTAGTGATTCATCACTTACATACAATACCCAGTGCTCATCACAGTAAGTGCCCTCCTTAATACCTATCGCCCATTTAACACATTCCCCTGCCCACCTCCCCTCCAGCAACCCTCAGTTTGTTCTCTATAGTTAAGAGTCTGTTTTATGGTTTGCCTCTCTCCTTTTTTTCCCCCAATGTTCATCTGTTTTGTTTCTTAAATTCCACATATGAGTGAAATCATATAGTATTTGTCTTTCTCTGACTATTTCACTTAGTATAATGCTCTCTAGCTCCATCTACATCATTGCAAATAGCAAGATTTCATTCATTTTTATAGCTGAGTAATATTCCGTGTGTGTGTGTGTGTGTGTGTGTGTGTGCATGAATATCTATCTCCTTTATCCATTCATTAGTCGATGGACATTTGGGCTCTTTCCATTTGGCTATTGTTGATAATGCTTCTGTAAGCAGAGAGGTGCATGTATATCCCTTCGAATTAATATTTTTGTATTCTTTGGGTAATACCTAGTAGTGCAATTATTGGATTGTAGGGTAGTTCTAGTTTTAACTTTTTGAGGAACCTCTACACTGTTTTCCAGAGTAGTACAGCCATATACTTCTAAAACAGAGGGCTTAAACAATTTGACAAATGAAGGGTGAAGGTAGAAGAAAATGGGAAATATATACCAGACAAATACAAACAAAAAGCAGATGTAACAATGCAGTATAAAATAAGAGTTCAATACAAAAAAACATTAATAGAGATAAATATATTTCATATTTTTAAAAATAACTCATCAAGTTCTAAGAACAATGATGTACCATATATAAAGTAAAAATTGATAGAATTCCAAGAAAGTATTGAATCCACAGTTTAAAAAGGATAGCTCTCTCAAAAAAAGTACTATCTTGAGTTTAGAGGTTGAGTTTGGCTATATGTGTAACAGTACAAAACCAAAGGAATGAAGTAACAGCATCTTAAACAAGATAACTATTTATTTTTCTCTTACCTGCCATGAAATTCAAAGTAAGTGACTCAGGTTCACTTATCAGGGCTGAAAGCACCATTTCTACAGGGTCATTTCTGAGGCTCATCTATGCTTTTTTTCCACTTATATTTGCAGTATTCACCAAAATTGACCATTTACTGCAACTAAAAGGATATCTCAACCAGTTCTAAAAAGTTGTTCTCTTTACTTACCATTATACAAAAAAAAAAAAAAAGTTCAACAAAAAGATAAGCCCTCCTCTCAAAAAAGTATTTAGCAGAGGAAAAAGAAATTCACACACTTTTAAATTATTTGGGAGTTATACAAGAAATCAAAATAAAATTTAAAAACTTTTTAGAAGAATACTATAAACCAAAACCTGTGGAATGTAGCCAAATTGGCCCTCAGAAATCTATATTTGAAAACAAGTATATTAGAAAATAAAGATTAAAATTAGCTGAATTCTAAGTATGAAAAGTTCAATTCAAAGTATGAAAAAAGCTCAACTCAAAACAGGAAAGTAGCAATCCAAAGAAAGTAGGAATTAATAAAGAGAAAAGCAGAAATTAATGAAATTAGAAAGTTGGGTTAATCAGTGTGGCCAAAAGTTAATAACTTTTAAATATCAATAAAATAAAATTTCAGCAGGTATAAAAAAAGAGAAGCCCCCACCTCCCAAAAGAAAAGAATAATAAGGGGAAAAAGTGCATATCATTGTACATAGGGAAGAAATGTTTTCAAGGTCCTGAGAGAATACCATGTCAGACTTTATCAATAAATTTGAAAATTTAGGTGAGAGGGTTAATTCTCTAGGACAATATAAATTGTTAAATAGACTGAAAAAGAAAGACGTGAGTAGATCAGTAAACTAGAAGAAATGGAAATGTAAGTGAAACTGAAATGTAAGCAAATCTCTGTTTTCCTCTTTCCTCCCTTACTTGCCTCCCTTTTCCCTCTGTCTCACACACACACACACACACACACACACACACACCCCTACACCCCTTTCAAAACACCAGAGTCAGTTTTTCAGGTGAATTCTAGTAAACCTTTAAGGACTAAATCAGAGTTTCTAAACTGTGACACCATTGACATTTTAGGCCAGATAATCCTTTTTTGTAGGGTCATCTTGTGACCTTCTAGGGGCCAATAGGATCTCACCCCAAAGAAAAGACAATAAAAAATGTCTCCAGACATTGTCAGATGTTCCCTGAGAGGCAAAATTGCCAGTTGAGGGGCAATCTTACTATTATTATTTATTATTAATAAGCAATTCTAGAGTCTAGAAGAAGTTGGAAACTATCCAACAAATTATGCATGGCTAATTCATTAGGTAACAAGGACAAAGGTAGTGAAAGAAGAAATTATACATTAGTTTCAAGAATGAACATACATGTAGAAATCCAAATAAATTATTAGCAAACCTAATTTGGTACTGTAACATTAAAAAAATAATATATTATGACTAACACTTGGTTTTCCCAAGAATTACAATGATAGTTAGCATTAGAAAAGCTATCAATCATATTGACACTACATCAACAGATTAATAAATAATTTTTTTAAATTTTATTTATTTATTTGACAGAGATAGAGACAGCCAGCGAGAGAGGGAACACAAGCAGGGGGAGTGGGAGAGGAAGAAACAGGCTCATTACGGAGGAGCCTGATGTGGGGCTCGATCCCATAACGCCGGGATCACGCCCTGAGCCAAAGGCAGACGCTTAACCGCTGTGCCACCCAGGCGCCCCAGATTAATAAATAATTTTAAATAAAGATTTAGAATAGAAGAACTTTTTAAACAATGTAAGGAAAAATCATACTCTTAGATATCAAAATGTTTATCATAAAATTCCTTTTAAAATGTACATTTCAGTGGTTTTTGGTGTATTCTAAAGGTAGTGTAACCACCACTACTGTCTTATTCCAGAACATTTTCAACATCCCAGAACATTTTTTTTTAGAGTGGGAGAGAGAGCGAGCAAGCAGGGGCAGGAGGGTAGGGGCAGAGGCAGAGAGAGAGAAAGAATCTTAAGCAGGCCCCATGTCCAGTGCAGAGCCCATTGTGGGGCTCAGTCTCACAACCCTGAGATGATGACCTGAGCCAAAATCAAGAGTCAGCCACTTAACCTACTGAGCCACCCAGGTGCCCCATCCCAGAACATTTTAAAACATTATCAAAATGCAATAATTATAACAGTGTGGTGTAAGGAAAGACAAATTGATGAATGGACTACATCAAAATAAAAAATTTCTGTGTGACAAAAGACACCAACAAAGTTAAAGAAAATGACAGAATGGATAGGAGATTGGTATGCAGAATGTATAATACATAAATACATAATAATTACAAATTAATTTTTAAAGTAGGCAAAAGATAAAACAGTTTACAGAAAAAGTGTCACAAAACATAACAAGGTGCTTGAGCTCAGAGGTACAGGGAAATACATATTAAACCAACGAGATATCTGGTTTCCCCTATCAGATTTGCATACACTACAACATTTGATAATATCTAGTAAAGTCAGCAATAGTGGGAATGTAATTTGGTGTAATTACTTTGGAAGGCTGGTTCATAGTATTTATTAAAAATAAAAATTCAGATATTCAGCAGTTTTAGTTCTTGGCATCTACTGCAAACAACTACTTAACTTGTACAAATACTTTTACCAGGGAGTCCATACAAAATGTGTATTGTTTAAAACATACATTTAAACAGTAACCACACTTACTCTTTAAGGGACAAGTGTTCTTTAAGGGGCAAGGCATTTTCTTATGATCTATAAGCACAATAAGATTACAGAATAAAGACCAATGGCTGTTATAATAAAAATAAATGGGATAAAATTTCCAATTAGAATAAAGATATTTTTATGTTGAGTCAAATAAGAAAAATCAGGAACTCTTCCAAAATGAGTGACTCATGGAGAATGAATGACTTGAAACAGGCAATACAAACATTAGTAAAGCAGTGGCTTAGATATTAATATTAAATAAAATTTAAAGTTAAAAATGAAGAATTACCGCTTTCATACATATATAAAAAACAAAATCTCAGATTTTAATCTTTTGACCTGCTGTTTTGCTTTTTTTATGTTCAATTTAAGAGATTACAGACACAAATCATTTGAGAAAATGGTAAGATTGACTTGATTAGTCATAAATATGGGGTAAAATTTTTAAGTTTACCTCAAATGTAGACATACTACCAAGTATATTTGTTAAAAATTTTTTTAAAGATTTTATTTATTTATTTGACAGAGAGCCAGCGAGAGAGGGAACACAAGCAGGGGAAGTGGCATAGGAAGAAGCAGGCTTCAAGTGGAGCAGGGAGCCCAATGTGGGGCTCGATCCCAGGACCCTGGGATCACGCTATGGGCCAAAGGCAGACGCTTAACGACTGAGCCACCCAGGCGCCCCTATATTTGTTATACTTGTCCAAAATACCAAATTCCTCAAGAGTCTTAAACTTTCCCAGTATTTGACTTATTTTATATGTAGTGGTTTTGGTAATCTTTGTAGTTGTTCATATTGACGATGATGATGATGAGAATGACAGTTTTCTTGGAGAACCTTCAGTAGCCACGGCAAGCAAAAAATTTTTGTTGTCTGTGTAGCCGGTTCTAATACTTAATTTCTTTTGTTCAGGTACTCAATGACTCTACTCTGAATAACCATTCAAAATGCTCAAATTCTGTGGCTGTTAAAAGTTCACAAAATATGATGCATTTCAGGTAACTTTTAAAATAGGAAAATGTTTTAATTTCTGAAATAATTTACCAACTCAGCAAATAATATAAAATTTTTATTTATTTATTTATTATATTTTTAAATTTTATTTTATTATTTTTATTTATTTAAAAATTTTATTTCTTATATTTTAGGTTGTTAGCCCCACAGAAACCATCAAATTGCAGTCAATGGTTTGAAAAAGGAGATACAGGTATTTGCTGTTTATATTTTTCCTAAGAAGTGGGAGTAACAAATTGTATCCAGTTTTTATACTATTCAAATACATTATTTCGATTGTTTGCATCTCTGGTTAACTGACCATGCATGCCTGGTTTTTAAAAACATTTTTCACTAAATATAAAATAGATCATTTCATTGTAAAAGATTTGGAAAACAGAGAAAAATACAAAAGAAACAAAGATACCATCACCAGATATAACTGACACCATCCATACTGGTATATGTTCTTGTCCTTTTTTCCTATATATATGTGTGTTCTTTTATTTTTTCCTCCAAATTTGAAACACACTATACATCATTTTGTAACCTTTTCTTTCCATTTGATACACTGTTAGGGTATTTTTCTATGCCATTAAATAGATTTTATTTTTAATGACTGTATCATATGCCATTGTAAGGATATGCTATAATTCATTTAGCCATTCTCTTAAAATATTGAATTATTTTTATATTGAATTATTTTAATTATTTAGCCATTCTTTTTCAAAATATTAAATATTTTATTGTTTGCAGGTTGGGTTTTTTTCCCTAATGCTACTATGTTCTTTTACATAAATCTCTTACTATCTTGGATTATTTTCTTTGAATAAAATCATAGAAAGGTCACAGGATATATATATATACACACATACATATGTATGTATATATGAGTTTATTATCCTAGAATCATCAAGCTGTTGGAAAATTTTAAGGGTATCACACCCTTGAAAAAAACTCATTCTATCTCTTTATGTATATATATGTACATATATATGCACATGTATACAAATATATATAACGTGTACCATAAGACATCTCATATGTACATATGCATATATACATATATCAGTAATCCAGTAATGAATAACAGTTATTCCACTATATATGTAGATATAGATATAGATATAGATATCTATATATATATAGTGGAATATATATATATATATTAGGCTATATAAAAGTCTTCACTTCTTCTTGTCTGTGTCATGTGGATTATAGACTTTTATTTAAAGTTTTAAAAATGGCTCATTCTATTGAATCAGTAATAAAAAACCTCCCAACAAACAAAATCCAGGGCCAGATGGCTTCACGGGCAAATTTTACCAAACATTTAGAGAAGAGTTAATACCTATTCTTAAACTATTCCGAGAAATAGAAAAGGAAGGAAAACTTTCAAATTCATTTTATGAGGCTGGCATTACCCTGATACCAAAACCAGATAAATACTCCACTAAAAAGAAAACTACAGGCTAATATCCCTGATGAACATGGATGCAAAAATTCTCTACAAAATATAAGCAAACCAAATCCAAAGTACATTAAAAGAACTGTTCACCACTATCAAGTGGGATTTATTCCTGGGTTGCCAGGGTGGTTCAGTATTCACAAATCAATCAACATGATACATCACATTAATAAAAGAAAGGATAAGAACCATATGATCCTTTCAATAGATGCAGAAAAAGCATTTGACAAAGTACAACATCCATTCCTTATAAAAACCCTATATAAAGTAAGTTTAGAGGGAACACACCTTAACAGAGTAAAGTCCAGATACAAAAAACCCACAACTGAAATCATCATCAGTGGGGAAGAACTGAAACCTATTCCTCTATGGTTAGGAACAAGATAGGGATGTCCACTTTTATCCAACATAATACTGCGAATCCTAACCACAGCAATCAGACAACAAAAAGAAAGAAAAGGGAGACAAACCAACGGGGAAGAAGTAAAACTTTCACTATTTGTAGATGATGTGATACCTTATGTAGAAAACCTGAGAGACTCCACCAAAAAACTGCTAGAACTGATAACATGAATTCAATAAAGTTTCAGGATATAAAGTCAACATACAGAAATCTGTTTCATTTCTATATGCCAATAATGAAGCAGCGGAAAGAGAAATTAAAGAATCAATCCTATTTACAATTGCACCAAAACCCATAAGATACCCAGGAATAAACCTAACCAGAGAGATGAAAGACCCGTACTCTGAAAATTATAAAACACTGATAAAAGAAATTGAAGATGACACAAAGAAATGGAGAAACATTCCATGCTCATGGATTGGAAGAACCAAATACTATTAAAATATCTATGTTACCCAAAGTAATCTTCACATGATGCAATCCCTATCAAAATACCAGCAGCATTTTTCACAGAGCTATAACAAACAATCCAAAAATTTGTATGGAACCACAAAAGACCCTGAATAGCCAAAGCAACCTTGAAAAGCAAATCTGTAGGAATCACAATTCCAGACTTCAAGTTATATCAAAGCTGTAGTGATCAAGACGGTATGGTACTGGCACAAAAACAGACACATAGATCAATGGAACAGCACAGAAAACCCAGAAATAGACCCACAACTATATGGTCAACTAATCTTTGACAAAGCAGGAAAGACTATCCAATGGAAAGAAGACAGTCTGTTCAAGAAATGATGTTGGGAAAACTGGACAGCCACATGCAAAAGAATGAAACTGGACTATTTTCTTACACCATACATAAAAATAAATTCAAAATGGATGGAAGACCTAAATGTAAGACAGGAAACCATTAAAATCCTAGAGGAAAACACATGCAGTAACCTCTTTGACATTGGCCTTAGCAACTTCTTACTTATTACATCTCCTCAGGCAAGGGAAACAAAAGCAAAAATAAACTATTGGGACTTCATCAAAATAAAAAGCTTCTGCACAGCAAAGGAAACAACAAAACTGAAAGGCAACCCTACGGAATGGGAGAAGGTATTTGCAAATGACCTATGTGATAAAGGGTTAGTATCCAAAATATATAAAGAACTGGGACGCCTGGGTGGCGCAGTTGTTAAGCGTCTGCATGATCGTTAAGCGTCGGCTCCGGGCGTGATCCCGGCGTTATGGGATCGAGCCCCACATCAGGCTCCTCCGCTATGAGCCTGCTTCTTCCTCTCCCACTCCCCGTGCTTGTGTTCCCTCTCTTGCTGGCTGTCTCTATCTCTGTCGAATAAATAAATAAAATCTTTAAAAAAATATGTAAAGAACTTAGAAAACTCAACATCCCAAAACAAATAATCCAATTAAAAAACAGGCAGAGGACCCAAATAGACATTTTTCTAAAGAAGACATCCAGATAGCTAACGGACACATGAAAAGATACTCAACATCACTCATCAGGGAAATACAAATCAGAGTACAATGAGATACCATCTTACAACTGTCAGAATGGCTAAAATTAACAGCACAGGGAACGACAGGCTTTGGTGAGGATGTAGAGAAAGGGGAACATTCTTACACTGTTGATGGGAATGCAAACTGGTGTAGCCACTGTGGAAAACAGTATGGAGGTTCCTTAAAAAGTTAAAAATAGAACTACCCCATGATCCAGCAATTGCACTAGGTATTTACCCAAAGGATACAAAAATACTGATTTGAAGGGGCACATGTGCCTGGATGTTAGAGCAATATTATCAGTAATAGCCAAATTATGGAAAAAGCCCAGATGTCCATCAACTGATGAATGGATGAAGAAGATGTGTGTGTGTGTGTGTGTGTGTGTGTGTGTGTGTGTGTGTGTGTGTAATGCAGTATTAGTCATAAAAAAGAATGAAATCTTGCCATTTTCGACAACTTGGATGGAGCTAGAGAGTATTACACTAAGCAAAATAAGTCAGAGAAAGAAAAATACCATATGATTTCACTTGTATGTAGAATTTAAGAAACAAAACAAACAATCATAGGAGAAAAAAGAGAGAGGCAAACCAAGAAACAGACTCAACTATAGAGAACAAACTAATGGTTACCAGAAGAGAAGGGGGTGGGAGGTGGGTTAAATAGGTGGTGGGGATTAAGGAGTGCACTTTGATGAGCACCAGGTGTTGTATATAAGTGTTGAATCACTAAATTGCACACCTGAAACTAATATTACAGTGTGTTAACTAACAAGTTCAAATAAAAACTTAAAAATAAAAAATAAAACTGGCTCATTTTGTCAGTAGAAAAATCCTGTAAATATATGTGTATTCAAAACGTTCTTATACTATGCATCTATTTCTCTCACTCTCAATATAATATTCAGTCAACATAATGTGCTGATTCCATGTAGATGGATTTTCTTCCTGCTGTCTTCTGGAAAAAAGAACTATATCTTAACTGCACAGGTGATTTGTTCCACCTTTTATAATCCTCTATATATACTAAGCTGACAGAGTGTTAGACAAGGGAAGAATGGCTGATCTCTAGGAACCATGCACCGCTAATACAGATATGTGGGGAAATGCATATATCTGGCATAGTCTAGCTGCTGTTCAGCATATATGGTAAGGCTTCATACTCAAAAAGGCATGCAATTATCTTAGAAGAAAAAAAGGACTCTTTCCAATGATCTCCAAGTTTGTCTTTTGAGGAAGTTAATACGTGGTGAAAATAATAGTTGTGACTTAACTGCAAAAGGCAAAACTATAAAGCTTTCAGATGATCAAATAGAAAAATGTCTATTCAAGGTTGGAGAGAATTTCTTAAATAAGAATTAAAAAGCCCAATCATAAAAGAAAGTTTGCTAAATTTGGCTATATTAAACTTCAGAATTTCTGTTCATCAAAAGACATTACAAAAAGAATGGAAGGGGCACCTGGGTGACTCAGTCGGTTAAGCAGCTGCTTTCAGCTCAGGTCATGATCTCAGGGTCTTGGGATCAAGTCCTGCATTAGGCTCCCTGCTTAGCGGGGAGTCTGCTTCTCCCTCTTCCTCTGCCTGCCACTCTGCCTACTTATGCCTTCTCTCTCTCTCTCTCTCAAATAAATAAAAATCTTAAAAAAAAAAAAAAGGAAGACAAGAGGATATACTTTTAACACCTAAAACTGTCAAAGGACTAGTTTCCAAAAATGTATAAAGAATTTCTACAAACCAAGAAAAATAAGACAACCCAATTAGAAATATGTGCAAAATATAGGCACTTCAAATAGAGAAACTCATGTGGTAAATAAACATCTGAAAAGATGCTCAGCAAATTAGGAAACTGAAAAATAAAGCCACCGTGAGCTATTAACACATCCAACAGATTAGCAAATTCAGAAAGTCTGACAGTACTAAGCATTAACGAAAATACAGGACAATAAGAACTCTTGTAACTATTGGGGGGGTACTCTCATTTATAAATGACTATATATTGAGACCATATCTAAATTATAATTAGAGCTAATAGTTTTGTCTGGTGAAATTGAATGAGTTCCTAAGGTAACTTGGGATGGCTAGGTACCACAACAAAATTGATAAATAGTTTGGAAACTAAACTTTGGAAAATAGTTTAAAATTTGGTAAAATGAAAGATACACATGCTCTATACCTCGTAATTCCACTCCTAGGTATATACCTGGAGAAATACAAGTACATACATCCAAGTATATATGTAAAGGAATGTTCATATCATCACTGTTTGTAATAGTTTCAAAGTAGAAACACCCTGAATGTCCATTTGCTAGTAGAATATAGCTATATTATGTTGTGTTTGTACAATGGAATACTTTACATCAATACAAATAAGCAAATTATGTCTATATGAAACAATACGGTTGAATTGCACAAGCATATGCTGAACGAAAAAAAAAACAAGATAAAGAACACCTATATTACCATTTTATCATAAAATGTTTTAACAGGAAAAATAAACTGTATTACTTAGGTGATAAAACTAGAGAAAGCAAATCAAGGAAATAATCCTTACAAAAGTCAGGATAGTGATTACCTCTGAGGGGGATGATATGAGGAATATGGGGCCTTTTGGAGTATGTATGATGTTCTGTTTCTTTACCTGGGTGGTGGTTACATGGGTATTCTCTAGAATATATTTTCTTTATTAAACTGTTCGTATGCGTTTTATTCTCAATCTGTATGGATTGGGTTAAACTGTATGAAATTGCTATTTTTGTAGGTCAAAAGCAGTTAAATATTGGCAATTTCTTATTGTCTGTATGTTTTATTTACAATTAAATTGCTAAAAGAAAAAATAGTTTGTTCTCCTATAATAAACAGATGCTGAGTGTGAAGATAAAGGGACAGTAAGACAATTGAGGGAATCAAAATGTGCTTCACAAGTAAGTCAAATATTTGATTTCTAATTTCTAAGCAAAATGTTCCAATTTAAAATATTGTTTCCACTTTAATTTCAGATTAAGTTTAATGAAGATTATATGTATGAGGTCTAGGTGTTATTAGGTTGGTAATCAAGTTCCTGTGGTGTTAAAGCTTCTATTCCTTAGAGAAGTATTAGATTAAAAAATGAAGCCACAAAAAGTTTACATGAAAATATACAGAAAGAGTTGTCATTAATAATTGACTGTATATATTGATGCCACAACTAAATCACAACTGAAGAAAACAATTTTGTTTGGTAAAACTGAATGATTTTCTAAGGCAGCTCAAGACCAGTGGTTGCCACAAAAATATTTTCAAAATATTTTTTAATAGTGGAAAACTTTAATGATAGATGTAGACAATGTTTGTTGGCTTTACTAAGTTAGCTACTAAGAGTTAAAACAAGACAAATGACATAGTAGAATTCTGCTCAAGAAAAACAGGTAAAAAGAACATTTAAAATTTTTTTGGTGGAGAGACCCAAATTGTTTCTGAAGTAGGATTTAGTATAGCAAACATATTTGAGAAATTATAGTCCTACCCTACAAAATGATATAAAGGAAAATTAGTATTCACATTCTCAACCTTTGCAGAGAAAGTAGCGTAATGAATTTATAAGGACAAAAATGTACAAAGAACACAGCCAATGAGAAAAAGATTGCTTAGAAGTAAATCACTTTTTCCTTCCTGTATCATATACAATTCCTGAGCCAGCGCATGATGTGGAAATTAAAAAAAAAAAAATCCTAAACATTTTTCTTCATCAATTTGAGTATGTTCTGGTTATCATTTACTTTTTCAGGGAGAGGTAAGGGAGGTGGAACTGGGAAGAAAAGAAAAATTAGAAAATTAAAATAATTATTTTTCCATACTTTGCACAATTATATTTTGGTATCACTTTCATCAATTATTCTTATTTTACTAATTTTGTCTATGAAATGATAACATCATAGGTTATTATGGTGTTTTCTTCCTCACACATTTTTGCATATGTGAATTTGTTAATGTGATAACCTTTTTTAAAAAATAGCATTCATTTTTATAGTTTTCTGTTATTTTGAATTTGCAGGTTATATGTGCAGAACATTTTGGGAAGCCAATAGAAAATAATAGTGATGAAGTAGAAGAAAGGGCTGAGAATTTTCTACAAACTCCTGAAATTCCTTTATTTTTAAGAACTCCTGAAGCTGTGAAAACACCTGAACCTTTGGAGAAATTATCGTTCCCTAAAACCCCCTCTTTTGAAACGTAGGATTTTAATTAATAATTATCATTAAAGAATCTATATATATTGAGCCAATATTTTATAAACAATTGATAGGAATAGTAAAATGTCTAGTTCCTATAACTTTAAAAAGGTGTTATTATGGAATATTTCAAATACACAAAGGAGAGAAAGACTAGCATAATGAACCTCCATGTACCTATTGTCCTGTTTAAACAATTATTAACATTCTGCCATTCTTGTTTCATAGAACCTCTTTCCCATTTTCCTACAGCATTCAGCTGAAGGTGGTATAGATTCTGAGTACTTATCTAGCACATAGTATATACATTTAAGATTTTCCAAAGGATAAAAAATGTATGGAAAATATTAAATATCAAGCTAAAAAGCTACTATTATGTATGGTAGATTGTGGACATCATTGAATAATGTTCCAGCTGTCATTTTTCTTTATGTTGTAGTGTCTAAAGCAAGAATTGCGATCTGTTAAGTAATCTTGGTAGGCAGAAATATCTCTTAACATTATTATTTAACTTTGGAAACCACAGATTTGTAGTTTATAGCCAAGAGAATAGGCTGTATTTAAGCTTTTTGTTTAGTTTAGTCCCTTTTTAAACTACAAACGTGTAAGATTCTTTTAAAACATATGTCAAACAGATTCCACGTCAGAAATCTCTCACCCATGTTATACTTCTGTACTTTAAATAGCTAATAAGAGTTTTATATATTAAAGACATGCTGTTGACTCTACACACAGTATATTCAAAGTGGAACTCATCATCAAATATGAGAACTGTAAAAGGATATGGCAGCTATATGCTGAAACATCTGTTGATGGATGAGAAAACTGATCTGTAAAGTTAAGGGACTTCTTGATGGTCAGTGGAGACAGTTATGGAAGTATCTTCAGATTTCTATCTTATTTGACAATAGCATTAACTGTGTCTAAATTCTTTATAAATATTGCTCATTTAATATTCACAATTTTATGAGATGTAAATACATTATTATACTTATTTTATAGAAGAGGAAACAGAATCCCAGGTGATACAACTTGTCAGTGATAGAGTTGAGATTTAAATGCAGGCAGCTCAGGAGAACAATGTGGCGGATGGCGAGGAGTCGGAGAAGAAAAGAAGAATAGAGGAGCTGCTGACTGAGAAAATGGCTGTTGATGGTGGGTGTGGGGACACTGGAGACTGGGAAGGTCGCTGGAACCATGTAAAGAAGTTCCTCGAGCGATCTGGACCCTTCACACATCCTGATTTTGAACCGAGCACTGAATCTCTCCAGTTTTTGTTAGATACATGTAAAGTTCTGGTCATTGGAGCTGGCAGCTTAGGATGTGAGCTCCTGAAAAATCTGGCATTGTCTGGTTTTAGATAGATTTGTTATAGACATGGACACTATAGATGCTTCCAGTCTAAAAAGCAGTTTTTATATAGGCCTAAAGATGTTGAAAGACCTAAGGCTGAAGTTGCTGCAGAATTTCTAAATGACAGAGCTTCTAATTGTAATGTAGTTCCACATTTCAACAAGATTTCAGGATTTTAATGACACTTTCTATCGACGGTTTCATAAAATTGTATGTGGACTGGACCCTATCATAGCCAGAAGATGGATAAATGGCATGCTGATATCTCTTCTAAATTATGAAGATGGTGTATTAGATCCAAGCTCCATTGTCCTTTTGATAGATGGGGGGACAGAAGGTTTTAAAGGAAATGCCATGGTGATTCTGCCTGGAATGACTGCTTGTATTGAATGCACACTAGAACTGTATCCTCCACAGGTTAATTTTCCCATGTGCACCATTGCATCTATGTCCAGGCTACCAGAATACTGTATTGAGTATGTAAGGATACTGCAGCGGCCTAAGGAGCAGCTTTTGGAGAAGGAGTTCCATTAGATGGAGATGATCCTGATCATATTCAGTGGATTTTCCAAAAGTCCGTTGAGAGAGAATCACAATATAATATTAGGGGTGTTACCTATAGACTCACTCAAGGAGTAGTAAAATGAATCATTCCTGCAGTAGCTTCTACAAATACAGTCATTGCAGCTGTGTGTGCCACTGAGGTTTTTAAAATAGCCACAAGTGCATATATTCCTCCTAATACTTGGTATTCAATGATGCAGATGGACTGTACATGTACACATTTGAAGCAGAGAGAAAGGAAAACTGCCCAGTTTGTAGCAAGCTTCCTCAAAATATTCAGTTTTCTCCATCCGCTAAACTGCAGGAGGTTTTGGATTATTTAACTAATAGTGCTTCTCTGCAGATGAAATCTCCAGCCATCACAGCCACATTAGAGGGAAAAAATAGAACACTTTACTTACAGTCAGTAACCTCTATTGAAGAACGAACAAGGCCAAAGCTCTCCAAGACATTGAAAGAATTGGGACTCGTTGATGGGCAGGAACTGACAGTTGCTGATGTCACCACACCACAGACTGTACTATTCAAACTTCATTTTACTTCTTAAGGAAAATAAATCTGCACATAATAGAAAACTCATGGAAATATGCTGCATGGATGCTAAGAAATTTAATGTCATTTTTAGCATTAGTGTTGCTGGAATTTGACTTTTTTAGTATAATGAACCACTCTTTTTTAAATTTATAACTTACGCTTGAAGACAGAATTTTGGGATTGGTACTTGTAAGCATTTTCATTAATGATATGGGAAATGATGTCTGGAGAGAGAGATAATGAGCAAATCTATTCTTTTAGAGGAGGAGGCAAGCACTCTCTTGTGTCTGAATTTTGTTCTTATGGTCAGAATGAATTCCTCAGTTTTCATTTGAGCACCCACATACAGAGAAGATGTCCCTTTAGAGAAAAAAAGAAAATTAAGTTTTAAATAACATTGAATATTACACCCTGACATCTAGAGCATATTGAACATAGCCTATTTCTTGCTTGATTTAATATTCATTTAATTGTAGTTATCCAAATGAATATTAATCATTGCAAAGTTTACCTTGTCCATACTAATTTTAAATGGTGTTATAGCATGGAAATGGGAACTATTTTCATGTTTACTTGTAGTGCCATAGAGGCCAATATGCACAATATGAAAGCCAAGACACGGATATTTAAAAGAAAAAAAAATACAGGCAGCTCTACCTCCAGAATTCGTCTAACCACTGTGTTCTCTATTTTTCCCAAATCATTTTATAGTTTAACTTCCTTATGCAACAATATGTAACAGCTGACTTCTCATCAAGACTAAAATCTTATCATTGTCTTTCAAGATCTTGGAGAAAATATATCCTCAAGTTAAGAGCTCTGACTTTGAATCTGGATTGCTGAATTCAAATCCCAACTGTGGCACTTATATTTCTTGGAGAAAGTCATTTATCCTTTCTATGCTTCAAAATTTTCTTCTGTAAAATGGAGGTGGTATTAATAGTACCTATTTCGTAGGTTTACTATGAGGAATAAGTAAGCTAATGCCAGTGGAAATACCTAGAATTGAGCCGGACAGTATATTCTCAGTTGGAATTCATTATTATTCCGTAATTGTTCTACTTTAACATTATTCTCCACCTCAGACCATCTTTTTCTCAAGAGGTTTGTCACTTCAATAACTATTCTCTCCCTTACCCTACTGTGTTGATTCTTACTTCTGTGCTATTGTTTACCAGTCTGCAATATTTAGTAATATATTTTTAACATGTTTATTATTTCTTATTTCTTTGTAACAGAAATAGAAATATAATGCCTGAAGGTCAAACACAAAAGGAATCCCCTGGATTTTCTTTTCTTATGAATTATACTTCTAGATCTCCTGGATTGAATTTATTTGATTCTACTATATTTGATTCAGAAATCTCATCAGATCAGGTAATATGAGAAGCTAAAGTTTTATTTCTAAAAAACTGTACACTGAAATCAATCTCAAGTAGTTTTTTTCAAGAGAGAAAGAGCACACATGCGCACATGCATGCAAGCAGGGGTGGGGAGGGGCAGAGGGAGGGAGAAAGAATCTTTTTTCTTTTAAGGTGTATTTATTTATTTGAGAGAGGGTGTGAACAAGTGAGCAAGCAGAGGAAGAGGCAGAGGGAGGGAGAGAATCTTAAGTAGACTCCCCATTGAATGCAGAGGTCGACTTGGGATTCCATCTCATGACCCTGAGATCATGACCTGAGTGAAAATGAAGAGTCGGAAGCTTAACCGACTGAGCCACCCAGGTACCCCCCCCCAAGTAATTTTAATTCTTTAGTTTCAAACTATCTTGGAGCAGAGTACAAAGCAGAGGCAATTTTTAAAAAAGATTCCGAGTATTGATAATGCAGCACCGTTTCCCCATTATGTTTTTGTTTTCAATTTCAGGTGCCCTCAGTTGGTATCTGTTTATAAAAAAGAGAATATCAGGATAGGGATGATTTAAATTGCACTTAAAGGCAGTTTAAAATTAATTTGGCTTTATAGTCTATGTGCCTAACTTCTAAACAAACTTTTCATTTCTCAGTGTGAAAAATTCCCCAGGTCTTTTTATTTACATATGTGTACATAGCAACGTTATTGGTTAATTTTAAAAGACCTATTTTTCTTCTAATAGTGATTTCTGCTATTCAGTGATAGAACAGTAAAATGTTTATTTCTGTATTTGGCAATTGAGACTGAAAATTAAGATATACTTTATTTGATCAGTAGAGACAGCACAGTGTAGTGGTTAAGACCAGACTCTGCTGACACACTGGCTGAGTGTGTACTGGATGTAGGATTTTGGATGTAGCCATTAGTTTTATGGATATTAAATGAGTTTATATGCATAAAGCCTTGCAAAAATTCTAACCACTTAATAATGCTAATGTATGTAGTAGTGTAATATAATAAGTATTATATTGTTGTTCATTTAGATTAGTCACATTTAACCAGTTTTATATGGATTAGAATATTTTATTCCTATACCCCCCACATTATCTTAAATTGTTGAAATTATAAGTTTATTGATGGACGATATAGTACTATACATTTCATAGTATTTCATGTCTTCAATTTTGTCTCAATTTTTATCTCAATGCTTATTTCAAAAACAGGTAATTCCCAGGTGTGTGCTGGGCATAAAAAAGTAGAATACAATGAGATAATTGTCATTTACAATATTAACATTAATGCAAAATACATGTATGTCACCTTAACAGGAAACATGTACATTTGGGTAAAGCAGACCACAAGAACTACTGACAAAAATTATTGAGTACATAGACATAGAAAGTAGCTATATAGAATAAAATATTGTAAATATGTATTTCTTCCCCAAATAATTTATAAATGTAATTGAATTCTAATCTAATTGGAATCCTAGAAAGATGGTTTATCTTTAATTTTTTGTTTTGTTTTGCTTTGTAGTGTTGGGGTGGGGAATGAGATTGGCAGATAATTACTAAGTTTCCTGGTCAAGAATAATCAAGAAAATGTTCAAAAATAAGATTGGCAATAAATTAAAATGTAATCCAAAAAAATCAACCCAAAATAAAGCAGAGAAGTAATAGAGTAACAAAACACAGAGAGAGCAAACAGAAAACAAATAGTAAAATGTTAGACCCAAATATGAAAAGTTTTAATAATCACATTAACTATAAATGGGCTAAATACTCCATTAAAGGTGGAGATTATAAGAGTAGATCAAAAAATATGACCCTACTATAAGCTATCAACAAGAAGCACACTTTATTTTTTCTTTTTTCAAGTTTTTATTTAAATTCCAGTTAGTTAACATACAGTGTAATATTAGGTTCAGGGTAGAATTCAGTGATTCATCACTTACATACAACACCCAGTGCTCATGACAATAAGTGCCCTCCTTAATACCCATCGAACTTCCACTATTTGCAGATGACATGATACACACACACACACACACACACACACACACACACACACACAGGAATATTACTCAGCCACCAAAAAGA
Organism: Ursus maritimus; assembly: GCF_017311325.1. NCBI lineage: Eukaryota > Metazoa > Chordata > Mammalia > Carnivora > Ursidae > Ursus > Ursus maritimus. The sequence continues at coordinate 37,758,119 of NW_024425008.1, forward strand.
ATGAATGCTTGTCATGTGCAACAATGTGGATGGAACTAGAGGGTATTATGCTAAGTGAAATAAGTCGGTCAGAGAAAGACAAATACCATATGATTTCATTCATATATGGAATTTAAGAAACAAAACAGATGAAAATAGGGGAAGAGAAGGAAAAATAAAGTAAGATAAAAACAGAGAGAGGCAAACCATAAGAGACTCTCAACAATCGGGAACAAACTGAGGGTTGCTAGAGAGGAGGTGGGTGGGGGAATGAGGTAAATGGGTGATCGGTATTAAGGAGGGCACTTGATGTAATGAGCACTGGGTGTTATATGCAATCATGAAGCAGTAAATTCTACCCTGAAACTAATACTACACTATATTTTAACTAACTACAACTTTAAAAAATCTTGAAAGGAAAAAAAAGTAAGTGGATGGAAAAAGATATATCATGAAAACTGTAAGAAGGTTACAGTGGCTATACTTACATCATTTTAGGTAATCTTCAAGACAAAGAATATTGCTAGAGATAAAGACATTTCTTAAGAATAAAAGGGCTAGGGGCGACTGGGTTGTTCAGTTGGTTAAGCATCTGCCTTCGGCTTAGGTCATAATCCCGGGGTCTTGGGATCTAGCTGTGCATCGGGCTCCCTGCTCAGCGGGGAGTGTGCTTCTCCCTCTCCCTCTCCCCCCTGCTCACTCTCTCTCCCTCTCTAATAGAAAAATAAAATAAAAGGGGCAGTTCTTAAGCAAGATATAACTATGACAAATGTGTATGTGCCTAATAACAACTTCAAAATACAGAAACAAATGAAAAGCAGACCATAAGGAATACAGTCAATGATATTGTAATAGCAATGTAATGGGGCAGATTGTAGCTATACATGTGGTGAACATAACATCAGGTATAAACTTGTCAGTTCACTAAGTTTTACACCCAAAACTAATGTAACATTGTCAACTATACTAAAAAAATACAGACACAAAAATTGACTGAATCAAAGGGAGAAATAGAAAAAAACACAAACTTGATTGGAGATTTTTAGCACCCTTCTGTCAGCACTTGATTGAATTAGACAACATAATCAATAAAGATCTATAAAATCTGAACAATACCATCAACCCTCTTGACCTAACTGACATTTATAGAAACTAACCACATCCAGCATACTTAGTTCTGCAGCTTATATAGGGATGTCTTGTTTTATTGCACTTTGCAGATACTGCTTTTTTTTTTTTTAATAAATTGAAGGTTTGTGGCAACCCTGTGTCAAACAAATCTACTGGCATCATTTTTCCAAAAGCATTTGCTCACTTCATATCTCTGTCACATTTTGGTAATTCTTACAATATTTCAAACTTTTTCATTATTATTATATTTGTTATGGTGGTCTGTGATCAATGATTACAACTCACTGAAAGCTCAGATGAAAGTTTGCATTTTTTTTAGCAATAAAGTATTTTAAAATTTAAATATTGCAGTTTTTAAGACATGATGCTATTGCACACTAATAGTGTAGTGTAAACATAACCTTTGTATGTATTGGGAAACCAAAAAATTCATTTGACTTGCTTTATTGTGATATTCACATTTTTGTGATGGTCTGGAACCAAACCTGTAATATTTCTGAGGTGTGCCTGTATATTCTTTTCAAGTGCTGATGGTACATTCACCAAGACCATATTCTGGGCCATAAAATGAGTCTTAATTTCAAAGGATTAAGATCATACGGAGTATGTTCTCTGCCCACAATATAATTAAATTAGAAATCAATAAGATAGAAGGAAAATCCTAAATAATTAGGCCATGGATCAAAGAAGAAATCATGAGAGAAATTAGAAAAGATTTTGAAATGAATGATTATGAAAATTCAGTGTATCAAAATTGAGGGATGTTGCCAAAACCAAAATAAAACCATAGCTTTAAATAATTTAATTAATACTTTAAATAATTCAGTTAATAGAAAAGAAGAAAGGTCTAAAATCAGTGACCTAAGTTTTCATCTTGAAAATCTAGAAAATGGGGCGCCTGGGTGGCTCAGTTGCCTAAGTGTCTGCCTTCGGCTCAGGTCATGGTCCCAGGGTCCTGGGATTGAGCCCTGCATTGGGCTCCCCACTCAGCCGAGAGCCTGCTTCTCTCTCTCTCTGCCTGCTGCTCCCCCTGCTGTGTGTTCTATCTCTATCAAATATATAAATAAAATCTTTAAAAAAAGAAAGAAAATCTAAAAAAAGAAGAACAAAGTAAACCCAAAGTAAATAGAATGAAAAAATAAGGGAGATAAGAGAAATCAATTAAATAGAAAATAAGCAACAGAGAAAATTGACAAAGCCAAAGTTGGTTCTTTGAGAAAAATTGACAGAACTTATAAACTTATCATTAGACTAACAAAAAGATGAGACAATTTACCTATTTTGCAAATAAAATAGTATTATAGATCCTACAGACATTAATAATAAGAATATTGTGGAAAAGAAGACTGGTGAGGAGGAACCAAGAGCAATCAAAATGTGATAGTGATACAAGGATTGATAAATTGATCAATAGTATGGGCTAGAAAGTCTTGAACTTTAAATATTCATCAGATCTTAATAAAAGGAAGAATTCTCTGAGCATTAAAACAGTGGAAGAAGAGTCAAAAGAAAATAAAAAGAGTTTGGGTTTGGTTCCATAGAAAAGTTTTATATGTTAAAAACATTTTAGAGACAAAATGATAATGTGATATAAAATGTTTGCAATAATATGATAAGGAATTAATATCTTTAATATGTAAAAAGCTTATATGGATTAATAAGAATTACTGCCTCAGTAGAGGTATATACAAAGTTCTTTAGGTGAATAAATAATTCACTGAAAAAGAAATTCAAGTGACTTATAAAAATCCCTGGGAAAATGCTTTCCTTATTAATTGTCAAAAAAATGCAAATCTGTGCATAACAGTATTTACTCAAGTGTAATTTGTATTAGAAAAAAACAGAAGTAACCTAAATGTCCAAAGAGAAAGAATGATTGCAAACCAAGAAACAGACTCTTAACTATAGAGAACAAACTGATGGTTACCAGAGGGTAGGGAGGTGGGGGGGGGGTTAATTAAGGAGTGCACTTGTGACGATCACTGGGTGTTGTATGTAAGTATTGAATCACTAAATTGTACACCTGTAACTAATATTACACTGTATGTTAACTAACTGGAATTTAAATAAAAACTTTAAAAAAAGAAAGAAACTGTATGGTATGTTCATATGGAAAAATATGAAAATGCCATGAAAAGAATCTGGTTTTGGAAGACTAGTGATATGGGAAAATGCTCATAATACACCATTAAGAGAAAAAAAGGGGACAGAAAACTATGTTGCCATGATCCCATTTAAAAAAAAACAAACCCTGTTTTACAGAGAAAACAGACTTTTGGCAGCAAAACTTGATCTGAACTGACATGAAACTGTCTTATTTCCTATTACTTTTATGGGCAGGAAAACAATACCAAGAACCTGTTTTGTAAAAGGCCTTCAGAGTAAAGCAAATGTTAATTAGAATTTTAGGTTATATTAATATTCCAAAGTAGGAACTATCTTTAGTATACTATATATACCTTTTAATATATTATCTATGGCTGGAATCAAATCAATAAGCCTTATTTTAATATAAACAAATGATAGGTTTTAAAGATAGATCTCTTTTTTAAAGTACAGTAGTGTGCTATATAGAATGTTGCCATTTTGTCTACTCTAATTATGCTTATTAGAAGAACCAGGCTTTATATTCAAATATAAATGCCATATCTACTGTTTCACTGATTTCTTGAGTAATACTGAATGGAAATTATTTTTCAGTTTAATGAACATTATTCTGCAGGAAATTTAAATCCTCTATCATCACAACAAGAAATTGGTAAGTGATTTGAAGTTTGCTACATGTAAAAACATGTTAACTTCTCCACTTTTTTAGTTTGCCTCTGATTTTCTCAGGCCCTCAGTTTATTCTTTTAAAATTCTGTTGTGCACCACTCACTAATTATTTTTTGTAGCAATTTAGCTTCTTTCACTACTCCACCAAATTCTCCAATAACTACTAGTGATTTAACAATTATTAAACATTATGGGTATTTTGTATTTATTATCATATTCACTATTTTGTAGCATTTGATATAGTTGACTATTCTCATCTTCTTTCTGAAGTTTTTAGATTTCCTCCTATATCTCTGGTGCTTACTTTTTATTGGATCTTCTTTCTTCTCTTATCCCATGATTAACTGATTCATTCAACATATAAATATATATGTGTATACATATAGTATATTTTATATTCAGTACTGCTTTGGCTCTGGTGATAGAATAGTGGACATTTCCTTTTTCTTTTTTTCTTCCTTTCTTTCAGTTCCACATACAAGTGAAATCATACATTATTTGTCTTTCTCTGTCTGACTTATTTCACTTAGCATAATGCCGTTAGTGTTACTGTAAATGGCAGGATTTCCTGGTTTTTTAATGTCTCAATAATATTCCATTGTGTGCATATATATACATATATATACACACACACACACATATGTTCATTTCTTTTTCTTGCCTGATTGCTCTATCTAGGACTTCCAGTACTGCTTTGAATAGGAGTGGTAAGAGTGGGCACCCTTGTCTTGTTCCTGATCCTAAAGGAAAAGCTCTCCTCCTTTCACCATTGAGTACAGTGTTACCTGTGGGCTTGTCATATATGGCTTTTATTATGTTGAGATATGTTCCTTCTATGTCTAAATTGTTAAATTTTTATCATGAATGGATGTTGAATTTTGTCAAATGCTTTTTCTGCATTTATTGAGATGATCATATGATTATTTTCTTTTATTCTATTGTGATGTATCTAACCTTGTTCCAACATATCTTTTAAGCCTTTTCTCTTATAAAAATAATATATGCTTTTGGTCAGACTGAAGAACTCACTACATCCCAAATATGCCAACACCTTCTTACCCACTTTTTTCTTCCTGAAATCCTCAACTTCTATTTCTTTCTAACCATTTTCCAAGACCAGGTCCCATAAATTCTTTTATTTCTCTTCAACTTTTCATCCCCAAAAGATCTCTTCTTCACTTTTCTGTATGTTTCTTTTTTAATATACTGTAAAATATTCTGTTGTCTGTTATTATTTATTAATATATATAAAAATCTCTTCTTTTTCTTGAAATTATGCTATGTTAGTAAGTCTCTTCTAATTACAGGTCTTTGAGTGCAGGGATTCTGTTTTATTCACGTTTGTATTGTCCATAGCACCTTGCACATTAATCTATTATTTTATTCATAATGAGCCTAGGAGTTTTATGAAGACTTTATATGAACATCTTTTCTTCTGAAATTAAATAAAAACATCAAATTCATTTATTCAAAGGGAGATTCAAGATTTTAAATCTTTCTGAGCCTTTAGCTATGTTACAGCTATTTTTCTTCATTTAAGTCTTATGGATATGTACTGAAGTCAGTGGAAAAATAAAGGGATACAGGAAGAACTCAAGTATCTGGTAATCAGTCAGTCCATCTGTCTTTCTAACCATCCCTCCATTCACCCACCCTACTGCTGGTAGGCTTAGCTTTATTGAGGGTGAAATAATTGAGGTGTTTAAAGATACATGAAATTTCAAAGTGCTACAAAGTAAATTGTTCTGCTTAATTGAATTGTTTCTTCATGGAAAAAATACAAGTGCTTTAAAAGACTTAAAGTAAGTTTTTAGATTACTGCATTTTGAGTTGTTAATAATTAAAATTGTAATAAAGATATTAAAATATTTTAATATTTATAGTCTTACATAATACAGTGAATGAAAAATAATATTTTTCCTTAGAGGCAATTCTTGGAGTAATTAACCAAATAATTCTTTATGTAAAGTTGATTTCAAAAAATCCTCTTGGGGTGCCTGGGTGGCTCAGGTGTTTAAGCATCTGCCTCTTGGTTTTGGCTCAGGTCATGATCTCAGGGTTGTCAGATGGAGCCCTGCATAAGTCTCCATGCTTAGCGTGGAGTCTGCTTGAGATTTTCTCCTTCTCTCTCCCCCTTTGTTCCTCCCCCCAGCTTGTGCTCTCTCTCTCTCTCTAAAATAAATAAAATCTTTAAAAAAATTCCTTTTAGAACTATAGAAGCCTTTTCACTGTTCTGTCCATTTCCTTGAACAATGCCACAAACAGTACATTGTAGTAACTCATAAATAATAGTTGAATTAGTTTGACTTCTGCAGTATCTCTCAGACCCAGCATCTTTCTCCATTCACTTTGCTATGACTGTAAGACCAAGCTTTCATCATTTCTTTCTTGTTCTCCCTGCTTCTAGACGCTCTACTGTTCCAGCCTTTCTACGCATTCTTTCCTTGGTAATCTTTACAAAGTAGTTCAAATCCTGTCATATCTTCACTTGAAAATTTGACAAAAAATTAGTTTGGTTGGGAACAGAGGGAAAGGGAGAGTGAGAATCTTAAGCAGGATCTACACCCAGCATGGAGTGGGAGGCAGGGCTTGATCTCACAATCCTGGGATCATGACCTGAGCCAAAATCAAGATTCCTTTGTTTAACTGGCTGAGCCACCCTTTGCCCCTCCACTTGAAAATTTTAATGGCTTCCTCTTACATATAAAATAAAGTCCAGATTCTATAGTTGGACATTCAGCTATCTTTCCAGCTCCTTTTCATTAATACTCTTTTAATAACTTTTTATTATTTCTTAGTGCTCCTGACAAGCTGAATTGATTTCTGTTATTCTAATACTTCCCATGCGTTCCTGTTTCTCTGCCTCTGTGCTATTCTCTCCATTTGAGGTGTTGTAACCCTTTTTCTACCATATATACTAGCCCTTATTATACTTGAGTTCAAATTACTTGAAAGTAATTTTAGATCTATTTGATTTCTCATAGTACAAAGGACAGTTCTTTCCCTGTAGGAATACAGTTAAATATCTGCTTAATAAGTGATTCAGTGTTACCCTATTTATTGTTTACAGTATACTATAATTTAATAGATGATGCAAATTATGTAACAGGAATAGCATGGTATTATAATGTTTATCTTCCTCAGGAAACTTATTTGGAAAACCAGAAGGAGACGATGGCTTCACATTTTCTTTTTCATCAGACTCTTCAACTCATACATTTGGAACTGGAAAAGATGATTTTAGTTTTCCATTTTCATTTGAACAGGATCAAAACTCAGCACCTTCTTCTGTAAAAGGTTTTTCATCTTCCTCACAAAATACAACACAGTTTACTTTTTTTTGAACTAATTACTAATATCTCAAATTATTTAACTGCTCCGTAATCATCTAGGGCACAAATTTACATTATTACTTAAAAATGAAGACTACTTTCTTTTGTTGATTAAAGCAGTAATGGGTTACCATAGTTACATTATTTGATTATATATTTAAATATTGAGGGCAATTAACCCTATGTCATCAAATTTTGTTTTATTTGAAGCATTTGCTATCATTACTTACTTGGTTTTGATTTTGCAAGCCATATTTAGGCAGAATTAATCATAATAGAATTTGATGATTTTTCATTAATCTTTACTATAAATATTAAGCCTGCTTCTCCCCAGAACCTAAGTTTCATTCTGGTAGTATTTTAGGTGTTTTGATAAGAACAAGAACTTTAGGCCATCAGAAGATCTTTTAGCAGAATTAGTGTTGAGGTGTACTTTGTACTTTTGCTACTAAAAAATGCTTTTAAAACCACTGTTTCACTTATGCTTCACTGTTGCAGTATAAGGAGTGGTGCTTTAATAATATTCTCGCAGAATTCATGTTATTTATAGTGAATAAAATATGTTATTCTAATACAACAAATAATAAACTTTTAATTTTATCAGTTATTCTAATATCTTTAATGGAAAGAAATTAAATGTGAAGGGCTAGAGTAATTTCTGAAAACTAGATCGTTGTATTAATGATGATACTGTTATATTTTCTTGCTTAAACTTTTTTGAAGAACATTTAAAATTTTGTTTTCTGTTTCTAACAAAAAAATTGGCCTTCATGTTTTATATGCAGTATTTGCTTGTGAATTATATAGGTTAAATGAAGATATTTAAATTTTGATGAAATTATATAAATGTATTGCTCAACCTCTTTGTATTTTGTGCTTTTTAAATTGGTTACATTGAGTTACCGAGTAATAAAGTCTGACTCCAAATTCTGGTGTGTGACTGCTGACAGATTTTAAGCTTCACAGCATTTTCTTTCCTTTCTGCTCCACATCTGATCAAGCCGATAAGAAAGCCCAGGTGTTCCCAACTTTAGCATTCAGTGGGAAGTTCAAGCCATGTATAGGAACTCTTGTTCTGGTCCCACCCTCAACCACCATAAAAACCCACAGCCAGTCTCCTTCCTCTGATCTCTCAAGCCATTTTTAGATAAACTAGGTAGTCCTGGCCTGCTCTCTCCAGAAAATGTCATTATATGAGTAATAAACCTTTTCATACCGTATTGGGGTGTGTGTGGTACCATTAGTCTCAATATCAAGCCAAATTTTGGGTGAGAGTCTCTCTTGCTTCTTCAGGGTGTCCACAACGTATCACAATTATATTAAATAAAGCCTTCCCAAAGACGTGATAGAAGTCAGAGAGAATAGATACTTCTAATGAGAGAAAGAGTTTAAGAAAATTTCGGACTGTATTTTAAAAATAAAAGCTTCAACAACTGGTTGAAAACAGAAAATTTCAGTTAAAAACTTGGAGTTTTTCTTTTTATATCAAGTATTTTATTGACCCTGTGATTGAATTAATTGGTTGTTTTGATGTAATAAAGACATTGGCTATATATGAGGAAGAAGAAAATGTTGTAATTGGTTTATTTGTTATTTAAGAGGTTCAAAACTGGTTTAGCCTTGAGAGACCCAATGATTCCATGGTTTATTTTTACTTTAAATAGAGAAATGCCTAGCACACAGGTATCATGTATCAATAAAAGAGATAAAGTAGGTATTTTTAAAGTACAGTGTGCATGGCATTTTGAGGGTATGTAGAAGAGCTAAAAGACAGTCTTATACTCAATTTATCATTTATTTGAGGAGACATAACATGAAACAACAAAAACACATTACAATAAAATAGTTTATAATCAAATTCTATAGTTTATAACTTGGTCTGTGGTAGAGAAGAGATTGAGAGCTATTAGAATTATAAAACAGAAGGTTACATGGACTGGGAAAGCCTGGCAAAGATTCATTGAAGATGTAGGATTTGAAATAGGACATTAAAGGTATGTAGATTGTAAAATTATTGAATGTTAATGTTGTTGCTTTTTTTAAGCTTTGCATTTTTTGTTGCCTAACTCTAGTGGCAAGTGTTTTATAATATTTCATTAATTTTTTTGTTGAATTAATAGAATTGAACTGAATTGGTAATAGAGGCAGGGAAGGCTTTCTAGGTAAGGGGAACAATGCAATCACAAATTTGCAATCACAAATTTAGTACAAGTGGAGGATATTCAAAATAGGCCTAAACAGAATGGTAAATAGTAGTAGGAAATTAAGATTACTAGATATGGTAAGACTGATGAATAGAGAATCTTCAAGTGTTTTGACTTGGTTTCTGAAGCTGATAAGGAATTTATGTCTTAAATGCCAGAGCTGCAAGATAAAAGGGATGATTAAGAAAGGTTAAACAGGTAATACGGTTAGAGTTGGGAGAAATTAGAGTTAAATCAAGTTGGAGGCAGTTGCACTGGTCCAGATATGCAGTGATAAGTTCCAATGATAACAACTAATTGTGTTGTGGTTTGTTGCTGCTGACACCTAAAATTTAAAAAGTTTATGTCACCTAAAAGAAATATATTTGGTTGAATACCATCTGGGTATAAGGTAAAAGAACCAGAGTTATTTGGTTGTGTTTGAATATCACAAATCTCAACTAGTGGAGTTATGGGCAGTGTTTCTAATATAGATCACAGAAATAACTATATAATCAAACAGCCTTCTAAAGATAATTTTAAAGAATAGTATTCCCCTAATTATAGATGAAATCTTCAAAATAACTGTCATATTCAAAATAACTTGTCTCCACTTCTATTCAATAAGGTTTTAGAAATGTGCTGTCCAGTCCCAGAACCCTCTGTTACATTTAGTAGAAAAACTATAACTGCACATCAGATTATGTTTAAGGGGAAAAAACCTATTTTAATGTGATTAGACTAACTTTTTTTTCTATGATTAGAAAAGGTATCCTAAATTTACAAGAGGAATATTCCAATTCAGTTAAGACTCTGATTTATCCTCAAAGGAGGTCTAATATACTATAGCTACTGTGGTATCACTAATTCTCAGTGGACAGAGCTAGGAAATATATGTATGTATATTAATCTATACATCTGTCTATCATCTATCTATCATCTATCTACATACTTAGAACATGAGCTTGTACTGATAACTCCAGCAACATGAGGGTCATTCTAGTGTTCTTTTATTTGAAACTTCTTTCTCTGACAGTGAGAAACTTGGCTTTCATTAATTATAATTTATTTACTCTTTTGTTCAACCTTAGTATACATATAATTTCAGAATTGTGAACCCAGACCCGGTAAGAAACAAATTTATCAATTAGGGTATGTTAGTTTTCTGTAGCTGCTGTAGCTAATTGCCACAAACTTGGTGGATTGAAACAACAGGAATTTATTCTCTCAGAGGTCTGGAGGCCAGAAATCCAAAATCAGTTTTACTGGGTAAAAATCACGGTGTTAGCAAGACCATACTTTCTACAGAGGCCTCTTCCAGTTTCTGGTGACTGCTGACATTCCTTGGCTTGTGTCCACATCACTCCAGTTTTCAAGGCCATTATGTTAGGGTTCAGAGAAACAGAACCAATAGCATCTATTTCTGTCTTCTATCTATATATCCATCCATCATCTAGATTTATTTTAAGGAATTTGTTCTCATGATTGTGGAAGTTGCAAGTCCTAAATCTGTAGGGCAAATTGGCAGGAAGGAAATTCAGGTAAGAGTTGATGCTACAGTTTTGCGTCTGATATCCACAGGACAGACCAGGCGGGCTGGAAACTCAGGCAGGGTTTCTAGGTTATAATCTTGAAGCCAAATTCCCTTTTTGGGAAACCTCAGTCTTTGCTCCTAAAGTCTTTGGTTTAGTCTGTTCACATTATGAATAATAGTCTGCTTTAATCAAAACATACTGATTTAAATGATAATCACATTTAAAAATACCTTCACAGCAAAATCTAGAATGGTGTTTGACCAAACAATGGCACTCCATAGCTTAGCCAGGTTGACACAGAAAATTAACCATCACTGCCAAGATCTTCAAATCTTTCTCTGTTCTGCCTTCACATGACCTTCTCTCCATGTGTGAAATCTCCCTTTGCCTTTCCCTTATAAGAACATGTGTTTGCATGGGGTCTACTTGGATGGGTAATTCAGATAGTCTCTCCGTCTTAATATATCACATCCAAAAAATCCTTCCTTGCCCCCCACCCATTCCTTGTCATATGAGGTAACATCAACAGGTTCCAGGGAGTGGTATATGGATATTTTTAGGTGGCCATTTCCTAGCCAATGATAAAGGGTATATATTAGTGTTTGTGTACTTTCTTTTAATTTGTAGTTTTAGAGCATCTAGTCAAAGTTACTTAGGATAACTCCTGTCTTCCCTACTCCCTAATTATGATTATGTCAGTCATAATATAGTTATATTCATTTATGCATTCCATCTTGAGTTTATCTGAATTTCCTGGTTGATCTTTAAAAAATTTTTTTAAAGATTTATTTGCTTGAGAGAGCGAGCGAGCACATGTAAGCAAGGGGAGGGGCAGAGGGAGAGGGAGAGAGAGAGAATCTCAAGCACACTCTCCACTGAGTGTGGAGCCCAAAGCAGGGCTCAATCTCACGACCCCAGGATCATGACCTAAGCTGAAATCAAGAGATGGATACTTAACTAACAGCCACCCAGGCGCCCCTAAAATTTTTTATATAGTAAAACTCCCTCTTTGTGATCTGTAGTTCTATTGGTTTTGACAAATAGGTTATGTATCCACCACAACAGTACCATATAGAATAATTCCATCATCCCCCAAATTCCCTAGTGATCCTTTGTAGTCAGCCCCACCCTCTACTTCTAAAGCCTGGAAACCATGGGTCCGTTTTCTGTCCCTTTAGTTTTGTCTTTTCCAGAATGTCATATAAACGGAAACATACTATATGTAGCCTTTGGGGTCTGGCTTCTTTCACTTAGCAAAACGTACTTGAGCTTCATCCTGTCCTTGCATAAATCAATATTTTGTTTCTTTTTCTTGCAAGTATTTCAGTGTATGGATGTGGTATAGTTTGCTTATTCCTTTGCCTGTTGACAGGCATGTGAGTGGATTTCGGTGATTATGAGTAAAGCTGCAAAAACACTCGTGTGGGATTTTATGTGAATATAAAATTTTATTTCATTTGAGTAAATACTTAGGAATGGGATTTTTGGGTTGCACAATAAGTATATGTTTAACTTTATAAGAAACTGCCAAACTGTTTTACAAAGTGACTGTACCATTTTGTGTCCCCACCAGCAATGTATGAAGATTCACATCTTTGTCAATACTTGGTATTATCAGTTTTTAAGATTTTAGCCATTCCCATAGGTATAAAGTGGTATATCATTGTAGTTTTAATTTGTATTTCCCTAGTTGTTGCTGAGCATGGTTTCATATGCTTATTTGCCATTGGAATATCTGGGTTGATTAAAAAAATTGGGTTGTTTTCTTATTGTTGAGTTAAGCAAGTTATTTATATATTTTGTATACAAGGCCTTTATTAGATACACAATTCACAAATATTTTTTCCCCATCTGTGGCTTATCTTTTTATTTTGTTAACACTGTCTTTCAGAGAGAAAAATGTTTTAAATTTTGATAAAGTCCAATCTATCATCGAATTGTGCTTTTGGTTATTTGTTAGATATAAAGGCTCTTTGCCAAATCCAAGGTCATAAATTTTCCTTCTATGTTTTCTTTTAAAAATTTTAGAGTTTTGGGGGTGCTTGGCTGGCTTTGTTGGAGGGGCATGTGACTCTTGATCTTGGGGTTGTGAGTTTGAGCTCCATGTTGGATTAGAAATTAAATAAATAAATAAATAAATAAACTTAAAAAAATTTTAGAGTTGGGGCACCTGGGTGACTCAGTCAGTTAAGCATCTGCCTTCAGCTCAGATCATGATCCCAGGGTCCTGAGATCTAGCCCCAGAGTCTCCCTGCTCAGCGGGGAGTCGGCTTCTCCTTCTTCCTCTGCCCCTGCTCATGCTCTCTCTCTGTTTCTCAAATAAATAAATGAAATCTTAAAAAAAAAACTTTAGAGTTTTATATTTACTTTTATGTCTGTGATACAGTTAAGTTAATTTTTATATAAGGTGTGAGGTATGTATCAAGATAAACTTCTTTGGGGGGGGCACAATTTGTTGGAAAGATTGTCCTTTCTCCATTGAATAACTTGTATCCTTGACAGTAATCAATCAATACGTTCATATAGATCTTTTTTTTTTTTTTTTAAGTAGGCTCCACTCCCAGCGTGGAGCCCAGTGCCGGACTTGAACTCACAACCCTGATTATGACCTGAGCTGAAATCAAGAGGCAGATGCTTAACTAACTGAGCCACCCAGGTACTCCTATATAGGTCTATTTTGGGGCTCTCTAGTCTTTTCCATTTGATTTAGGTGTCTATCCTTTCATCTATAATCATTTTCTTGATTACTATGAATTATAATGAATCTTGAAATTGGGTGGTGCAAGTCCTCCAACTTCGTTCTTTGTAAACATTATTTTAGCTCTTCTAGTTGTTTTGCCTTTCCACATATATTTTAGAATCAGCTTGATGATTTTTGTTAATGTCTGTGGGATTTTAATTGGGATTGCATTAGACCTTTAGATTTAGCATTTTTTTAGAGGGGGTGGGGCAGAGAGAGAGTGAGAGAATCTTAAGCAGGCTCCACACCCAGTACAGAATCTGATGTGGGGCTCAATCTCACGGCCCTGAAAGCATGACTGAGCTGAAATCAAGAGTCAGATGCTTAAACAACTGAGCCACTCAGGTGCCTCTGACCTATAGATTCAGCCCTTTAACAATTTTGAGTCTTCTAATCATGACCATGGTATATCTCTCTATTTACATACATCTCTTTGATTTCTTTCATTAATATTTTGTCATTTGCATAGTGCAGGTCCTGCACATATTTTGTTGTATTTATATTTATTTTTCTTCTTTTTCTCCTTTTGGTACTATTGTAAATGCTATATTTCTTCTAATTTTTATTTTGAATGTCAATTGTTTATTGCTCGTATAGAGAAATAAAGTTGATTTTTGTGTATTAACCTTACATCCTGTGATCTTGCTAAACTCACTTAATAGGTCTTGTAGCTTTTTTATATATTCTTTGCGATCTTCTATGTAAGTAATGTTGTCTGCAAATAGAGGCAGTTTCATTTCTTTTTTTCCTCAGTATACATGCTTTTTATTTCTTTTGCTTATATTATTTCACTGGATAGGACTTCCACTAGGATTTTGAATAGGGGGTAGGAAGAGAAGACATCTTCGCTTTTTACCTAATCTTAGGGGGAAATCATTCAGTCTTTCACCATTTAGTATGATAGCTGTAGGTTATTTTATAGTTGCCTTTGTCAGGTTAAGAATATTCCATTCAATTAACAGTCTGCTGTGAATTTTTAATATAAATGGCTGTTGAATTTTGTCAAATTCTTTTTCTGCGTCAATTGATATTGTCATATTGTATTTTTTCAGTCTATTAATATGGTGAATTACATTGATTGCTTTTTAAATGTTGAACCAGCCATAAATTTCTGGGATAAACCCTGATGTATTATCCTTTTTAATATATTCTGATTTCAATTTGGTAGTATTCTTTTGAGGACTTTTGCAATTTATGTTCATGAGAAATTTTGATCTGTAGTTTTCTTCTATTGTCTATTGGTATTAGGGTAATGATGGTCTCAAAATGAATTAGGAAATGTTCTTACCTTTTGTATTATCTGGAAGAGATTGTGTAGAATTGTCATTTTTTTTTTCTTAAATGTTTGGGGAAACTTACCAGTGAAACCGTCTCATCCTGGAGTTTCCTGTGTTTGATGGTTTTAAACTTTGAATTCAGTTTCTTAAATAGGGGAATATATTATCTATTTCTTCATGAATGAGTTTTGATTCTTTGTATCTCAAAGAATTAGTCCATTTCATCTAGGTTTTCAAATTAATAGTCATAGAGTTGTTTGTAATATTTCCTCATTAATCTTTTATTGATTGTGTGGTCTTTAGTGATCACTTCTCTTTCATTCTTGATATTGATCATTTGTAGGCTGTTTCTGTCTGTCTGGCTAGAGGATTATCAATGTTACTGTTTTTTCCCTTTAAAACCACCTTTCAGTTTCATTGATTTTTCTCTATTTTTCTGTTTTCAATTTTATTGGTTTATACTTTTTATTATTCCCTTCCTTCTGTTTGCTATGGCATTAATTTTCTTTTATTCTTTTAGTTTCTTAAAGTGAAAGCTTATGTTATGGATTCGAAACCATTCTTCTTTTATCGTTACTAATTAATGTTATAACATTTCCTCTAAGCCCTGCTTTAGCTATATCCATCAAATTTTGATATGTTTAATTTTTATTTTCACTTGGGTAAAATTATGTTTATGTTTCCTATAGGACTTTCTCTTTGACTCATGGGTATTTAAAAGTTTGTTTAATTTCCATACATTATAAAACAATATTTTATTGATATATTTGACAGAGAGAGAGAGCACACAAGCAAGGGGAGCAGCAGGCAGAGGGAAAGGGAGAATTGGCTCCCCACTCATCAATGAGCCCAATGCAGGGCTCGATTCCAGGGCCCTGGGATCATGACCTGAGCCAAAGGCAGATGCCCAACAGACTGAGCCACACAGGCGCCCCTAATTTCCACACATTTAGGGAATTTAAAGTATCTTTCTGTCATTGATTTCTAGTTTAACTTCATTATGGCCCAAGAAATACTTTGTATGATTTCCTTTCCTTTCCTTTCCTTTCCTTTCCTTTCCTTTCCTTTCCTTTCCTTTAAATCTTTTCTCTTCTCTTCTCTTCTCTTCTCTTCTCTTCTCTTCTCTTTTCTTTTCCCTTCCTTCCTTCCTTCCTTCCTTCCTTCCTTCCTTCCTTCCTTCCTTCCTTCCTTCTTTTTATGGTGCAAAAAGGTGCTTTTATTACAGCATGGGGACAGGACCTGTGGGTAGAAAAAGCTGTGATTGTGAGGCGTGGCTGATTATATATTTTTAGGTTGGAGGTGGGGTAGAGATAAGGAAATTATCTAAAGGGATTTCTGTACTTCAGAGAAGACTTACAGGATCCCGGAGGTCTGGCTATTATCAAGCTAATGTAGCTTTTAGTCTCTAGCAAAGCTTTAACATTAAGGCAGCTGTGAGTCCCTTGAGGAATGTCACACTCTGTTTGTCTCAGGTATTTATCAAAGGACTGTAAATTGTAAGGATATTTAATTTTATCTACATTTCTCTTGCCTTTGTTCTCATTTTACCCCCTGAACAATTTTGACCCTTAAATCTTTAAGGTTGCTGAGGGTGGAAGGTCTTATCTTCTGTAAATTCTTCCTGCTGAATAGGGGCATAGAGATGTCCCTACCTATGGGTCTACATTGATCCACTGGGGAATTTACATATAGGAGTTATGAGAGGCAGAGGCAGCCAAATCCAAGGTAGACAACATATATGAATCTCCTTGAGTTGAAAGGATTATCTGTCGGCTTGAAGTTATGACAGGGAAGGAGTCTCAGCACCTGGCGGATATCAAATAAAGTTAATATCTTGAGAAAGGGGCGCCTGGGTGACTTAGTCAGTTAAGCATTTGACTCTTGATTTCAGTTCAGGTCATGATCTCAAGGTTGTGAGATTGAGCCCTGGGTGGGGCGCCACACTGGGTGTGAAGCCTGCTTAAGATTCTCTCGCTCCCTCTCCCTCTGCCTCTCCCCCATCCCTGTGTACACATGAGTAACATGCTCACCTCCACACAAAACTTTAGGTCTTTTAAATTTGACACTTATGTGGACCCAGATATAGTCTACCTTTGTAAACAAAATATGTGTGCTTGAAAAGTGTACTTGAAAAGAATGTGTATTTGGCAGTTATGTGAAGTATAGTAGTCTGTAAACACCAGTTAGGTCAAGGTGATTGACAGTGTTGTTCAGATCATCTTTACCAATTGCTGAGAAAGTGCTGTTAAAAACTATGACTGTGTTTTTGTCCATTTCTCCCTTTAATTTTGTCCATTTTTGTTTCATATATTTTGAAACATTGTCAATAAGTTTGTATTCATTATGATTGTTATATCTTCCAGATGAACCTATTATCATTATGAAATCTCCCTTTATATCTACTAATATTCTTTTTCTTAACTTCTATTTTATTTTATATTAACATAGCCCTTCCAGCCTTCTTATAATTGTTTCCATGATATACTTTTTCCATCCATTTATTTTCAACTTGTCTGTGTCTTTATATTTGAAGTATATCTCTTGCAGACAGCATATGGTTGGTTTTTAAGTTCATTGTAATAATCTCTGCACATACTCTCTTTAAAAGTTCACATAATATTTTGGCTTTGTCTCATTGGTCAGAATGACTCTACCTTAATTGCAAGGGAAGCTGAGAAATGTTGGATTTTAGGTGAGCACGTTACTCACGGTTTTATTACTAAGGAAAAAGAGGTGACTGGATATTGAGAAGTAATTAAGCATATCTTATAATATCTTCCTGGATATATTCTTTCTATGTTCAAGTACTTTCTCAAGAGTAATTCCCAAGATGGTCCTTGAACAATAAAACTTCTGAGGCCTTTTAGATCTGGTAACACCTCTGTTTTCCTCCTTCGTTTATTTTTAAAAATTAAATTTATTTTTTAAAGGTAATATACTCCCATGGACACACACACACAGATACACACACATGCACACACACACACACACACACACAAAGGTAAACAGTGGAAAAAACTCTCCTTCTCATCCGTGTCTCCTCTACCTGTTTCCTATCCCCTTCATTTGTAAACGTAGTTATGTGGGTTTTTTTTTTCCTATTCTTCTAAGAGTTTTATGCATAAAAAGAGAATAAGGACATTCTTATTTTCCCTTATTTCACATTTAAGACACATTGAAGATACATTATATTTTACCTTTCTTTTCCCACTTAACAATTAGTATCAAAGATCTTTGATTTTGCTTTTATATGAAAGTTGGACTAGAAACAATCATTTTAAAGAATTGTTTTTGAAACCTATTTGTATAAGGGAGTGAAGGTAAAGGAAATAGTCAGGGACCAGCTAACCTGCCTGTACTTCTCAAGTGCTTTCCAAACCCGGATGTTTCCCTGCCTTTTCCCATCAACAACATGCCGCCCGCCCTGTGAGGGCGAGATTAAAGGATATACCTAAAAACTTGGCCAACAATGCTACCTCCCCAAAATGCTATCGTGTGATGGTTAATTTTATGTGCTTACTTAACAGGGCCACAGAGTGCCCATTATTCTGGGTATTTCTATGAGGGTGTTTCTGGATGATATAAACATTTGAATAAGTAGACTAAGAAAAGCATATTGCCCTTCCCAGTGTGGGTAGGACTCCTCTAATCCGTTGAATAGGACAGAAAGGCTGAGTAAGAGAGAATTCACTCTCTCTGCCTGACTGTCTTCGAGCTGGGACATAGGTCTTCTCCTGCCTTTGGACTCAAGACTCAGACTGGAATTTATACTATGTCCTTTCCTGCTTCTCAGATCTTCACATACATATTGGAACTATAGCATTATTTCTCCTGGGTCCCCAGCTTTCCTACTTCAGATCTTAGGATTTCTCAGACTCCATAATCCAGAGCTGATTCCTTATAATCAATCAATCAATCAATCTCTCTCTCTCTCTCTGAAATATATAAAATTTTCTATTGGTTATATTTCTCTGGCTGGTACAAGTATTCAGCCCTAATTGTCTTTATATTAATTTTGACAGATATCTCACCTTTTCTCCAGGTTTTGTAATGTCTTTAGGTTTAGGTTTTTGAGGAGAGAGTCAGTGCTTGCTTGCCATTTTTGTTTTATACTCTTGTTTGGCTTTTATTTGTATTTTTAAAGACAGCCTTCATTTTTCTTTTCTTTTTTCTTTTTTTTTTTGCTTTTAATTTGTTTATTCATAGTTTTTTTCTTTACATTCCACTTAATGAGTGGAATTATGTGGTATTTTTGTCTTTAAATCTGACCTATTAGTATAATACCCTTTAGGTCCATCCATGTTGTCTCAAATGGCACAATTTCCTCCTTTTTAATGGCTACATAATATTCCAGTGTGTGTGCCTGCATGCGTGTACATGTGTGTGTATACCACACTTCCCTTATCCATTCATCTTTGGATGGACACTTGGGCTGCTTCCATATGTTGGCTATTGTAAATAATGCTGCTGTAGACATAGGGGTACATATATCTTTTTGAATTAGTGTTTCTGTTTTCCTTGGGTAAGTACTCAGTAGTGGAATTATTGGATCATATTATATTTCTATTTTTAATTTTTTGAGAAACCTCCATACTGTTTTCCATGGTGGTAATGTACCACCATGGTATAATTGGTAAATTATACCAATTATACCAATTTACATTCCCACCAACAGAGCACAAAGAGTTCCTTTTTCTCCACATCCTTGCCAACACTTGTTATTTCTTGTTATTTTGATTTTAGCACTTGAACTCGTGTAAGGTGATATCTCATCGTGGTTTTGATTTGCATTTCCCTGATGATTAGGGATGTTGAGCACCTTTTCATGTGTATTGGCCATCTGTATGTCTTCTTTGGAAAAATGTCTATTCAAGTCCTCTGCCCATTTTTAATTAGATTGTTTTTTTGGTGTTGATTGTAAGAGTTCTTTATATATTTTAGATATTAACCCTTATTGGAATATCATTTGCAAATATCTTCTCCCATTCAATAGGTAGTTTTGTTTTGTTTTGTTTTGTTTATGATTTCCTTCACTATGCAAAAGCTTTTTATTTGATGTTGTCCCAATAGTTTATTTTTGCTTTTGTTTCCTTGCCTTAGGAGACATGTGTAGAAAAAGGTTGCTATAGTTGACATCAGAGAAATTACCACCTGTGCTCTCTTCTGGGATTTTTATGGTTTCGAGTTGCACATTTAGGTCTTTAATCTGCTTTGAGTTTGTTTTTTGTTATGGTGTTAGAAAATCCATAGAAAATCTAGGATAATTTTATATTACATTTGCTCCAATTAATATCCCCGGTGTCCCATTTGCTAACTATTATTTTCTTATGAGTTAGCAGCCTCAGATTACCCATTCACCTTTTGTTTTTTTAGACTTACAGTGTAAAATATTTGGGAATGAGGGCATATTTGTCTTTTTTCAGAAGAAGTAATCCCATAATTCTAAGTATTGACTTGTTGTATCAGGTTAAATACAAATTTTAAAGGAAACACAACAAAACCTTAAAAATGTGAAGTGGGTGAGTTTAGCAAGAAGCTTTACAAAAGAGGAAATATTTATCTTTGGCAATGAAATTTAGGCAGCATTTTGAGACTCTGGACTAAAAGAAAATTTATTTAAGTTGGATTGACTTTAACAGTTCTGAAACCATACCATCACTATGTAAAAATCATTTGATTTGGTTGTTAAGTGTTTGATTCAGTGTAAATATTAAAAGAACCCACCATTTAACTGACCTTGCTCTTTTTCAGTGTTCTGTCAGATTTTTAAGAGTGTAATTTAGATCAAATTTAAAACTCAGAGGAATGAAACAACTTTCTACTTGTATATTGTGGCATTAATGTACTTTAGTATAGTCAGGGAATAAGATATAAATACTACTGACTAGAACATATTGAAATGTGTAGACTTATAGTACAAAAAGCAGAAAAGATAGTAAGCTCAAAGAAGAACTTGATAGAGAGATATTCCATGTTCATGGATAGAAAGACTCAATATTGTCAAGATGTCAGTTCTTTCCAACTTGATCTATAGATTCAATTCAATTGCCGTTAATCCCAACAAATTATTCTGTGGATATTAACAAAATGATTCTGAAGTTTATATGGAGAGGCAAAAGACCCAGAATAGCCAACAAAATAAAGAAGGAGAGGAACAAAGTTGGATGACTTATTGTAAATGTCCAGTAATCAAGACAGTGTGGTATTGATGAAAGAACAAATAGATCAATGGAATGAAACAGAGAACTCAGAAAGAGACCTACACAAATTCGTTCAATTGATCTTTGACAAAGGAATGAAGATTGCTATACAATGGAGTGAAGATAGTCTTTTCAACAAATGGTGCTGGAACAACCGGACATCCACATACAAAAAAAAAAAAAATGAATCTAGATACAGACCTTATACTCTTCACAAAAATAAAATGGGTTGCAAAAATGTAAATATAAAATCAAAGCTATGAAATTCCTAGAAGATTAGTTAGAAGATAATCTAGATGACCTAAGGTTTGGTGATGACCTAGGGTTTGGTCTTTCTTTCTTTCTTTCAGATTTATTTATTTATTTATTTGAGAAGGAGAGCACATGAGTGTGAACGGGGAGGGGCAGAGAGAGAGAGAAAGGGAGATAAGCAGACTCGCTGAAGAGTAGGGAGCCCAACATGGGGCAAAATCCCAGGACTCCAAGATCATGACCTGAGCTGAAATCAAGAGCTGGACACTTAACCTGAGCCACCCAGGCACCCCATGACTTTTTCTATATAATATTAAAGGCACAATCTATGAAAGAAATAACTGATAAGCTGAACTTCATTAAAATTAAAATTTTCTGCTCTGCAAAAGACATGGTCAAGAGAATAAAAAGAGATGCCACAGATTGGAAGAAAATATTTGCAAAAGACACATCGGATAAGAGATTGCTATCCATAACATACAGAAACTCTTAAAACTCAAGAATAAGAAAAAAAATCCTCAACAATAAGAAAACAAATCACTCAATTTAAAAATGGGCCACAGCTCTGAACAGACACCTCACCAAAGAAGATATACAGATGACAAATAAGCATATGAAAAGATGCTCCACATCATATGTCATCAGAGAAATGCAAGTTAAAACAACGAGATACCACTACACATCTATCAGGATGGCCACAATCCAGAACACTGACAACACCAAATGCTATCAAGGATGTGGAGCAACAAGAACTCTCACTCATTGCTACTGGGAATGCAAAATGGTACAGCTATTTTTTTTAAACAATTTGGCATTTTCTGAAGAAACTAAGCATGCCCTTACCATATGATCCAGCTATGGTGCTTCTTATTTTTACCCACAGGAGATGAAAACATATATCTACACAGAAACCTGCATGCAGATGTTTATAGCAGCTTTATTCATAATTGCCCAAATCTGGAAGCAACCAAGATGTTCTTCAGTAGGTGAGTGGGTAAGTAAACTGTGGTACACCCAGGCAATGGAATATTATTCAGTGTTAAAAAGAAATAAGTTACCAAGCTATGAAAGGACATGGAGATAACTTAAATAGATATTACTAAGTGAAAGTAGCCAATCTGCAAAGACTACATACTATATGATCTAACTATTTGAAGTTCTGGAAAAGGCAAAACTATGGAGACAGTAAAAAGGTCAGTGGTTGTGAGGGGTTAAGAGGGAGGGAGGCGTGAATAGGCAGAGTGGAAGATTTTTAGCACAGTGAAAATACTCTGTATCATGCTATAATAATGGACACATGTTATTACAAGTTTGTCCAAACCCATAGATTGTACAACACAAAGAGTGAACCCTAATGTAAGTTATGGACTTTGAGTGATAATGATGTGTCAATGTAGGTTCATTGATTGCACAAATGTACCACTCTGGTGTTGGATATTGATAATGAGAGAGGCTATGCATGTGTGGGGGTAGGGAGCTTATGGGAAATCTCTACCTTTTGCTCAAGTTTTCTGTGAACCTAAAACTGCTCTAGAAAGTAAAGTCTATTAAAAAAATCAATAGCGGGGGCACCTGGGTGGCACAGCGGTTAAGCGTCTGCCTTCGGCTCAGGGCGTGATCCCTGCGTTATGGGTTCGAGCCCCACATCAGGCTCCTCTGCTATGAGCCTGCTTCTTCCTCTCCCACTCCCCCTGCTTGTGTTCCCTCTCTCGCTGGCTGTCTCTCTCTCTGTCAAATAAATAAATAAAATCTTAAAAAAAAAATCAATAGCGGAAAAATTTGAACAACACACACACACAGCTTTAAGCTTTCTACTGCTTTGCTGATTGCAGGGTTGTAAATACTTTTTGAGTAATGGAAAATGTAAATATTAATTTTTATTTATCGTGACTGAGAATTTCAGGGGCCTAAATAGATGACTGACTAGAGCTTTAATTACTGCTATCTAACTAGAGAGTGTTAGTAATCTTGAAGAAAAATTACAATTTTTGAAATAAACTTTTTCTGATCTTTTGAAGGAATGAATTAACAAGCAATGTATAAACCTGGCTGGCATGTTGATGCTTTCCCTTTGAATTTCAATTTGCTCCATATTACTTGCCTTAGAGGCTGAATGGCTCATTTAGAAACACTCCCATTGCCTTGCTTTCATAGTTTGCTCTTGATTTCTCCTAAGCTGACACAAGTCACATGCAATCAAATCTATATCCCTGGTGGACAGGCCTGTCCTAATATTCTCTGACTCACACCCAGGTTGTTTACAGTGCAGCAGTTCTGCTCCTAAGTACATCACTTTGTATTCTGATGTTGACATTTGGCTGAGAATTTGTCTCTTAAAACATTATTTCTTTTTTGATTTGAGATGAATAGGATACTCTTTTTAGAAGTTTCCCTTACTTTTTAGAGGGTAATTTTCCCAAAGTATCAGCTCACCTTTTGGGTTTTTGTTTGTTTGTTTGTTTTGTTTGTTTTGGCATGTTTTAGGAAGTATTTTTTTCATGAAGGAGTTGTTTGGTTTTTTTTTTTAAGATTTTTTATTTTTAAGTGATCTCTACACCCAATGTGGGAGCTTCAACTTACAACCCTGACATTAAGAGTCACATGCTCTACTGAATGAGCCAGCCAGGAGTTCCTTCATGAAGGATTTGTAGCTCCAGATTGATGAATCACAAGAGAGTATAGCAGAAGGATGATGGATAGATTATTGAATAGTAATGGAAAGTGTGGGCCCTGGTATTACTGTCTGGGTTTAAACACTAAAAGATTCAGGCTGAAGTGTGACTCTAGGCCAATTATTTATCCTCTTTGCTTTGGTTTCCTCATTTTAAAAATGAGGTTGATCATCCTACCTATCAAAGAAGATTATTGAGAGTATTAAAGTGACTTAGCTCATGCTAAGTGCTTGGTGATCTAATTTGTTTTAGAGACAGATGATAGAGATTTTCATGCAAAACATAAGATAATTTAATGTTCAGATTTTTAAAAATTTATTAAGAAATGCTAAATACATCAAATGATAGAGGCAAAAGATATTTTAAAGTATTTTTAGAGTCTGTTCAATGATACAAGTACCAAATGAGTCTGAAAAATAACTACTTGCAAAAGTTATGCATGTTTTTTCTAGCCAAGGAAGAGATAATTTTGCGTTCCAATACATCATGAAGGAGTAACATTAAAATGTTTACTCCCTAATCTCATTTTTATTCTTTTGCCCAACTTTATAATTAATTGGTGCCTTCTTATGATATAAAAATATTTGAATTATGAATTGAGGTTTTTGACAACTAATAATATTCTATATCTGTTGAATTAGTCTATCTCTTTCTTACTCTCTGTACCTAATGGGTAGAAAAAGGAAAGGATCTCAAAAATTAATAATGCGGTTAAACTGATAATAATTAATTTAAGAAATACTTGTTAAGGTCTACCAAGTGGGAATGATAGGCAGTACACAAAACTTGCATAAATACTTAAAATGTTCTCGGTAATGAGCACAAAATGGGCAGAGGTCCTGAAGCAGGAACCTGGCATTTCTACAAGGTGGAAGTCATTATGGCCAGAGAAAGTGAATGAGAAGAGAAGAAAAGGAAAATAGTGGTGTTATTTTATCTGAGCTAAACAAAAATTAATCCTCCATAGCAATAGTAACATCCCTATAAGAACCTGAGTTTACTCATGCATAAAACCAACCTGGTCTCAAAAATACAGTTGAGAGTATAATACAAAATATTTTTATTCCTAGATTTCTACATAACACGAGAATAAATTATTATAAGTGTATCTCTAGCAGATATCCTAAATTAAACAGAAATGTAATTAACATGCCTAAAAAACCAAAATCAATACAATAGTAATATTTATTTTTTTACTTTGAGATTAGAGAATTGTGAGGGGGGAAATTTTTTACCTGTTTCCATTGCTTAAAATACCACCTCTCTGCTATTTGCTTCTTCTTATCCTCTACAATTCAGCTCAAAGACACCTCTGCAAAGCCTTCTCTGACTTCACTAAGCAGATCTCAGCACTTTAAAAAAAATTTTTTTTTAGTAATCTCTGCACCCATTGAGGCTCTCAAAGTCATGACCTCGAGAGATTAAGAGTCACACGCTTTTCCACCTGAGCCAGCCAGACACCCAGATCTCAGCACTTCTTATGTGCTCCAAACATAGTTTGGTTATACCTATTAGCATAGCTTTTACAATATTTATCATTTATTTGTAAAATTAGACTTTGTATTTTATGAGGACAAGGATTATGCTCTAGATATCTTAGTATCCCCAAGTACAATGATGCTTTAATTATTTTTGTAATTCTTCAGTAATTCCCACTTTCCCCACCTGAACCAATCTAATTTGTTTGATACTTCTGACTCAGATAGAATCTAGTGTGGTACCTAGCCCATGTAAGGTGCTCAATAAATATTTGCTGGAAGAAAAGTGAATGGCCTGAGCCAACTAGGTCAATAGGATAGTCAATCCTACAGATCAAAGACTACTTTTTATGTCATCTGTTTCTATCACTGCTGTTGTATAGAATATAATTTTACTTGAGAACGTTTCTCATAACCCTAGCTATGAGTTCCTTGAGAGCAGGGACTTGGTCTTTCAACTTTAATATATCCCCATGGCCTGGTTCTTAATAGGTGATCAGTGAATGTTTACTGAATTACTTTGTAGCATGTAGTATGTACTTGCTAAATGTATGTGCAGATGATAATTTGAAAAGTATGTTTAGTTCCTTAAAGTTATTTAAAAATACTTGAAATTGGAATATTTTTATCTTAATAGATAATTAGCTTGACCTAAAGTATATTCTGTTTTTTAAGCAAAAAAAAAGTATGTATAGCTTTGATATTAACCAGCATTAAATTATTACATTTTCTTTAGAGAATGAACTTGAAAAAATTACCTCAGAAAAATGATTTGCAATCTGAAATTAACTTCAAATAGCAACCTAAAATCTTTTTTTTTGACAGTTGATTTCATTTATTAATTCAAAAAGTATAATTGTTGAACAAAACAATTATAGTCCCTGCCCTCACGCAATGTTTACAGTCTAAAGAGTGACTAACATTAATCAAATAATTTTATTTATTTATTATTTTTTTTTATAATGATTTTTTATTATATTATGTTAGTCACCATACAGTACATCCCCGGTTTTCGATGTAAGGCTCGATGATTCATTAGTTGTGTATAACACCCAGTGCACCATGCAATATGTGCCCTCCTTACTACCCATCACCGGCCTATCCCATTCCCCCACCTCCCTCCCCTCTGTAGCCCTCAGTTTGTTTCTCATAGTCCATAGTCCCAGAGAGTAAGTTGTTAATTCAGAATCATTCGAGCTGGCTTCACGCAGAGTTCTTGTCTCCACCTCTGTGGAAACACATATTCCTACGTTTGAACAGTGGATTCAAAAGAACACGATAGAGCAGTGATCAGGATAAAGACGAACAGAACTCAAGTTACTTCAATTCTGTCATTCTACGTGACCATTTGGAGCTTTTATATGCGTTTAAAATTTAACACAGTGGAACAGTGGAAACCGTGAAATACAATTTTTTTGAAGGGTGAATTTTAGTTCATAAATGAAATGTTTCACTAGTTTTTAAGAGAGCTGAAATGTGTTCTTTTTAAATTCTTCATTGTTTTTGAACCTAAAGAACAAATCAAGAAAATAATTAGTTTTGCTACTTACTGCATTATTGTTGTTGAAAAGAATTTTGTCATATAAAGAAGACAAATGACATTCTTCAGGTGTTGTATGTCCATTAGGTAATCACTGCCAACACCACACCAAACGATGACGTGTTGGATACGGTCCTCCCTAGTTGGGCATCAAGTGCCTGTGTTTTAAGGATGCCCATAGAATCTTCAGATGTCCTCTTTTGTATCTGATTTTTTAATCTACTCAAAATTATGACTGAAATTCATCCATGTTGGTGGCTGTATCTGGAGTTCAATTTCTTCAATCTTCTCAATATGGTGTCATTTTCCACAATGTTGCTCATGTCAACCCTTTAAGGGAAGCGCTCTCAATCCCTTATGCAATTAGGTACTGCTCCTGTGCTCGCATCGCATCTCGTAGGTAGGCAAGTCAACGAAGAGCGCTTGCCACATTGACGTTAGTCTGTCATCTCTTTTAAGCTGGAGAGCTGGGGAGCTCAACTCCTAGCTCAGGGCCTGACAAGTAATAGAATTGTGTTCATTGTATTAGTCAGGAGATATAGATAGATGATAGATGATAGATAGATAGATAGATGATAGATAGATAGATAGCTGAAGACATAGAAAATCTGATAGTGTGGTTCCCGTCTGAATCGAGAAGCCTAGGAAGGACCAGGGTACCTAATGGTATAGTTCTCGTCCAAATGTCAGCAGGCTTAAAACCCAGGAAGAGCCAGTGCTTCAAATTAAGTCCAAAGGCAGGAAAAAAACTGATGTCTCAGCTTGAACGCAATCAGGCAAGAGGAGTTCTTACTCAGCCTTTTTGCTCCATTCGGGCCTTCAACTGATTGGAGGAGGTCCAACCACATTAGGGAAAGTAATCTGCTTTACTCAATCTACCAATTCAAATGTTAAACTCATTCAAAAACACCCTCCCAGAAACATCCAAAAGAATGTTTAACAGAATATCTGGGTACCCTGAGGCCCAGCCAAGTTGACACAGAGAGTTCACCATTACATTTATGAACGTTTCTCCCTCCGCGTTGCTCTTTACCATCAATAACCCAGGAGCAGAATAATCATGTGAAGATCCCACTTGTCCAGCAGAATGAAACAGAGCTCACGAGGGGTATGGAGGAGGCAAGTTTCACTTCATCTAAGACTTAACTTCATACTGGGGGAGCAAGGGTGAGTCAGATTCTGATGGGAGGAGACTTAGATCTTACAGACTGGAAGGCTTTTCTGCAGCGTGGATCCAGATGACATTTGTAAGGCAGCCTTTGGCT
>NW_024425008.1:37789447-37836471 GCF_017311325.1 Ursus maritimus
TGTCTCAGAACAGAGGGATTGCAGACCATTCTCCACTGATGTTCTGGCCACTTTAACTCTGTTTCTGTTGGCGCTGCTCAACCCTGCAGCGTCCCGGGATGTGCGCCCCACACCCGGCGCCCCTGCCCTCACTTCCAGGACCGGCGCGTCTCTGTCCTTTGTGTTTCTAATGCCGCCAGCCACCGGCCGCCCTGTCTCTGTCCTTTGTGTTTCTAATGCCGCCAGCCACCGGCCGCCCTGTCTCTGTCCTTTGTGTTTCTAATGCCGCCAGCCACCGGCCGCCCTGTCTCTGTCCTTTGTGTTTCTAATGCCGCCAGCCACCGGCCGCCCTGTCTCTGTCCTTTGTGTTTCTAATGCCGCCAGCCACCGGCCGCCCTGTCTCTGTCCTTTGTGTTTCTAATGCCGCCAGCCACCGGCCGCCCTGTCTCTGTCCTTTGTGTTTCTAATGCCGCCAGCCACCGGCCGCCCTGTCTCTGTCCTTTGTGTTTCTAATGCCGCCAGCCACCGGCCGCCCTGTCTCTGTCCTTTGTGTTTCTAATGCCGCCAGCCACCGGCCGCCCTGTCTCTGTCCTTTGTGTTTCTAATGCCGCCAGCCACCGGCCGCCCTGTCTCTGTCCTTTGTGTTTCTAATGCCGCCAGCCACCGGCCGCCCTGTCTCTGTCCTTTGTGTTTCTAATGCCGCCAGCCACCGGCCGCCCTGTCTCTGTCCTTTGTGTTTCTAATGCCGCCAGCCACCGGCCGCCCTGTCTCTGTCCTTTGTGTTTCTAATGCCGCCAGCCACCGGCCGCCCTGTCTCTGTCCTTTGTGTTTCTAATGCCGCCAGCCACCGGCAGCCCCGTCTCTGTCCTTTGTGTTTCTAATGCCGCCAGCCACCGGCCGCCCCGAACAAATAATATAAAATTTTTATTTATTTATTTATTATATTTTTAAATTTTTATTTTATTCCTTTTTATTTATTTTAAAAATTTTATTTCTTATATTTTAGGTTGTTAGCCCCCACAGAAACCATCAAATTGCAGTCAATGGTTTGAAAAGAGATACAGGTATTTGCTGTTTATATTTTTCCTAAGAAGTGGGAGTGTAAATTGTATCCAGTTTTATACTATTCAAATACATTATTTCGATTGTTTGCATCTCTGGTTAACTGACCATGCATGCCTGGTTTTTAAAAACATTTTTCACTAAATATAAGATAAGATAACGGTGTAAGTTTGGAAACAGAGAAAATACAGAAAACAAAGAATACCATCACTTAGATATAATGACATATCCATACTGGTATATGTTCTTGTCCTTTTTTCCTATATGTGTGTTCTTTTATTTTTTCCTCCAAATTTGAAACACACTATACATCATTTGTAACATTTTCTTTCCATTTGATACACTGTTAGAGGTATTTTTCTATGCCATTAAATAGATTTTATTTTTAATGACTGTATCATATGCCATTGTAAGGATATGCTATAATTCATTTAGCCATTCTCTTAAAATATTGAATTATTTTTATATTGAATTATTTTAATTATTTAGCCATTCTTTTTCAAAATATTAAATATTTTATTGTTTGCAGGTCAAGGTTTTTTTCCTAATGCTACTATGTTCTTTTACATAAATCTCTTACTATCTTGGATTATTTTCTTTGAATAAAATCATAGAAAGGTCACAGGATATATATATATACACACATACATATGTATGTATATATGAGTTTATTAATCCTAGAATCATCAAGCTGTTGGAAAATTTTAAGGGTATCACACCCTTGAAAAAACTCATTCCTGTCTCTTTATGTATATATATGTACATATATATGCACATGTATCCTAAATATATATAACGTGTACCATAAGACATCTCATATGTACATATGCATATATACATATATCAGTAATCCAGTAATGAATAACAAGTTATTCCACTATATATGTAGATATAGATGTAAGATATCTATATATATATAGTGGAATATATATATATATATTAGGCTATATAAAAGTCTTCACTTCTTCTTGTCTGTGTCATGTGGATTATAGACTTTTTATTTAAAGTTTTAAAAATGGCTCATTCTATTGAATCAGTAATAAAAAAAACCTCCCAACAAACAAAATCAGGAGCCAGATGGCTTCACGGACAAATTTTACCAAACATTTAGAAGAGTTAATACCTATTCTTAAGCTATTCGAGAAATAGAAAAGGAAAGGAAAACTTTCAAATTCATTTTATGAGGCTGGCATTACCCTGATACCAAAACCAGATAAATACTCCACTAAAAGAAAACTACAGGCTAATATCTGATGAACATGGATGCAAAATTCTCTACAAAATATAAGCAAACCAAATCAGTACATTAAAGAACTGTTCACCACTATCAAGTGGGATTTATTCCTAGGTTGCCAGAATTGGTTCAGTATTCACAAATCCAATCAACATGATACATCACATTAATAAAAAGAAAGGATAAAGAACCATATGATCCTTTGTTAGATGCAGAAAAAGCATTTGACAAAGTACAACATCCATTCCTTATAAAAACCCTATATAAAAGTAAGTTTAGAGGGAACACCTTAACAGAGTAAGTCCAGATACAAAAAAAACCCACAACTGAAATGCATCATCAGTGGGAAGAACTGAAACCTATTCCTCTATGGTTAGGAACAAGATAGGGATGTCCACTTTTATCCAGCTATAATACTGCGAATCCTAACCACAGCAATCGAACAACAAAAAGAAAGAAAAGGAGACAAACCAGCGAGGGGAAGAAGTAAAACTTTCTATTTGTAGATGATGCTTGATACCTTATGTAGAAAACCTGAGAGACTCCACCAAAAACTGCTAGAACTGATAACATGAATTCAATAAAGTTTCGGGATATAAAGTCAACATACAGAAATCTGTTTCATTTCTATATGCCAATAATGAAGCAGCGGAAGAAATTAAAGAATCAATCCTATTATTTACAATTGCACCAAAACCCATAAGATACCCAGGAATAAACCTAACCAACAGAGATGAAAGACCCGTACTCTGAAAATTATAAAACACTGATAAAAGAAATTGAAGATGACACAAAAATGGAGAAGCTTGTTTCCATGCTCATGGATTGGAAGAACCAAATACTATTAAATATCTATGTTACCCAAAGTAATCTTCACATGATGCAATCCCTATCAAAATACCAGCAGCATTTTCACAGAGCTATAACAAACAATCCAAAAATTTGTATGGAACCACAAAGACCCTGAATAGCCAAGCAACCTTGAAAAGCAAATCTGTAGGAATCACAATTCCAGACTTCAAGTTATATCAAAGCTGTAGTGATCAAGGCGGTATGGTACTGGCACAAAAACAGACACATAGATCAATGGAACAGCACAGAAAACCCAGAAATAGACCCACAACTATATGGTCAACTAATCTTTTTGACAAAGCAGGAAAGACTATCCAATGGAAGAAGACAGTCTGTTCAAGAAATGATGTTGGGAAACTGGACAGCCACATGCAAAAGAATAAACTGGACTGTTTTCTTACACCATACATAAAAAATAAATTCAAAATGGATGGGAGCCTAAATGTAAGACAGGAAACCATTAAAATCCTAGAGGAAAACACACATGCAGTAACCTCTTTGACATTGGCCTTAGCAACTTCTTACTTAATACATCTCCTCAGGCAAGGAAGCAAAGCAAAAATAAACTATTGGGACTTCATCAAAATAAAAGCTTCTGCACAGCAAAGGGAACAACAAAACTGAAGAGCAACCCTACGGAATGGGAGAAGGTATTTGCAAATGACCTATGTGATAAAGGGTTAGTATCCAAAATATATAAAGAACTGGGACGCCTGGGTAGGCGCGGTTGTTAAGCGTCTGCATGATCGTTAGCGTCGGCTCGGGCGTGATCCCGGCGTTATGGGATCGAGCCACATCAGGCTCCTCCGCTATGAGCCTGCTTCTTCCTACTCTCCCACTCCCGTGCTTGTGTTCCCTCTCTCTTGCTGGCTGTCTCTATCTCTGTCGAATAAATAAATAAAATCTTTAAAAAAATATGTAAAGAACTTAGAAAACTCAACATCCCAAAACAAATAATCAATTAAAAAACAGGCAGAGGACCCAAATAGACATTTCTAAAGAAGACATCCAGATAGCTAAGGACACGAAAGATACTTTCAACATCACTCATCGAAATACAAATCAGAGTACAATGAGATACCATCTTACAACTGTCAGAATGGCTAAAATTAACAGCACAGGGAACGACAGGCTTTGGTGAGGATGTAGAGAAGGGGAACATTCTTACACTGTTGATGGGAATGCAAACTGGTGTAGCCACTGTGGAAAAGCAGTATGGAGTTTCCTTAAAAGTTAAAATAGAACTACCCCATGATCCAGCAATTGCACTAGGTATTTACCCAAAGGATACAAAAATACTGATTTGAAGGGCACATGTGCCTGGATGTTAGAGCAATATTATCAGTAATAGCCAAATTATGGAAAAAGCCCAGATGTCCATCAACTGATGAATGGATGAAGAAGATGTGTGTGTGTGTGTGTGTGTGTGTGTGTGTGTGTGTAATGCAGTATTAGTCATAAAAAGAATGAAATCTTGCCATTTTCGACAACTTGGATGGAGCTAGAGTATTACACTAAGCAAAATAAATTCGAAGAAAAATACCATATGAGTTTCACTTGTATGTAGAATTTAAACAAAACAAACAATCATAGGAGAAAAAGAAGAGAGGCAAACCAAAGGAAACAGACTCAACTATAGAGAACAAACTAATGGTTACCAGAAGAGAAGGGGTGGGAGGTGGGTTAAATAGGTGGTGGGGATTAAGGGTGCACTTTGATGGCACCAGGTGTTGTATATAAGTGTTGAATCACTAAATTGCACCTGAAACTAATATTACAGTGTGTTAACTAACAAGTTCAAATAAAAACTTAAAAATAAAAAATAAAACTGGCTCATTTTGTCAGTAGAAAAATCCTGTAAATATATGTGTATTCAACGTTCTTATACTATGCATCTATTTCTCTCACTCTCAATATAATATTCAGTCAACATAATGTGCTGATTCCATGTAGATGGATTTTCTTCCTGCTGTCTTCTGGAAAAAGACATATCTTAACTGCACAGGTGATTTGTTCCACCTTTTATAATCCTCTATATATACTAAGCTGACAGAGTGTTAGACAAGGGAAGAATGGCTGATCTCTGAAAGGAACGCCATGCCCGCTAATACAGATATGTGGGGAAATGCATATATCTGGCATAGTCTAACTGCTGTTCAGCATATAGTAAATTGAACTTCATACTCAAAAGGGCATGCTGCAATTATCTTAGAAGAAAAAGGACTCTTTCAATGATCTCCAAGTTTGTCTTTTGAGGAAGTTAATACGTGGTAGAAAATAATAGTTGTGACTTAACTGCAAAGGCAAAACTAAAGCTTTCAGATGATCAAATAGAAAAATGTCTATTCAAGGTTGGAGAGAATTTCTTAAATAAAATTAAAAAGCCCAATCATAAAAAGAAAGTTTGCTAAATTTGGCTATATTAAACTTCAGAATTTCTGTTCATCAAAAGACATTACAAAAAGAATGGAAGGGGCACCTGGGTGACTCAGTCGGTTAAGCAGCTGCTTTCAGCTCAGGTCATGATCTCAGGGTCTTGGGATCAAGTCCTGCATTAGGCTCCCCTGCTTAGCGGGGAGTCTGCTTCTCCCTCTCTTCCTCTGCCTGCCACTCTGCCTACTTATGCCTTCTCTCTCTCTCTCTCTCAAATAAATAAAAATCTTAAAAAAAAAAAGGAAGACAAGAGGATATACTTTTTTAACACCTAAAACTGTCAAAGGACTAGTTTCAAAAATGTATAAAAATTTCTACAAACCAAGAAAAATAAGACAACCCAATTAGAAATATGTGCAAAATATAGGCACTTCAAATAGAAACTCATGTGGTAAAATAAACATCTGAAAAGATGCTCAATAAAGTGGGAAACTGAAAAATAAAGCCACAGTGAGCTATTAAGCACATCCAACAGATTAGCAAATTCAGAAAGTCTGACAGTACTAAGCATTAACGAAAATACAGGACAATAAGAACTCTTGTAACTATTGGGAGGTACTCTCATTTATAAATGACTATATATTGAAGCCATATCTAAATTATAATTAGAGCTAATAGTTTTGTCTGGTGAGAAATTGAATGAGTTCTAAGAGGTAACTTGGGATGGCTAGGTACCACAACAAAATTGATAAATAGTTTGGAAACTAAACTTTGGAAAATAGTTTAAAATTTGGTAAAATAAGAAAGATACACATGCTCTATACCTAATTCCACTCTAGGTATATACCTGGAGAAATACAAGTACATACATCCAAGTATATATGTAAAGGAATGTTCATATCATCACTGTTTGTAATAGTTTCAAAGTAGAAACACCCTGAATGTCCATTTGCTAGTAGAATATAGCTATATTATGTTGTGTTTGTACAATGGAATACTTTACATCAATACAAATAAGCAAATTATGTCTATATGGCTAATACGGTTGAATTGCACAAGCATATGCTGAGCGAAAAAAAAAAAAACAAAGATAAGAACTTACCTATATTACCATTTTATCATAAAATGTTTTAACAGGAAAAATAAACTGTATTACTTAGGTGATAAAACTAGAGAAAGCAAATCAAGGAAATAATCCTTACAAAAGTCAGGATAGTGATTACCTCTGAGGGGGATGATATGAGAATATGGGGCCTTTTTGGGTATGTATGATGTTCTGTTTCTTTACCTGGGTGGTGGTTACATGGGTATTCTCTAGAATATATTTTCTTTATTAAACTGTTGGTATGCGTTTATTCTCAATCTGTATGGATTGGGTTAAACTGTATGAAATTGCTATTTTTGTAGGTCAAAAGCAGTTAAATATTGGCAATTTCTTATTGTCTGTATGTTTATTTAATTAAATTGCTAAAAAGAAAAATAGTTTGTTCTCCTATAATAAACAGATGCTGAGTGTGAAGATAAAGGGACAGTAAGACAATTGAAGTCAAAATGTACTTCACAAATGGGAGTCAAATATTTGATTTCTAATTTCTAAGCAAAATGTTCCAATTTAAAATATTGTTTCCACTTTAATTTCAGATTAAGTTTAATGAAGATTATATGTATGAGGTCTAGGTGTTATTAGGTTGGTAATCAAGTTCCTATGGTGTTAAAGCTTCTATTCCTTAGAAGTATTAGATTAAAAAATGAAGCCACAAAAGTTTACATGAAAATATACAGAAAGAGTTGTCATTAATAATTGACTGTATATATTGATGCTACAACTAAATCACAACTGAAGAAAACAATTTTTGTTTGGTAAAACTGAATGATTTTCTAAGGCAGCTCAGAACCAGTGGTTGCCACAAAATATTTTCAAAATATTTTTAATAGTGGAAAACTTTAATGATAGATGTAGACAATGTTTGTTGGCTTTACTAAGTTAGCTACTAAGAGTTAAACAAGACAAATGACATAGTAGAATTCTGCTCAAGAAAAACAGGTAAAAGAACATTTAAAATTTTTTGGTGGAGAGACCCAAATTGTTTCTGAAGTAGGATTTAGTATAGCAAACATATTTGAGAAATTACAGTCCCTACCCTACAAAATGATATAAAAGGAAAATTAGTATTCACATTCTCAACCTTTGCAGAGAAAGTAGCGTAATGAATTTATAAGGACAAAAATGTACAAAGAACACAGCCAATGAAAAAGATTGCTTAGAAATTAAATCTTTTTCCTTCCTGTATCATATACAATTCCTGAGCCAGGCGCATGATGTGGAAATTAAAAAAAAAAAAAATCTAAACATTTTCCTTGTGTTTGGTATGTTCTGGTTATCATTTACTTTTTCAGGAGAGGTAAGGGGAGGTGGAACTGGGAAGAAAAGAAAAATTAGAAAATTAAAATAATTATTTTCCATACTGCTGATATATTTGGTATCACTTTTTCATCAATTATTCTTATTTTACTAATTTTGTCTATGAAATGATAACATCATAGGTTATTATATGGTGTTTTTCTTCCTCACACATTTTTGCATATGTGAATTTGTTAATGTGATAACCTTTTTAAAAAATAACACATTCATTTTTATAGTTTTCTGTTATTTTTTGAATTTTGCAAGGTTATATGTGCAGAACATTTTGGGAAGCCAATGAAAATAATAGTGATGAAGTAGAAGAAAGGGCTGAGAATTTTCTACAAACTCCTGAAATTCCCTTTATTTTTAAGAACTCCTGAAGCTGTGAGAAACACCTGAACCTTTGGAGAATTATCGTTCCCTAAACCCCCTCTTTTGAAAGCATTAGGATTTTAATTAATAATTATCATTAAGAATCTATATATATTGAGCCAATATTTTATAAACAATTGATGAATAATAAATATCCTAGTTCCTATAACTTTAAAAAGGTGTTATTATGGAATATTTCAAATACACAAAGGAGAGAAAGGAGCTAGCATAATGAACCTCCATGTACCTATTGCTCCCTGTTTAAACAATTATTAACATTCTGCCATTCTTGTTTCATAGAACCTCTTTCCCATTTTCCTACAGCATTCAGCTGAAGGTGGTATAGATTCTGAGTACTTATCTAGCACATAGTATATACATTTAAGATTTTCCAAAGGATAAAAAATGTATGGAAAAATATTAAATATCAAGCTAAAAGCTACTATTATGTATATGGTAGATTGTGGACATCATTGAATAATAATGTTCAGCTGTCATTTTCTTTATGTTGTGGTATTAAGCAAGTTGCAGTCTGTTAAGAAGCTCAATCTTGGTAGGCAGTATCTCTTAACATTATTATTTAACTTTGGAAACCACAGATTTGTAGTTTATAGCCAAGAAGAGAATAGGCTGTATTTAAGCTTTTGTTTAGTTTAGTCCTTTTTAAACCACAAACGTGTAAGATTCTTTTAAAACATATGTCAAACAGATTCCACGTCAAATCTCTCACCCATGTTATACTTCTGTACTTTAAATAGCTAATAAGAGTTTTATATATTAAAGACATGCTGTTGACTCTACACACAGTATATTCCAAAGTGGAACTCATCATCAAATATGAGAACTGTAAAAGGATATAAGCAGCTATATGCTGAAACATCTGTTTGATGGATGAGAAAACTGATCTGTAAAGTTAAGGGGACTTCTTGATGGGTCAGTGGGGAGACAGTTATGGAAGTATCTTCAGATTTCTATCTTATTTGACAATAGCATTAACTGTGTCTAAATTCTTTATAAATATTGCTCATTTAATATTCACAATTTTATGAGATGTAAATACATTATTATACTTATTTTATAGAAGAGGAAACAGAATCCCAAGGTGATACAACATGAGTGATAGAGTTGAGGATTTAAATGCAGGCAGCTCAAGGAGAACAATGTGGCGGATGGCGAGGAGTCGGAGAAGAAAAGAAGAATAGAGGAGCTGCTGACTGAGAAAATGGCTGATGGTGGGTGTGTGGGGACACTGGAGACTGGGAAGGTCCCGCTGGAACCATGTAAAGAAGTTCCTCGCGATCTGGACCCTTCACACATCTGATTTTGAACCGAGCACTGAATCTCTCAGTTTTTGTTAGATACATGTAAAGTTCTGGTCATTGGAGCTGGCAGCTTAGGATGTGAGCTCCTGAAAAATCTGGCATTGTCTGGTTTTAGATAGATTTGTTATAGACATGGACACTATAGATGCTTCCAGTCTAAAAGCAGTTTTTATATAGGCCTAAAGATGTTGAAAGACCTAAGGCTGAAGTTGCTGCAGAATTTTCTAAATGACAGAGCTTCTAATTGTAATGTAGTTCCACATTTCAACAAGATTTCAGGATTTTAATGACACTTTCTATCGGCGGTTTCATAAAATTGTATGTGGACTGGACCTATCATAACCAGAAGATGGATAAATGGCATGCTGATATCTCTTCCAAATTATGAAGATGGTGTATATTAGATCCAAGCTCCATTGTCCTTTTGATAGATGGGGGACAGAGGTTTTAAAGGAAATGCCATGGTGATTCTGCCGCCTGGAATGACTGCTTGTATTGAATGCACACTAGAACTGTATCCTCCACAGGTTAATTTTCCCATGTGCACCATTGCATCTATGTCAGGCTACCAGAATACTGTATTGAGTATGTAAGGATACTGCAGCGGCCCTAAGGAGCGACTTTTGGAGAAGGAGTTCCATTAGATGGAGATGATCCTGATCATATTCAAGTGGATTTTCCAAAAAGTCCGTTGAGAGAGAGAATCACAATATAATATTAGAGGGTGTTACCTATAGACTCACTCAAGGAGTAGTAAAATGAATCATTCCTGCAGTAGCTTCTACAAATACAGTCATTGCAGCTGTGTGTGTGTGCCACTGAGGGTTTTTAAAAATAGCCACAAAGAATGCATATATTCCTCCTAATACTTGGTATTCAATGATGCAGATGGACTGTACATGTACACATTTGAAGCAGAGAGAAAGGAAAACTGCCCAGTTGTAGCAAGCTTCCTCAAAATATTCAGTTTCTCCATCAGCTAAACTGCAGGAGGTTTTTTGGATTATTTAACTAATAGTGCTTCTCTGCAGATGAAATCTCCAGCCATCACAGCCACATTAGAGGGGAAAAAATAGAACACTTTACTTACAGTCAGTAACCTCTATTGAAGAGCGAACAAGGTAAGCTCTCCAAGACATTGAAAGAATTGGGACTCGTTGATGGGCAGGAGCGACAGTTGCTGATGTCACCACACCACAGACTGTACTATTCAAACTTCATTTTACTTCTTAAGGAAAATAAATCTGCACATAATAGAAAACTCATGAAATATGCTGCATGGATGCTAAGAAATTTAAGTGTCATTTTAGCATTGATGTTGCTGGAATTTGACTTTTAGTATAATGAACCACTCTTTTTAAATTTATAACTACGCTTGAAGACAAATTTTGGGATTGGTACTTGTAAGCATTTTCATTAATGATATGGGAAATGATGTCTGGAGAGAGAGATAATGAGCAAATCTATTCTTTTAGAGGAGAGGCAAGCACTCTCTTGTGTCTGAATTTTGTTCTTATGGTCAGAATGAATTCCTCAGTTTTCATTTGAGCACCCACATACAGAAGATGTCCCTTTAGAAAAAAGAAAATTAAGTTTTAAATAACATTGAATATTACACCCTGACATCTAGAGCATATTGAACATAGCCTATTTCTTGCTTGATTTAATATTCATTTAATTGTAGTTATCAAATGAATATTAATCATTGCAAAGTTTACCTTGTCCATACTAATTTTAAATGGTGTTATAGCATGGAAATGGGAACTATTTTCATGTTTACTTGTAGTGCCATAGAGGCCAATATGCACAATATGAGAAAGCCAAGACTACGGATATTTAAAGAAAAAAAATACAGGCAGCTCTACCTCAGAATTCGTCTAACCACTGTGTTCTCTATTTTTCCCAAATCATTTTATAGTTTAACCTTATGCAACAATATGTAACGGCTGACTTCTCATCAAAGACTAAAATCTTATCATTGTCTTTCAAGATCTTGGAGAAAATATATCCTCAGGTCCAAGAGCTCTGACTTTGAATCTGGATTGCTGAATTCAAATCCCAACTGTGGCACTTATATTTCTTGGGAAGATGTTTATCCTTTCTATGCTTCAAAATTTTCTTCCTACTGTGTAAAATGGAGGTGGTATTAATAGTACCTATTTCGTAGGTTTACTATGAGAATAAAGTAAGCTAATGCCAGTGGAAATACCTAAGGTGAGCTTGAGACAGTATATTCTCAGTTGGAATTCATTATTATTCGTAATTGTTCTACTTTAACATTATTCTCCACCTCGAACCATCTTTTTCTCAGAGGTTTGTGCTTTCAATAACTATTATTCTCTCCTTACCCTACTACAATGTTGATTCTTACTTCTATTGTGCTATTGTTTACCAGTCTGCAATATTTAGTAATATATTTTTTAACATGTTTATTATTTCTTATTTCTTTGTAACAGAAATAGAAATATAATGCCTGAGTCAAACACAAAGAATCCCCTGGATTTTCTTTTCTTATGAATTATACTTCTAGATCTCCTGGATTGAATTTATTTGATTCTACTATATTTGATTCAGAAATCTCATCAGATCAGGTAATATGAGAAGCTAAGTTTTATTTCTAAAAAACTGTACACTCAAATCAATCTCAAGTAGTTTTTCAAGAGAAAGAACTTTTTATGCGCACATGCATGCAAGCAGGGGTAAGGGAGGGGCAGAGGAGGGAGAAGAATCTTTTTCTTTTAAAGGTGTATTTATTTATTTGAGAGAGGGTGTGAACAAGTGAGCAAGCAGAGGAAGAGGCAGAGGAGGGAGAGAATCTTAAGTAGACTCCCCATTGAATGCAGAATGGAGAGGCTTGGGATTCCATCTCGCAGCCCTGAGATCATGACCTGAGTGAAAATGAGAGTCGGAAGCTTAACCCGACTGAGCCACCCAGGTACCCCCCCAAGTAATTTTAATTCTTTAGTTTCAAACTATCTTGGAGCAGAGTACAAAGCAGAGGCAATTTTTAAAAAGATTCCGGTATTGATAATGCAACACCGTTTCCCCATTATGTTTTTTGTTTTCAATTTCCAAGGTGCCCCTCAGTTGGTATCTGTTTATAAAAAGAGAATATCAGGATAGGGATGATTTAAATTGCACTTAAGGCAGTTTAAAATTAATTTGGCTTTATAGTCTATGTGCCTAACTTCTAAACAAACTTTTCATTTCTCAGTGAAAAATTCCCCAGGTCTTTTTATTTTACATATGTGTACATAGCAACGTTTATTGGTTAATTTTAAAGACCTATTTTTCTTCTAATAGTGATTTCTGCTATTCAGTGATAGAACAGTAAAATGTTTATTTCTGTATTTGGCAATTGAGACTGAAAAGTAAGATATACTTTTATTTGATCAGTAGAGACAGCACAGTGTAGTGGTTAAGACCAGACTCTGCTGACACACTGGCTGAGTGTGTACTGGATGTAGGATTTTTTGGATGTAGCCATTAGTTTTATGGATATTAAATGAGTTTATATGCATAAAGCCTTGCAAAAATTCTAACCACTTAATAATGCTAATGTATGTAGTAGTGTAATATAATAAGTATTATATTGTTGTTCATTTAGATTAGTCACATTTAACCAGTTTTATATGGATTAGAATATTTTATTCCTATACCCCCACATTATGTAAATTGTTGAAATTATAAGTTTATTGATAGACGATATAGTACTATACATTTCATAGTATTTCATGTCTTCAATTTTGTCTCAATTTTTATCTCAATGCTTATTTCAAAAACAGGTAATTCCCAGGTGTGTGCTGGGCATAAAAAAGTAGAGAATACAATGAGATAATTGTCATTTACAATATTAACATTAATGCAAAATACATGTATGTCACCTTAACGGGAAACATGTACATTTGGGTAAACAGGCCTGAACTACTGACAAAAATTATTGAGTACATAGACATAGAAAGTAGCTATATAGAATAAAATATTGTAAATATGTATTTCTTCCCAAATAATTTATAAATGTAATTGAATTCTAATCTAATTGGGAATCCTAGAAAGATGGTTTATCTTTAATTTTTGTTTTGTTTGCTTTGTAATTAATTTGGGGTGGGGAATGAGGTTGGCAGATAATTACTAAGTTTCCTGGTCAAGAATAATCAAGAAAATGTTCAAAAATAAGATTGGCAATAGAATTAAAATGTAATCCAAAAAAATCAACCCAAATAAGCAGAGAAGTAATAGAGTAACAAAACACAGAGAGAGCAAGCAGAAAACAAATAGTAAAATGTTAGACCCAAATATGAAAAGTTTTAATAATCACATTAACTATAAATGGGCTAAATACTCCATTAAAGGTGGAGATTATAAGAGTAGATCAAAAATATGACCCTACTATAAGCTATCAACAAGAAGCACACTTTATTTTTCTTTTCAAGTTTTTATTTAAATTCCAGTTAGTTAACATACAGTGCCAATGTTAGGTTCAGGAGTAGAATTCAGTGATTCATCACTTACATACAACACCCAGTGCTCATGACAATAAGTGCCCTCCTTATTGCCATCGAGACTTCCACTATTTGCAGATGACATGATACACACACACACACACACACACACACACACACACACACACAGGAATATTACTCAGCCACCAAAAGAATGAATGCTTGTCATGTGCAACAATGTGGATGGAACTAGAAGGGTATTATACACTAGAAGTGAAATAAGTCGGTCAGAGAAGACAAATACCATGATTTCATTCATATATGGAATTTAAGAAACAAAACAGATGAAAATAGAGAGAAGGAAAAAATAAAGTAAGATAAAAACAGAGAGAGGCAAACCATAAGGGCTCTCAACAATCGGGAACAAACTGAGGGTTGCTAGAGAGGAGGTGGGTGGGGGGAATGAGGTAAATGGGTGATCTCGGTATTAAGGAGACACTTGATATAATGAGCACTGGGTGTTATATGCAATCATGAAGCAGTAGAAATTCTACCCTGAAACTAATACTACACTATATTTTAACTACAACTTTAAAAATCTTGAAAGGAAAAAAAGTAAGTGGATGGAAAAGAAGATATATCTATAAGAAAACTGTAAGAAGGTTCTAGTCTGGCTATACTACATCATTTTTAGGTAATCTTCCAAGACAAAGAATATTGCTAGAGATAAAGACATTTCTTAAGAATAAAAGAGACTGAGGCATTCTGGTTTGTTCAGTTGGTTAAGCTTATCTGCACCATCCCGGCAAGTCTGTCCAGGTCTTGGGATCTAGCTGTGCATCGAGGCTCACTCAGCGGGACAGCCAGCTCTCCCTCTCCCTCTCCCCCTGCTCACTCTCTCTCCCTCTCTAATAGAAAAATAAATAAAAGGGCAGTTCTTAAGCAGATATAACAATGACAAATAATGTATGTGCCTAATAACAACTTCAAAATACAGAAACAAATGAAAAGCAGACCATAAGGAATACAGTCAATGATATTGTAATAGCAATGTAATGGGGCAGATTGTAGCTATACATGTAGTGAACATAACATCAGGTATAAACTTGTCCAGTTTCACTAAGTTTTACACCCCAAAACTAATGTAACATTGTCAACTATACTAAAAAAATACAGACACAAAGAGTGACTGAATCAAGGGAGAAATGAAAAAAACACAAACTTGATTGGAGATTTTTAGCACCCTTCTGTCAGCACTTGATTGAATTAGACAACATAATCAATAAAGATCTATAAAATCCTGAACAATACCATCAACCCTCTTGACCTAACTGACATTTATAGAAACTAACCACATCCAGCATACTTAGTTCTGCAGCTTATATAGGGATGTCTTGTTTTGTGCACTTTGCAGATACTGCTTTTTTTTTTAATAAATTGAAGGTTTGGCCGGCAACCCTGTGTCAAACAAATCTACTGGCATCATTTTCCAAAAGCATTTTGCTCATACACTTATCTCTGTCACATTTTGTGTTCTTACAATATTTCAAACTTTTTCATTGTGTATATTATTTGTTATGGTGGTCTGTGATCAATGATTACAACTCACAAAAGCTCAGATGGTT
This sequence comes from Ursus maritimus, assembly GCF_017311325.1. NCBI lineage: Eukaryota > Metazoa > Chordata > Mammalia > Carnivora > Ursidae > Ursus > Ursus maritimus. Next base: position 37,805,113 of record NW_024425008.1, read on the forward strand.
TGCATTTTTTGTAATAAAGTATTTTAAAATTTAAATATTGCAGTTTTAAGACATGATGCTATTGCACACTAATAGTGTAGTGTAAACATAACCTTTGTATGTATTGGGAAACCAAAAAATTCATTTGACTTGCTTTATTGTGATATTCACATTTTGTGTTGGTCTGGAACCAAACCTGTAATATTTCTGGGTATTCTGTGGCCCATGGCATATTCTTTTCAGGAAGTGCTACATTGTTTGCATTTCACCAAGACCATATTCTGGGCCATAAAATGAGTCTTAATTTGGATTAAAGATCATACACGGTTATGTTCTCTGCCCACAATATAATTAGGTAGAAATCAATAAGATAGAGGAAAATCCTAAATAATTAGGCTATGGATCAAAGAAGAAATCATGAGAGAAATTAGAAAAGATTTTGAAATGAATGATTATAGAAAATTCAGTGTATCAAAATTGAGGGATGTTTGCCAAAGAGCAAAAATAAAACCATAGCTTTAAATAATTTAATTAATACTTTAAATAATTCAGTTAATAGAAAAGAAGAAAGGTCTAAAATCAGTGACCTAAGTTTTCTGTGCTTGAAAATCTAGAAAATGGGGCGCCCTGGGTGGCTCAGTTGCCTAAGTGTCTGCCTTCGGCTCGGGTCATGTCCCAGGGTCCTGGGATTGAGCCCTGCATTGGGCTCCCCCACTCCAGCCGAGCTGCTTCTCTCTCTCTTTCTGCCTGCTGCTCCCCTGCTGTGTGTTCTATCTCTATCAAATATATAAATAAAATCTTTAAAAAAGAAAGAAAATCTAAAAAAGAAAGAACAAAGTAAACCCAAAGTAAATAGAATGAAAAAAATAAGGGAGATAAGAGAAATCAATTAAATAGAAAGGCAGCAACAGAAAATTGACAAAGCAAAGTTGGTTCTTTGAGAAAATTGACAGAACTTATAAACTTATCATTAGACTAACAAAAAAGATGAGACAATTTTACCTATTTTGCAAATAAAATAGTATTATAGATCCTACAGACATTAATAATAAGAATATTGTGGAAAAGAAGACTGGTGAGGAGGAACCAGAGCAATCAAAATGTGATAGTGATACAAGGATTGATAAATTGATCAATAGTATGGGCTAGAAAGTCTTGAACTTTAAATATTCATCGAATCTTAATAAAAGGAAGAAATTCTCTGAGCATTAAAACAGTGGAAGAAGAGTCAAAGAAAATAAAAGAGTTTGGGTTTGGTTTCCATAGAAAAGTTTTATATGTTAAAAACATTTAGAACAAAATGATAATGTGATATAAAATGTTTGCAATAATGATAAAGGAATTAATATCTTTAATATGTAAAAAGCTTATATGGATTAATAAAATTACTGCCTCAGTAGAGGTATATACAAAGTTCTTTAGGTGAATAAATAATTCACTGAAAAAGAAATTCAAGTGACTTATAAAAATCCCTGGGAAAATGCTTTCCTTATTAATTGTCAAAAATGCAAATCTGTGCATAACAGTATTTACTCAAGTGTAAATTTGTATTAGAAAAAAACAGAAGTAACCTAAATGTCCAAAGAGAAAGAATGATTGCAAACCAAGAAACAGACTCTTAACTATAGAGAACAAACTGATGGTTACCAGAGGGTAGGGAGGTGGGGGGGTTAATTAAGGAAGTGCACTTTGTGACGATCACTGGGTGTTGTATGTAAGTATTGAATCACTAAATTGTACACCCTGTAACTAATATTACACTGTATGTTAACTAACTGGAATTTAAATAAAAAACTTTAAAAAGAAACTGTATGAGTATGTTCATATGGAAAAAATATGAAAATGCCATGAAAAGGAAAATCTGGTTTTTGGAAGACTAGTGATATGGGAAAATGCTCATAATACACCATTAAGAGAAAAAAGGGGACGAAAACTATGTTGCCATGATCCCATTTAAAAAAAAACAAACCCTGTTTTACAGAGAAAACAGACTTTTGGCAGCAAGAAACTTGATCTGAACTGACATGAAACTGTCTTATTTCCTATTACTTTTATGGGCAGGAAAACAATACCAAGAACCTGTTTTGTAAAGGCCTTCAGAGAGTAAAGCAAATGTTAATTAGAATTTTAGGTTATAATGTATTCAAAGTAGGAACTATCTTTTAGTATACTATATATACCTTTTAATATATTATCTATGGCTGGAATCCAAATCAATAAGCCTTATTTTAATATAAACAAATGATGAGTTTTAAAGATAGATCTCTTTTTTAAAGTACAGTAGTGTGTGCTATATAGGAATGTTGCCATTTTGTCTACTCTAATTATGCTTATTAGAAGAACCAGGCTTTATATTCAAATATAAATGCCATATCTATATTTCACTGATTTCTTGAGTAATACTGAATGGAAATTATTTTCAGTTTAATGAACATTATTCTGCCAGGAAATTTAAATCCTCTATCATCACAACAAGAAATTGGTAAAGTGATTTGAAGTTTGCTACATGTAAAAACATGTTAACTTCTCCACTTTTTTAGTTGCCTCTGATTTTCTCAGGCCCTCAGTTTATTCTTTTAAAATTCTGTTGTGCACCACTCACTAATTATTTTTGTAGCAATTTAGCTTCTTTACTACTCCACAAATTCTCCAATAACTACTAGTGATTTAACAATTATTAAACATTATGGGTATTTTGTATTTATTATGTATTCACTATTTTGTAGCATTTGATATAGTTGACTATTCTCATCTTCTTTCTGAAGTTTTAGATTTCCTCCTATATCTCTGGTGCTTACTTTTATTGGATCTTCTTTCTTCTCTTATCCCATGATTAACTGATTCATTCAACTTATAAATATATATGTGTATACATATAGTATATTTTATATTCAGTACTGCTTTTGGCTCTGGTGATAGAATAGTGGACATTTCCTTTTTCTTTTTCTTCCTTTCTTTCAGTTCACATACAAGTGAAATCCTTACATTATTGTCTTTCTCTGTCTGACTTATTTCACTTAGCATAATGCCGTTAGTGTTACTGTAAATGGCAGGATTCCTGGTTTTTAATGTATAAATAATATTCATTGTGTGCATATATATACATATATATACACACACACACACATATGTTCATTTCTTTTTCTTGCCTGATTGCTCTATCTAGGACTTCCAGTACTGCTTTGAATAAGTGGTAGAGTGGGCACCCTTGTCTTGTTCCTGATCCTAAAGGAAAAGCTCTCCTCCTTTCACCATTGAGTACAATTGTTACCTGTGGGCTTGTCATATGGCTTTTATTATGTTGAGATATGTTCCTTCTATGTCTAAATTGTTAAATTTTTATCATGAATGGATGTTGAATTTTGTCAAATGCTTTTCACCATTTATTGAGATGATCACCTTCAATTATTTTCTTTTATTCTATTGTGATGTATCTAACCTTGTTCCAACATATCTTTTAAAAGCCTTTTCTCTTATAAAAATAATATATGCTTTTGGTCAGACTGAAGAACTCACTACATCCCAAATATACCAACACCTTCTTACCCACTTTTTTCTTCCTGAAATCACCTCAACTTCTATTTCTTTCTAACCATTTTCCAGACCAGGTCCCATAGAATTCTTTTATTTCTCTTCCTTTTCATCCCCAAAAGATCTCTTCTTCCGCTTTTCTGTATGTTTCTTTTTAATATACTGTAAAAAATATTCTGTTGTCTGTTATTATTTATTAATATATAAAAATCTCTTCTTTTCTTGGGGAGTATGCTATGTTAGTAAGTCTCTTCTAATTACAGGTCTTTGAGTGCAGGGATTCTGTTTATTCACTTTGTGTGTCCATAGCACCTTGCACATTAATCTATTATTTTATTCATAATGAGCCTAGAGGTTTTATGAGACTTTATATGAACATCTTTTCTTCTGAAATTAAATAAAAACAGCATCAAATTCATTTATTCAAAGGGAGATTCAAGATTTTAAATCTTTCTGAGCCTTTTTAGCTATGTTACAGCTATTTTCTTCATTTAAGTCTTATGGATATGTACTGGGGAGATCGTGGAAAAATAAAAGGGGATACAGGAAGAACTCAAGTATCTGGTAATCAGTCAGTCCCATCTGTCTTTCTAACCATCCCTCCATTCACCCACCCTACTGCTGGTAGGCTTAGCTTTATTGAGGGTGAAATAATTGAGGTGTTTAAAGATACATGAAATTTCAAAGTGCTACAAAGTAAATTGTTCTGCTTAATTGAATTGTTTCTTCATGGAAAAAAATACAAGTGCTTTAAAAGACTTAAAGTAAGTTTTTAGATTACTGCATTTTTGAGTTGTTAATAATTAAATTGTAATAAAGATATTAAAATATTTTTAATATTTATAGTCTTACATGTAATACAGTGAATGAAAATAATATTTTTCCTTAGAGGCAATTCTTGGAGTAATTAACCAAATAATTCTTTATGTAAAGTTGATTTCAAAAATCCTCTTGGGGTGCCTGGGTGGCTCAGGTGTTTAAGCATCTGCCTCTTGGTTTTGGCGCTCAGATCATGATCTCAGGGTTGTCAGATGGAGCCCTGCATAAGTCTCCATACTTAAGCGTGGAGTCTGCTTGAATTTTCTCCTTCTCTCTCCCCTTTGTTCCTCCCCCAGCTTGTGCTGCTCTCTCTCTCTCTAAAATAAATAAAATCTTTAAAAAATTCCTTTTAGAACTATAGAAGCCTTTTCACTGTTCATCCATTTCCTTGAACAATGCCACAAACGGTACATTGTAGTAACTCATAAATAATAGTTGAATGGTTTGACTTCTGCAGTATCTCTCAGACCCAGCATCTTTCTCCCATTCACTTTGCTATGGCTGTAAGACCAAGCTTTTCCCATCCATTTCTTTCTTGTTCTCCCCTGCTTCTAGACGGCTCTACTGTTCCAGCCTTTCTAAAATTTCTTTCCTTGATAATCTTTACAAAGTAGTTCAAATCTGTCATATCTTCACTTGAAAATTTGACAAAAAATTAGTTTGGTTGGGAACAGAGGGAAAGGGAGAGTGAGAGTCTTAAGCAGGATCTACACCCAGCATGGAGTGGGAGGCAGGGCTTGATCTCACAATCCCTGGGATAACTGACCTGAGCCAAAATCAAGATTCCTTTGTTTAACTGGCTGAGCCACCCTTTGCCCTCCACTTGAAGAAATTTTAATGGCTTCCTCTTACATATAAAAATAAAGTCAGAGATTCACCTTAGTTTGGACATTCAGCTATCTTTCAGCTATTTTCATTAATACTCTTTTGTAACTTTTATTATTTCTTAGTGCTCTGAAGCAAGCTGAATTAGTTTCTGTTATTCTAATACTTCCCATGCGTTCCTGTTTCTCTGCCTCTGTGCTGTTCTCTCCATTTGAGGTGTTGTAACCCTTTTTTTCTACCATATATACTAGCCCTTATTATACTTGAGTTCAAATTATGAAACTAATTTTAGATCTATTGTTCTAAACGTACAAAGGACAGTTCTTTCCCTGTAGAATACAGTTAAATATCTGCTTAATAAGTGATTCAGTGTTACCTATTTATTGTTTACAGTATACTATAATTTAATAATAGATGATGCAGAGTGTATGTAACAGGAATAGCATGGTATTATAATGTTTATCTTCCTCAGGAAACTTGTTTGGAAAACCAGAAGAGCGATGGCTTCACATTTTCTTTTCATCAGACTCTTCAACTCATACATTTGGAACTGGAAAAGATGATTTTAGTTTTCCATTTTCATTTGAACAGGATCAAAACTCAGCACCTTCTTCTGTAAAAGGTTTTTCATCTTCCTCACAAAAATACAACACAGTTTACTTTTTTGAACTAATTACTAATATCTCAAATTATTTAACTGCTCCGTAATCATCTAAGGGCACAAATTTACATTATTACTTAAAAATATGAAGACTACTTTCTTTTGTTGATTAAAGCAGTAATGGGTTACCATAGTTACATTATTTGATTATATATTTAAATATTGAGGGCAATTAACCCTATGTCATCAAATTTTGTTTTATTTGAAGCATTTGCTATCATTACTTACTTGGTTTTACTGATTTTGCAAACCATATTTAGGCAGAATTAATCATAATAGAATTTGATGATTTTTCATTTAATCTTTACTATAAATATTAAGCCTGCTTCCTCCCAGAACCTAAGTTTCATTCTGGTAGTATTTTAGGTGTTTTGATAAGAACAAGAACTTTAGGCCATCAGAAGATCTTTTAGCAGAATTAGTGTTGGGGTATTGTTTGTACTTTTGCTACTAAAAATACTTTTGAAACCACTGTTTCATAGCATGCTTCACTGTTGCAGTATAAAGGAGTGGTGCTTTAATAATATTCGCAGAATTCATGTTATTTATAGTGAATAAAATATGTTATTCTAATACAACAAATAATAAACTTTTAATTTTATCGAATTGTTCTAATATCTTTAATGGAAAGAAATTAAATGTGAGAAGGGCTAGAGTAATTTCTGAAAACTAGATCGTTGTATTAATGATGATACTGTTATATTTTCTTGCTTAAACTTTTTGAAGAACATTTAAAATTTTGTTTTCTGTTTCTAACAAAAAAATTAGCCTTCATGTTTTTATATGCAGTATTTGCTTGTGAATTATATATAGGTTAAATGAAGATATTTAAATTTTGATGAGAAATTATATAAATGCTTATTGCTCAACCTCTTTGTATTTTGTGCTTTTTAAATTGGTTACATTGAGTTACCGAGTAATAAAGTCTGACTCCAAATTCTGGTGTGTGACTGCTGACAGATTTTAAGCTTCACAGCATTTTCTTTCCTTTGCTCACATCACAGTCAAGCCGATAAAAGCCCAGGTGTTCCCAACTTTAGCATTCAGTGGGAAGTTCAAGCCATGTATAGGAACTCTTGTTCTGGTCCCACCTCAACCACCATAAAAACCCACAGCCAGTTTCCTTCCTCTGATCTCTCAAGCCATTTTTAGATAAACTAGGTAGTCCTGGCCTGCTCTCTCCAGAAAATGTCATTATATGAGTAATAAACCTTTCATACCGTATTGGGGTGTGTGTGGTACCATTAGTCTCTCAATATCAGAAGCCAAATTTTGGGTGAGAGTCTCTCTCTTGCTTCTTCAGGGTGTCTAGCGTATCACAATTATATTAAATAAAGCCTTCCCAAAGGCGTGATAGAAGTCAAGAGAATAGATACTTCTAATAAAGGAAGAGTTTAAGAAAATTTCAGACTGTATTTTTAAAAATAAAAGCTTCAACAACTGGTTGAAAACAGAAAATTTCAGTTAAAAACTTGGAGTTTTTCTTTTTATATCAAGTATTTTATTGACCCTGTGATTGAATTAATTGGTTGTTTGATATGACAAGACTTATTGGCTATATATGAGGAAGAAGAAAATGTTGTAATTGGTTTTGTTGTTATTTAGAGGTTCAAAACTGGTTTGCTTGAGAGACTGATTCCATGGTTTATTTTTTACTTTAAATAGAAAGTATTACCTAGCACACAGGTATCATGTATCAATAAAAAGAGATAAAGTAGGTATTTTTAAAGTACAAAATTTGTGCATGGCATTTTGAGGTATGTAGAAGAGCTAAAGACAGTCTTATACTCAATTTATCATTTATTTGAGGAGACATAACATGAAACAACAAAAACACATTACAATAAAATAGTTTATAATCAAATTCTATAGTTTATAACTTGGTCTGTGGTAGAGAAAGAGATTGAGAGCTATTAGAATTATAAAACAGAAGGTTACATGGACTGGGAAAGCCTGGCAAAGATTCATTGAAGATGTAGGATTTGAAATAGAACATTAAGGTATGTAGATTTGTAAAATTATTGAATGTTAATGTTGTTGCTTTTTAAGCTTTGCATTTTTGTTGCCTAACTCTAATTGGCAAGTGTTTTATAATATTTCATTAATTTTTTGTTGAATTAATAGAATTGAACTGTTTGGTAGCCAGAAGTAGGGGAAGGCTTTCTAGGTAAGGGGAACAATGCAATCACAAATTTGCAATCTACAAAATTTAGTACAAGTGGAGGATATTCAAAATGAGCCTAAACAGAATGGTAAATAGTAGTAGGAAATTGAATTACTGGAGTATGGTAAGACACATTGAATAGAGAATCTTCAAAGTGTTTGACTTGGTTTCTGAAGCTGATAAAGAATTTATGTCTTAAGTGCAGGCTGCAAGATAAAAAGGAAGGATGATTGAAAGGGTTAAACAGGTAATACGGTTAGAGTTGGGAGAAATTAAGAGTTAAATCAAGTTGGAGGCAGTTGCACTGGTCCAGATATGCAGTGATAAGTTCCAATGATAACAACTAATTGTGTTGATGGTTTGTTGCTGCTGACACCTAAAATTTAAAAGTTTATGTCACCTAAAAAGAAATATATTTGGTTGAATACCATCTGGGTATAAGGTAAAAGAACCAGAGTTATTTGGTTTGTGTTTGAATATCACAAATCTCAACTAGTGGAGTTATGGGCAGTGTTTCTAATCGTCACAGAAATAACTATATAATCAAACAGCCTTCTAAAGATAATTTTAAGGGAATGATATTCCCCTAATTATAGATGAAATCTTCAAAATAACTTTGTATTATTCAAAATAACTTTGTCTCCACTTCTATTCAATAAGGTTTTTTAGAAATGTGCTGTGTCAGTCCCAGAACCCTCTGTTACATTTAGTATTAGAAAAACTATAACTGCACATCCAGATTATGTTTAAGGAAAAACCTATTTTAATGTGATTAGACTAACTTTTTCTATGATTAGAAAAGGTATCTAAATTTACAAGAGGAATATTCAATTCAGTTAAGACTCTGATTTATCCTCAAAGGAGGTCTAATATACTATAGCTACTGTGGTATCCACTAATTCTCAGTGGACAGAGCTAGGAAATATATGTATGTATATTATCTATACATCTGAATCTATCATCTATCTATCATCTATCTACATACTTAGAACATGAGCTTGTACTGTTAACTCCAGCAACATGAGGTCATTCTAGTGTTCTTTTATTTGAAACTTCTTTCTCTGACAGTGAGAAACTTGGCTTTCAGTAATTATAATTTATTTACTCTTTTGTTCAACCTTAGTATACATATAATTTCAGAATTGTGAACCCAGACCGGTAAGGAAACAAATTTATCAATTAGGGTATGTTAGTTTTCTGTAGCTGCTGTAGCTAATTGCCACAAACTTGGTGGATTAGAAACAACGAATTTATTCTCTCAAGTGCAGGAGGCCAGAAATCCAAAATCAGTTTTACTGGGTAAAAATCACGGTGAGTAGCAAGACCATACTTTCTACAGAGGGCCTCTTCCAGTTTCTGGTGACTGCTGACATTCCTTGGCTTGTGTCACATCACTCCAGTTTTTCAAGGCCATTATGTTAGGGTTCAGAGAAACAGAACCAATAGCATCTATTTCTGTCTTCTATCTATATATCCATCCATCATCTAGATTTATTTTAAGAATTTGTTCTCATGATTGTGGAAGTTGCAAAGTCTAAATCTGTAGGGCAAATTGGCAGGAAGAAGAAAATTCAGGTAAGAGTTGATGCTTTACAGTTTTGCGTCTGATATCCACAGAGACAGACCAGGCGGGCTGGAAACTCTGAGCAGGGTTTTCTAGGTTATAATCTGAAGCCAAATTCCTTTTTGGGAAACCTCAGTCTTTGCTCCTAAAGTCTTTGGTTTGAAGTCTGTTCACATTATAGGGCTTAATAGTCTGCTTTAATCCAAAACATACTGATTTAAATGATAATCACATTTAAAAATACCTTCACAGCAAAATCTAGAATGGTGTTTGACTGAAGCAATGGCACTCCATAGCTTATCAGGTTGACACAGAAAATTAACCCATCACTGCCAAGATCTTCAAAATCTTTCTCTGTTCTGCCTTCCACATGACCTTCTCTCCATGTGTGGAAATCTCCCTTTGCCTTTCCCTTATAAGAACATGTGTTTGCATGGGGTCTACTTGGATGAGAGTGTTCAGATAGTCTCTCCGTCTTAATATATCACATCAAAAAATCCTTCCTTGCCCCCCACCCATTCCTTGTCATATGAGGTAACATCAACAGGTTCCAGGAGTGGTATATGGATATTTTAGGTGGCCATTTCCTAGCCAATGATAAAGGGTATATATTAGTGTTTGTGTACTTTCTTTTAATTTGTAGTTTTAGAGCATCTAGTCAAAGTTACTTAGGATAACTCCTGTCTTCCCTACTCCCTAATTATGATTATGTCAGTCATAATATAAGTTATATTCATTTATGCATTCCATCTTGAGTTTATCTGAATTTCCTGGTTGATCTTTAAAAAATTTTTTAAAGATTTATTTAGCAGAGCGAGCGAGCACATGTAAGCAAGGGGAGGGGCAGAGGGAGAGGAGAGAGAGAGAATCTCAAGCACACTCTCCACTGAGTGTGGAGCCCAAAGCAGGGCTCAATCTCACGACCAGGATCATGACCTAAGCTGAAATCAAGAGATGGATACTTAACTAACAGCCACCCAGGCGCCCCTAAAATTTTTATATAGTAAAAACTCCTCTTTGTGATCTGTAGTTCTATTGGTTTTGACAAATAGGTTATGTATCCACCACAACAGTACCATATAGAATAATTCCATCATCCCCCCAAATTCCCTAGTGATCCTTTGTAGTCAGCCCCACCCTCTACTTCTAAGCCACCAAACCATGGGTCCGTTTTGCTGTCCCTTTAGTTTTTGTCTTTTCCAGAATGTCATATAAGCGGAAACACTATATGTAGCCTTTGGGGTCTGGCTTCTTTCACTAGCAAAACGTACTTGAGCTTCATCCTGTCCTTGCATAAATCAATATTTTGTTTCTTTTTCTTGCAAGTATTTCAGTGTATGGATGTGGTATAGTTTGCTTATTCCTTTGCTGCCTGTTGACAGGCATGTGAGTGAATTCGGTGATTATGAGTAAAGCTGCAAAAACACTCGTGTGGGATTTATGTGAATATAAAATTTTATTTCATTTGAGTAAATACTTAGGAATGAAGTTTTTGGGTTGCACAATAAGTATATGTTTAACTTTATAAGAAACTGCCGGCTTGTTTTACAAAGTGACTGTACCATTTTGTGTCCCCACCAGCAATGTGAAGATTCACATCTTTGTCAATACTTGGTATTATCAGTTTTTAAGATTTTAGCCATTCCCATAGGTATAAAGTGGTATATCATTGTAGTTTTAATTTGTATTTCCCCTAGTTGTTGCTGAGCATGGTTTCATATGCTTATTTGCCATTGGAGATATCTGGGTTGATTAAAAAAATTGGGTTGTTTTTTCTTGTTGTTGAGTTAAGCAAGTTATTTATATATTTTGTATACAAGGCCTTTATTAGATACACAATTCACAAATATTTTTTCCCCATCTGGCAAGCATCTTTTTATTTTGTTAACACTGTCTTTCAGAGAGAAAAAATGTTTAAATTTTGATAAAGTCCAATCTATCATCGAATTGTGCTTTTGGTTATTTGTGTTAGATATAAAGGCTCTTTGCCAAATCAAGGTCACATAAATTTTCCTTCTGTGTTTCTTTTTAAAAATTTTAGAGTTTTGGGGGTGCTTGGCCCAGCTTTGTTGGAGGGCATGTGACTCTTGATCTTGGGGTTGTGAGTTTGAGCTCCATGTTGGATTGAAATTAAATAAATAAATAAATAAATAAACTTAAAAAAAATTTTAGAGTTGGGGCACCTGGGTGACTCAGTCGTTCAAGCATCTGCCTTCAGCTCAGATGTGATCCCAGGGTCTGAGATCTCGCCCCAGAGTCTCCCTGCTCAGCGGGGAGTGGCTTCTCCTTCTTCCTCTGCCCCTGCTCATGCTCTCTCCTACCTTCTCAAATAAATAAGTGAAATCTTAAAAAAAAAAACTTTAGAGTTTTATATATTCTTTACTTTTATGTCTATTGATACAGTTAAGTTAATTTTTACTATAAGGTGTGAGGTGTGTATATTTTCTCCTACTCAGATAAGCTTCTTTGGAGGCACAATTTGTTGGAAAGATTGTCCTTTCTCCATTGAATAACTTATCCTTGACAGTAAATCAATCAATACGTTCATATAGATCTTTTTTTTTTTTTAAGTAGGCTCCACTCCCCAGCGTGGAGCCCAGTGCCGAGACTTGAACTCACAACCCTGAGATTATGGCCTGAGCTGAAATCAAGAGGCAGATGCTTAACTAACTGAGCCACCCAGGTACTCCTATATAGGTCTATTTTGGGGCTCTCTAGTCTTTTCCATTTGATTTAAAGTGTCCATCTTTTTCATCTATAATCATTTTCTTGATTACTATGAATTATAATGAATCTTGAAATTGGGTGATGCAAGTCCTCCAACCGTTCTTTGTAAACATTATTTTAGCTCTTCTAGTTGTTTTGCCTTTCCACATATATTTAGAATCAGCTTGATGATTTTGTTAATGTCTGTGGGATTTTAGTGGGATTGCATTAGACCTTTAGATTTAGCATTTTTTTAGAGGGTGGGGCAGAGAGAGTGAGAGAAAGTCTTAGCTTGAGCTCCACACCCAGTACAAATCTGATGTGGGGCTCAATCTCACGGCCCTGAAAGCATGACTGAGCTGAAATCAAAGAGTCAGATGCTTAAACAACTGGAAGGAGCCATAAAGGTGCCTCTGACCTATAGATTTATTACTTTAACAATTTTGGAGTCTTCTAATCATGACAGTATATCTCTCTATTTACATACATCTCTTTGATTTCATTCATTAATATTTTGTCATTTTTGCATAGTGGGTCCTGCACATATTTTGTGTATTTATATTTTATTTTTCTTCTTTTCTCCTTTTGGTACTATTGTAAATGCTATATTTCTTCCTAATTTTTTATTTTGAATGTCAATTGTTTATTCCAATAGGTATGAAAGTAAAGTTGATTTTATTTGAAACCTACATCCTGCTAGATCTTGCTTCAAACTCACTAGAGTCTTGTAGCTTTTTATATATTCTTTGCGATCTTCTACCATGTAAGTAATGTTGTCTGCAAATAAGACAGAAGTTTCATTTTCTTTTTTTCCTCCAGTATAATGCTTTTTATTTCTTTTTTGCTTATAGTTATTTCACTGGATAGTGGACTTCCTATAGGATTTTGAATAGAGTGGGGTAGGAAGAGAGAGACATCTTACGCTTTTTACCCTAATCTTGGGAAATCATTCAGTCTTTCACCATTTAGTATGATAGCTGTAGGTTATTTTATAGTTGACCTTTGTCAGGTTAAGAATATTCCATTCAATTAACAGGTCTGCTGTGAATTTTAATATAAATGCTGTTGAATTTTGTCAAATTCTTTTTTCTCGTCAAATTGATATTGTCATATTGTATTTTTCAGTCTATTAATATGGTGAATTACATTGATTGCTTTTTAAATGTTGAGACCAGCCATAAATTTCTGGGATAAACCCTCGATGTATTATCCTTTTTAATATATTCTGATTTCAATTTGGTAGTATTCTTTTGAGGACTTTTGCAATTTATGTTCATGAGAAATTTTGATCTGTAGTTTTTCTTCTATTGTCTATTGGTATTAGGGTATGATGGTCTCCAAAATGAATTGGAAGTGTTCTTACCTTTTTGTATTATCTGGAAGAGATTGCGTAGAATTGTCATTTTTTTCTTAAATGTTTGGGAAACTTACCAGTGAAACCGTCTCATCCTGGAGTTTCCTGTGTTTGATAGTGTTTTAAACTTTGAATTCAGTTTCTTAAATAGGGAATGCATAATTATCTATTTCTTCATGAATGAGTTTTGATTCTTTGTATCTCTCAAAGGAATTAGTCCATTCATCTAGGTTTTTTCAAATTAATAGTCATAGAGTTGTTTGTAATATTTCCTCATTAATCTTTTATTGATTGTGTGGTCTTTAGTGATCACTTCTCTTTCATTCTTGATATTGATCATTTGTAGGCTGTTTCTGTCTGTCTGGCTGAAGGATTTATCAGATTTATGTTTTACTTTAAAACCACCTTTCAGTTTCATTGATTTTTCTCTATTTTTTCTGTTTTCAATTTTATTGGTTTATACTTTTTATTATTCCCTTCCTTCTGTTTGATATGGCATTAATTTTCTTTTATTCTTTATTTCTTAAAAATTGAAAGCTTATGTTATGTGATTAGAAACCATTCTTCTTTATCGTTTATAATTAATGTTATAACATTTCCTCTAAGCCCTGCTTTAGCTATATCCATCAAATTTTGATATGTTTAATTTTTATTTTCACTTGGGTAAAATTATGTTTATGTTTCTATAGGACTTTTTCTCTTTGACTCATGGGTATTTAAAAGTTTGTTTAATTTCCATACATTATAAAACAATATTTTATTTGATATATTTGACAGAGAGAGAGCACACAAGCAGGGAGGGCAGCAGGCAGAGGGGAAAGGGAGGAGTGCTCCCCACTCATCAATGAGCCTGCCAGGGCTCGTGTCAGGAGCCCTGGGATCATGACCTGGAAGCCAAAGGCAGATGCCCAACAGACTGAGCCACACAGGCGCTAATTTCCACACATTTAGGGGAATTTAAAGTATCTTTCTGTCATTGATTTCTAGTTTAACTTCATTATGGCCCAAGAAATACTTTTGTATGATTTCCTTTCCTTTCCTTTTCCTTTCCTTTTCCTTTCCTTTCCTTTTTCCTTTCCTTTAAATCTTTTCTCTTCTCCCTCTTCTCTTCTCTTCTCTTCTCTTCTCTTCTCTTCTCTTCTCTTTCTCTTCTCACCTTCCCTTCCTTCCTTCCTTCCTTCCTTCCTTCCTTCCTTCCTTCCTTCCTTCCTTCTTTTTATGGTGCAAAAGGTGCTTTTATTACAGCATGGGGACAGGACCTGTGGGTAGAAAAAGCTGTGATTGTGAGGCGTGGCTGATTATATATTTTAGGTTGGAGGTGGGGTAGAGATAAGAGAAATTATCTAAAGGGATTTCTGTACTTCAGAGAAGACTTACAGAGTCGGAGGTCTGGCTTATTATCAAGCTAATGTAGCTTTTAGTCTCTAGCAAGAACTTTAACATGAAGGCAGCTGTGAGTCCCTTGAGAATGTCACACTCTGTTTGTCTCAGGTATTTATCAAAGGACTGTAAATTGTAAGGATATTTAATTTTATCTACATTTCTCTTGCCTTTGTTCTCATTTTTACCCCCTGAACAATTTTACCTTAAATCTTTTAAAGGTTGCTGAGAGGGTGGAAGGATCATATCTTCTGTAAATTCTTCCTGCTGAATAGGGAGCATAGAGATGTCCCTACCTGGAGTCTACATTGATCCACTGGAATTTACATATAGGAGTTATGAGAGGCAGAGGCAGCCAAATCAAGGTAGACAACATATATGAATCTCCGTTGAGTTGAAAGGATTATCATCGGCTTGAAGTTATGACAGGGAAGGAGTCTCAGCACCTGGCGGATATCAAATAAAGTTAATATCTTGAAAAGGGCGCCTGGGTGACTTAGTCAGTTAAGCATTTGACTCTTGATTTCAGTTCAGGTCATGATCTCAAGGTTGTGAGATTGAGCCCTGGGTGGGCGCCACACTGGGTGTGAAGCCTGCTCAAGATTCTCTCGAGCTCCCTCTCCTCTGCCTCTCCCCCATCCCTGTGTACACATGAGTCGATGCTCACCTCCACACAAAACTTTATGGGTCTTTTAAATTTGACACTTATGTGGACCCAGATATAGTCTACCTTTGTAAACAAAATATGTGTGCTTGAAAAAGTGTACTTGAAAAAGAATGTGTATTTGCGTTATGTGAAGTATAGTAGTCTGTAAACACCAGTTAGGTCAAGGTGATTGACAGTGTTGTTCAGATCATCTTTACCAATTGCTGAGAAGTGCTGTTAAAAACTATATTTGTTTTTGTCCATTTCTCCCTTTAATTTTGTCCATTTTTGTTTCATATATTTTTGAAACATTGCAAAATAAGTTTGTATTCATTATGATTGTTATATCTTCCAGATGAACCCTATTATCATTATGAAATCTCCTTTATATCTACTAATATTCTTTTCTTAACTTCTATTTTATTTATATTAACATAGCCCTTCCAGCCTTCTTATAATTGTTTCCATGATATACTTTTTTCCATCCATTTATTTTCAACTTGTCTGTGTCTTTATATTTGAAGGAGTATATCTCTTGCAGACAGCATATGGTTGGTTTTTAAGTTCATTGTAATAATCTCTGCACATACTCTCTTTAAAAGTTCACATAATATTTTGGCTTTGTCTCATTGGTCAGAATGACTCTACCTTAATTGCACCAGGGAAGCTGAGAAATGTTGGATTTTAGGTGAGCACGTTACTCACGGTTTTATTACTAAGGAAAAAGAGGTGAGCTGGATATTGAGGAAGTAATTAAGCATATCTTATAATATCTTCCTGGATATATTCTTTCTATGTTCAGAGTACTTTCTCAGAGTAATTCCCAAGATGGTCCTTGAACAATAAAACTTCTGAGGCCTTTTAGATCTGGTAACACCCTCTGTTTTCCTCCTTCGTTTATTTTAAAAAATTAAATTTATTTTTAAAGGTAATATACTCCCATGGACACACACACACGATACACACACATGCACACACACACACACACACACACACAAGGTAAACAGTGGAAAAAACTCTCCTTCTCATCCGTGTCTCCTCTACCTGTTTCTATCCCTTCATTTATGTAAGCGTAGTTATGTGGAGTTTTTTCCTATTCTTCAAGAGTTTTATGCATAAAAAGAGAATAAGGACATTCTTATTTTCCCTTATTTCACATTTAAGACACATTGAAGATACATTATATTTTACCTTTCTTTTCCCCTTAACAATTAGTATCAAAGATCTTTGATTTTGCTTTTTATATGAAAGTTGGACTAGAAACAATCATTTTAAAAGAATTGTTTTTGAAACCTATTTGTATAAGGGTGAAGGTAGAAGAAGTAGTCAGGGACCAGCTAAACGCCTGTACTTCTCAAGTGCTTTCCAAACCCGGATGTTTCCCTGCCTTTTCCCATCAACAACATGCCGCCCGCCCTGTGAGGCGAGATTAAGATATACCTAAAACTGGCCAACAATGCTACTTCCCCCAAAATGCTATCGTGTGATGGTTAATTTTATGTCTTACTTAACAGGAGCCACAGAGTGCCATTATTCTGGAATATTTCTATGAGATTGTTTCTGGATGATATAAACATTTGAATAAGTAGACTAAGAAAAGCATATTGCCCTTCCAGTGTGGGTAGGACTCCCTCTAATCGTTGAATCCAGGACAGAAAGGCTGGTAAGAGAAATTCACTCTCTGCCTGACTGTCTTCGAGCTGGGACATAGGTCTTCTCCTGCCTTTGGACTCAAGACTCCAGACTGGAATTTATACTATGTCCTTTCCCTGCTACTCAGATCTTCACATGACATATTGGAACTATAGCATTATTTCTCCTGGGTCCCCACTTTCCCTACTTCAGATCTTAGGATTTCTCAGACTCCATAATCCAGAGCTGATTCCTTATAATCAATCAATCAATCAATCACAATCTCTCTCTCTCTCTGAAATATATAAAATTTTCTATGTGTTATATTTCTCAGCTGAGCTACAATATTCAGCCTAATTGTCTTTATATTAATTTTGACAGATATCTCACACTTCTGGGTTTTGTAATGTCTTTAGGTTTAGGTTTTGAGGAGAGAGTCAGTGCTTGCTTACCATTTTGTTTTATACTCTTGTTTGGCTTTTATTTGTATTTTTAAAGACAGCCTTCATTTTTCTTTTCTTTTTTCTTTTTTTTTTGCTTTTAATTTGTTTATTCTAGTTTTTTTCTTTACATTCCACTAATAGTGGAATTATGTGTATTTTTGTCTTTAAATCTGACCTATTAGTATAATACCCTTTAGGTCCATCCATGTTTCTCCAAATGGCACAATTTCCTCTTTTAATGGCTACATAATATTCAGTGTGTGTGGCCTGCATGCGTGTACATGTGTGTGTATACCACACTTCCCATTAATCCATTCATCTTTGGATGGACACTTGGAGCTCTTCTCCATATGTTGGCTATTGTAAATAATGCTGCTGTAGACATAGGGGTACATATATCTTTTTGAATTAGTGTTTCTGTTTTTCCTTGGGTAAGTACTCAGTAGTGGAATTATTGGATCATATTATATTTCTATTTTTAATTTTTGAGAAACCTCCATACTGTTTTCCATGGTGGTAATGTACCACCATGGTATAGTAGTAAATTATACCAATTATACCAATTTACATTCCACCAACAGAGCACAAAGAGTTCCTTTTTCTCCACATCACTTGCCAACACTTGTTATTTCTTGTTATTTTGATTTTAGCACTTGAACTCGTGTAGGTGATATCTCATCG
Source organism: Ursus maritimus (assembly GCF_017311325.1). Taxonomy (NCBI): domain Eukaryota; kingdom Metazoa; phylum Chordata; class Mammalia; order Carnivora; family Ursidae; genus Ursus; species Ursus maritimus. The sequence goes on from NW_024425008.1 coordinate 37,823,498, forward strand.
TGGTTTTGATTTGCATTTCCCTGATGATTAGGGATGTTGAGCACCTTTTCATGTGTAGTGGCCATCTGTATGTCTTCTTTGGAAAATGTCTATTCAAGTCCTCTGCCCATTTTTAATTAGATTGTTTTTTGGTGTTGATTGTAAGAGTTCTTTATATATTTAGATATTAACCCTTATTGGAATATCATTTGCAAATATCTTCTCCCATTCAATAGGTAGTTTTGTTTTGTTTGTTTTGTTTATGATTTCCTTCACTATGCAAAAGCTTTTTATTTGATGTTGTCCCAATAGTTTATTTTTGCTTTTGTTTCCTTGCCTTAGGAGACATGTGTAGAAAAAGGTTGCTATAGTTGACATCAGAGAAATTACCACCTGTGCTCTCTTCTGGGATTTTTATGGTTTCGAGTTGCACATTTAGGTCTTTAATCTGCTTTGAGTTTGTTTTTGTTATGGTGTTAGAAAATCCATAGAAAATCTAGGATAATTTTATATTACATTTGCTCCAATTAATATCCCCGGTGTCCCATTTGCTAACTATTATTTTCTTATGAGTTAGCAGCCTCCAGATTACCCATTCACCTTTTGTTTTTAGACTTACAGGTGTAAAATATTTGAATGAGGAACATATTGTCTTTTTCAGAAGAAGTAATCCCATAATTCTAAGTATTGACTTGTTGTATCGGGTTAAATACAAATTTTAAAGGAAACACAACAAAACCTTAAAATGTGAAGTGGGTGAGTTTAGCAAGAACTTTTACAAAAGGAAATATTTATCTTTGGCAATGAAATTTAGGCAGCATTTTGAGACTCTGGACTAAAGAAAATTTATTTAAGTTGGATTGACTTTAACAGTTCTGAAACCATACCATCACTATGTAAAAATCATTTGATTTGGTTGTTAAGTGTTTGAGTCCAGTGTAAATATTAAAAGAACCCACCATTTAACTGACCTTGCTCTTTTCAGTGTTCTCCATCAGATTTTTTTAAGAGTGGTGTAATTTAGATCAAAAATTTAAAAACTCAGAGGAATGAAACAACTTTCTACCTTTGTATATTATTGTGGCATTAATGTACTTTAGTATAGTCAGGGACTAAGATATAAATACTACTGACTAGAACATATTGAAATGTGTAGACTTATATTTACAAAAAGCAGAAAAGATAGTAAGCTCAAAAGAAACTTGATAGAGAGTATTCCATGTTCATGGATAGAAGAAGACTCAATATTGTCAAGATGTCAGTTCTTTTCAACTTGATCTATAGATTCAATTCAATTGCCGTTAAATCCCAACAAATTATTCTGTGGATATTAACAAAAATGATTCTGAAAGTTTATATGGAGAGGCAAAAGACCAGAATAGAAGCAAAATAAAGAGAGAGAGGAACAAGTTGGATGACTTATTAATAAATGTCCAGTAATCAAGACAGTGTGGTGATGATGAAAGAACAAATAGATCAATGGAATGAAACAGAGAACTCAGAAAGAGACCTACACAAATTCGTTCAATTGATCTTTTTGACAAAGGAATGAAGATTGTGCTATACAATGGAGTGAATAGTCTTTTCAACAAATGGTGCTGGAACAACCCGGACATCCACATACAAAAAAAAAAAAAAATGAATCTAGATACAGACCTTATACTCTTCACAAAAATAAAATGGGTTGCAAAAATGTAAATATAAAATCAAAGCTATGAAATTCCTAGAAAGATTAGTTAGAAGATAATCTAGATGACCTAAGGTTTGGTGATGACCTAGGGGTTTGGTCTTTCTTCTTTCTTTTCAGATTTATTTATTTATTTATTTGAGAGGAGCACATGAGTGTGACGAGCGAGAGAGAGCAAGGAGATAACAGACTCGACTGAAGGTAGGGGAGCCCTTAACATAGGGCAAAATCCCAGGACTCCAAGATCATGACCTGAGCTGAAATCAAGAGCTGGACATTAACCTGAGCCACCCCAGGCACCCCATGACTTTTTCTATATAATATTAAAGAGGCACAATCTATGAAAGAAATAGACTGATAAGCTGAACTTCATTAAAATTAAAATTTTTCTGCTCTGCAACCAGACATGGTCAAGAGAATAAAAGAAGATGCCACAGATTGGAAGAAAATATTTGCAAAACGCATCGGATAAGAGATTGCTATCCATAACATACAGAAACTCTTAAAACTCAAGAATAAGAAAAAAATCCCTCAACAATAAGAAAACAAATCACTCAATTTAAAAATGGGCCACGCAATCTGAACAGCCCTCACCAGAAGATATACAGATGACAAATAAGCATATGAAAGATGCTCCACATCATATGTCATCCAGAGAAATGCAAGATTAAAACAACTGAGATACCACTACACATCTATCAGGATAGGCCACAATCCAGAACACTGACAACACCAAATGCTATCAAGGATGTTGGAGCAACAAGAACTCTCACTCATTGCTACTGGGAATGCAAAAGTAATTTGCTATTTTTTTAAACAATTTGGCATTTTCTGAAGAAACTAAGCATGCCCCCTTACCATATGATCCAGCTATGGTGCTTCTATATTTTACCCACAGGAGATGAAAACATATATCTACACAGAAACCTGCATGCAGATGTTGTATAGCAGCTTTATTCATAATTGCCCAAATCTGGAAGCAACCAAGATGTTCTTCCAGTAGGTGAGTGGGTAAGTAAACTGTGAATACACCCAGGCAATGGAATATTATTCAGTGTTAAAAAATAAGTTACCAAGCTATGAAAGGTTACTGGAGATAACTTAAATGGATATTACTAAGTGAAAGTAGCCAATCTGCAAAAGACTACATACTAGTATGATCAACTATTTGAAGTTTGGAAAAGGCAAAACTATGGAGACAGTAAAAGGTCAGTGGTTGTGAGGGTTAAGAGGGAGGGAGGCGTGGAATGCAGGCAGAGTGGAAGATTTTTAGCACAGTGAAAATACTCTGTATCATGCTATAATAATGGACACATGTTATTACAAGTTTGTCCAAACCCACCTGGTTGTACAACACAGAGTGAACCTAATGTTAAAGTTATGGACTTTGGTGATAAACATTGATGTGTGAATGGGTTCCATGATTGCTTAAATTACCACATCTCAGTGTGTGGATATTGATAATGAGGGCTGTCATGTGTGGGGGTGGGAGCTATGAAATCTCTACCTTTTTGCTCAGTTTTCTGTGATTCAAGAAACTGCTCTAGCTAAAGTAAACATTAATTGCAAGAATGAATCAGGAGGCTGGACAACCTGTGGTTTGGCACTAGCTGGGTGAGACAGTCGCTGGCAGGCGATCCTCGGTAGGGTTCAGAGCCGCACATCCAGGCTCCTCTGCTATGAGCCTGCTTTGCTACCTCTCCCACTCCCCGCTTGTGTTCCCTCTCACAGCTGGCTGTCTCTCTCTCTGTCAAATAAATAAATAAAATCTTAAAAAAAAAAATCAATAAGCGGAAAAAATTTGAGAACAACACACACACACAACTTTAAGCTTTCTACTGCTTTGCTGATTGCAGGGTTGTAAATACTTTTTGAGTAATGGAAAATGTAAATATTAATTTTTTATTTATCGTGACTACAAAATTTCAGAACTAAATAGATGACTGACTAGAGCTTTAATTACTGCTATCTAACTAAGAGAGTGTAGTAATCTTGAAGAAAAATTACAATTTTGAAATAAACTTTCTGATCTTTTGGAAGGAATGAATTAACAAGCAATGTAAACCTGGCTGGCACGTGTTGATGCTTTTCCCTTTGAATTTCAATTTCTCCATATTACTTGCCTTAGAGGCTGAATGGCTCATTTAGAAACACTCCATTTGCCTTGCTTTTCATAGTTGCTCTTGATTTCTCCTAAGCTGACACAAGTCACATGCAATCAAATCTATATCCCTGGTGGACAGGCCTGTCCTAATCATTCTCTGACTCTCACACCCAGGTTGTTTACAGTGCAGGCAGTTCTGCTCCTAAGTACATCACTTTGTATTCTGATGTTGACATTTGGCTGAGAATTTGTCTCTTAAAGACATTATTTCTTTTTTGATTTGAGATGAATAGGATACTCTTTTTAGAGAGTTTCCCTTACTTTTAGAGAGTAATTTTCCCAAAGTATCAGCTCACCTTTTGGGTTTTTGTTTGTTTGTTTGTTTTGTTTTGTTTTGGCATGTTTTTAGGAAGTATTTTTCATGAAGGGAGTTGTTTTGGTTTTTTTTTTTTTTAAGATTTTTATTTTTTAAGTGATCTCTACACCCAATGTGGGAGCTTCAACTTACAACCCTGACTATTAGAGTCACATGCTCTACTGAATGAGCCAGCCAGGAGTTCCTTAGAAGGATTTGTAGCTCAGATTGATGAATCACAAGAGAGATATAGCAGAGGATGATGGATAGATTATTGAATAGTAATGGAAAGTGTGGGCCCTGTATCCCACTGTCTGGGTTTAAACACTAAAAGATTCAGGCTGAAGTGTGACTCTAGGCCAATTATTTATCCTCTTTGCTTTGGTTTCCTCATTTTAAAAATGAGGTTGATCATCCTACCTATCAAAGAAGATTATTGAGAGTATTAAAGTGACTTAGCTCATGCTAAGTGCTTGGTGATCTAATTTGTTTTAGAGACAGATGATAGAGATTTTCATGCAAAACATAAGATAATTTAATTGTTCAGATTTTTAAAAAAATTTATTAGAAATGCTAAATACATCAAATGATAGAGGCAAAAGATATTTTTAAAAAGTATTTTTAGAGTCTGTTCAATGATACAAGTACCAAATGAGTCTGAAAAATAACTACTTGCAAAAGTTATGCATGTTTTCCTAGCCAAGGAAGAGATAATTTTGCGTTCCAATACATCATAGAAGGAGTAACATTAAAATGTTTACTCCCTAATCTCATTTTTATTCTTTTGCCCAACTTTATAATTAATTGGTGCCTTCTTATGATATAAAAATATTTGAATTATGAATTGGGTTTTGACAACTAATATTCTATATCTGTTGAATTAAATCTATCTCTTTCTTACTCTCTGTACCTAATGGGTAGAAAAAGGAAAGGATCTCAAAAATTAATAATGCCGGTTAAACTGATAATATTAATTTAAGAAATACTTGTTAAGGTCTACCAAGTGGGAATGATAGGCAGTACAAAAACTTGCATAAATACTTAAAATGTTCTCATTAATGAGCACAAAATGGGCAGGAGTCCTGAAGCAGGAACCTGGCATTTCTAAAGGTGGAAGTCATTATGGCCAGAGAAAAAGTGAATAGAAGAGAAAGGGAAAATAGTGATTGTTATTTTATCTGAGCTAAGCAAAAATTAATCCTCCATACATAAGTAACGATCCCTATAGGCAAGAGTTTACTCATGACATAAAACCAACCTGGTCTCAAAAAGTACAGTTGAGAGTATAATACAAAATATTTTTATTCCTAGATTTCTACTAACGCGAGAATAAATTATTATAGGAGTGTATCTCTAGCGAATATCCTAAATTAAACAGAAATGTAATTATTTCTCTAAAAAACCAAAATCAATACAATAGTTAATATTTATTTTTTTACTTTGAGATTAGAGAATTGTGAGGGGAAATTTTACCTGTTTCCATTGCTTAAAATACCACCTCTCTGCTATTTGCTTCTTCTTATCCTACAATTCAGATCAAAGAACACCTCTGCAAGCCTTCTCTGACTTCACTAAGCGAATCTCAGCACTTTAAAAAAATTTTTTTTTAGTGTCTCTGCACCCATTGAGGCTCTCAGAAAGTCATGACCTCGAGAGATTAAGAGTCACCGCTATTTCCACCTGAGCCAGCCAACAGCACCGAATCTCAAGCACTTCTTATTAGCTCCAAACATAGTTGGTTATGTACCTGTCTACATAGCTTTTTACAATATTTATCATTTATTTGTAAAAATTAGACTTTGTATTTTATGAGGACAAAGGATTATGCTCTAGATATCTTGTATCCCCAATGTAAGCAATGATGCTTTAATTATTTTTGTAATTCTTCAGTATTCCCCACTTTCACCTGAACCAATCTAATTTGTTTGATACTTCTGACTCAGATAGAATCTAGTGTGGTACCTAGCCCATGTAAGGTGCTCAATAAATATTTGCTGGAAGAAAAGTGAATGGCCTGAGCAACTAAGGTCAATAGGATAGGTCAATCCTACAGATCCAAAGAACTTTACTTTTTATGTCATCTGTTTCTATCACTGCTGTTGTATAGAATATAATTTTACTTGAGAACGTTTCTCAACCAATTCCTAGCTATGAGTTCCTTGAGAGCAGGGACTTGGTCTTTCAACTTTATTCATCCCCCATGGCCTGGTTCTTAATAGGTGATCAGTGAATGTTTACTGAATTACTTTGTAGCATGTGTATGTACTTGCTAAATGTATGTCAGATGATAATTTGAAAAGTATGTTTTAGTTCCTTAAAGTTATTTCAAAAATACTTGAGAGATTGGAATATTTTTATCTAACTAGATAATTAGCTTGACCTAAAGTATATTCTGTTTTTAAGCAAAAAAAGTAATGTCAAGCTTTGATATTAACCAGCATTAAATTATTACATTTTCTTTAGAGAATGAACTTGAAAAATTACCTCAAGAAAAATGATTTGCAAATCTGAAATTAACTTCCAAATAACAACCCTAAAATCTTTTTTGACGAGTTGATTTCATTTATTAATTCAAAAGTATAATTGTTGAACAAAACAATTACATAGTCCCTGCTCCTCACGCAATGTTTACAGTTAGAGTGAGCTAACATTAATCAAATAATTTTATTTATTTATTATTTTTTTTTTATAATGATTTTTTTATTATATTATGATGTCCCATACATTGTCACCGAGTTTTTGATGTAAGGCTCGGATGATTCATTAGTTGTGTATAACACGCAGTGCACCATCAATATGGCCCCCCACTTACTACCCATCCGGCTATCCCATTCCCACCTCCCTCCCCTCTCTGCAGCCCTCAGTTTGTTTCTCATAGTCCATAGTCTCTCATGTTTCATTCCCCTTCTGATTACCCCCTTTCTTTATCCTTTCTTCCCCTACTGATCATTCTAGTTCTTATGTTCCATAGATGAGAGAAATCATATGATAGTTGTCTTTCTCTGCTTGACTTATTTCATAGCATTATCTCCTCAGTGCCGTCCATGTTTGTAGCAAATGTTGAGAACTTCGTTCTTTCTGATAGCTGGTAATATTCCATTGTATATTGGACCTGCTGCTTAATCCAGTCATCTGTTGAAGGGCATCTGAAGCTCCTTCACGATTTCAGCCTATTGGGACAATGCTGCTATGAACATTGGCCTTGCACGTATGGCCTTCTCTTCACTAAGTCTGTATCTTTGGGTAAACACCCAGTAGTGCAATGGCTGGATACTTCGAGGGTACTCAATTTTAACTTTTTAGGGACACTCCACGGTTTTCCAGGTGGCTGCCAACTTTGCATTCCCACCAAAAATGTAGGAGGGGGATCCCTTTCTCCACATCTCTCCAACAATTGTTGTTTCTTGCCTTTGTCTATTTTTTGCCATTCCTAACTGGCGTAGGTGGTATCTCAGTGTGGTTTTTAGTTTGAATTTTCCTTGATGGCTAATGATTTTGTACATTTTTCATGTGTCTGTTAGCCATTTGTGTCCTTCATTGAAAAAGTGTCTGTTTCATATCTTCCTGCCCATTTTTGATTTGTTTATTTGTTTCTCGTGTATTGAGTTTGAAAGTTCTTTGTAGATCTTGGATACCAGTCCTTTATCTGTAGTGTCATTTGCAAATATCTTCTCCCATTCCGTGAGCTGCCTCTTAGTTTTTCTGACTGTTTCCTTGGCTGAATGCAGAAACTTTTAATCTTGATGAAGTCCATAAATTCATTTTTATCTTTTGTGTTCTCTTGCCTTTGGGGATGTATCATGAAAAAGGTTGCTTTGGCTGATGTCGTAGAGGTTGCTGCCTATGTTCTCCTCTAGAGAATTTTGATGGATTCCTGTCTCACATTGAGGTCTTTCATCCATTTGGAGTTTATTTTTGTGTATGGTGTGAGATAGTGGTCAAGTTTCATTCTTTTGCATGTAGCTGTCAATTTTCCCAGCACCATTTATTGAAGAGACTGTCTTTTTCCACAGGATGTTTTTCCTGCTTTATCAAATATTAGTTGCCCAAGAGACGAGGGTCCATTTCTGGGCTCTATTCTGTTCATTGGTCTATGTGTCTGTTTTTTTTTGTGCCAGTACCATGCTGTCTTTGTGATGCAGCTTTGTAGTACACGCTCAAATCGATAATGGTGCTACTTTGTTTGTTTTCCTTTTCAACTTAGTTCCTTGGAGATTCGGGGTCTTTTCTGGTTCCATACAAATTTAAGGACTATTTGTTCCCGAGTTCTTTGAAAAATGTTCTCGGTATTTTTGATCGGGATAGCATTGAAAGTGTAGATTGCTCTGGGCAGCATGGACATTTAACATGTTAATTCTTCGATCCATGAGCATGGAACGTATCTTTCCATCTTTTTATGTCTTCCTCAATGTCTTTTATGAGTGATTTATAGTTTCTAGAATAAGGTCCTTTCGTCTCTGGTTAAGTTAATTCCAAGGGTAGCATCGTTGGTTTTGAGTTATATGTAAATGGGATGGAATTCCTTAATTTCTCTTTCTTCGTTCTCGTTATTCGTGTACAGAAATGCAACTGATTTCCTGAGCATTGATTTTGTAAATCCCCACGTTACTGAATTTGCTCTATAACTTCTAATAGTTTGGGGAGCGGCTTCTTTTGAGTTTTCCATGAGCTAGAGTATCATGTCATCTGCGAAGAGAGCATTTTTGACTTCTTCTTTGCCAATTTGAATACCTTTGATCCCTTTTTGTTGTCTGATTGCTGTTGCAAGGACTTCTAGTACTATGTTGAATAAAGTGGCGAGAAATGGGCATCCTTGTCGTGTTCCTGATCTTAAGGAAAGGCTTCCAACTTTTTCCCCATTGAAGATAATATTTGCAGTAGGCTTTTCATAGTGAGCTTTTATGAGATTGAGAAATGTACCTTCTATTCCTACACTCTGAAGGGGTTTTTAATCAGGAAAGGATGCTGTATTTTGTCAAATGCTTTTCGGCATCGATTGAGAGGATCATATGGTTCCTGAGTCTTTTCTTGTTGATATGATGTATCACGCTGATTGATTTGCGAATATTGAACCACGCTTGCATCCCAGGTATGAATCCCACTTGATCGTGGTGGATAATCCTTTACATGAACTATTGGATTCTATTAGCAAGTATCTTGTTGAGGATTTTTGGCATCCATATTCATTAGGAAAGTCGGTCCTGTAATTCTCCTTTTTGAGGGGGTCTTTACCTGGTTTGGGGATCAAGGTAATATTGGCCTCATGAATGAGTTTGAGTAGCTTTCCTTCTGTTTCCTATTTTTTGAAAAAGCTTTAGGAGAATAAGGTATTATTTCTTCTTTGAATGTTTGGTAGAATTCCCCCAGGAAAACCGTCCGGGCCTAGGGTTTTGTTATTTGGAAGGTTGTTTATCACTGACTCAATTTCTTCATAATTAATTGGCCTGTTTAGAAATCAATTTCTTCCCATGTTCAAATCTTGGTAGTTTATAGGTTTCCAGGAAGGATTCCATCTCTTCAGATTGCTTGGAGTTTATTGGCATATAGCTGTTGATAAAAATTTCTAATAATCCTTTCCAATTTCAATGGTGCTCGTCGTGACCTCTCCTTTTTCATTCATAATTTTAATAATCTGGGTCCTTTCTCTTTTCTTTTGGATAAGTCTTGCCAGTGGTCTGTCCAATTTTATTGATTCTCTCCAGAACCAGCTTCTAGTCCTGTTGATCTGCTCTACTGTACTTCTGGTTTCTGCTTGATTGATTTCAGCTCCTAATATTTGGTCAACTGCTTCCTCGTGCGTGGATTAGGCCTGTCCCTCTGTTGCTGTTCCAGCTTCTTGAAGAGAGTGAAGAACTATAAAAACTGCATTTTAGATTTTCTATTATCTTTTGGTGTGGACTTGGATGGCTATGTATTTTCCCCCTTGGACGCCTTTGCATATCCATATGGGTTTTGGACTGATTCCATTTTTCATTCTCATTGGTCTCCATAAATTGTTTAATTTGATTTTTGATTTCTGGTTTGCTCGAGTCATTCCTGAGCAGGATGGTTCTTAGTCTCCAAGTGTTTGAGTTTCTTCCAAATTTTCCTTGTGGTTGAGTTCCAATTTCAGAGCGTTGTGGTCTGAGAATATGCAGGGGATAATTTCAATCTTTTGGTATCAGCTGAGACCTGTTTTGTGTCCCAGAACATGGTCTATTCTTGAAAATGTTCCATGGGCATTAGAATAGAATGAGTATTCTTTGGTTCTGGGGTGTAGTGTTCTATATATATCTAAGAGGTCCAACTCGTCGAGTATGGCATTCAAAGCCTTTGATTCTTTGCTTAGTTTTTGCCAGGGTGTTCTGTCTATTTCTGAGAGTGGAGTGTTGAGGTCCCCTACTATTAATGTATTTTTATTTATATGTCTCTTTATTCTGGTTAAGAGTTGGCTTGTGTATCTTGCTGCTCCCCTGTTGGGGGCATATATATTTATAATTGTCATATCCACTTGTTGAATACTTCCTTTAAGAATAATATAGTGCCCTTCTGCGTCTCTAACTATAGTCTGTAGTTTAAAATCCAGTTTATCTGATATGAGAATTGCTACCCCAGCTTTCTTTTGAGGTCCATTTGCTGTGAAAGATGGTACTCCATCCCCTTACTCTCAGTCTGAATGCATCTTTGGGTTCGAAATGAGTCTCTTGTAGACAGCAAATGGATGGGTCATTTCTTTTTATCCAATCTGCAACCCTGTGGCGTTTAAGCAAGAATTTAAACCATTAATATTAAGACTGAGTACTGAGAGATATGCTTTTAATTCTGCCATGTTGTCAGTAAAGTCTTTGTTTGTATTGGCTGTGACTTTCTGTTTTGTATCACTCTTGGGGCCTTTTTACTTTTATAGAACCCCCGTAATACCTCCTGTAGGGCTGGTTTCGTGGTTACGAAATTGGCTAGTGACTGTCGATTCTGAAATGTCTTTATTTCTCCATCAATTCTGAATGACAGCCTTGCTGGATAAAGGATCCTTGGCTGCATGTTTTTCTCTGAAAGAGCTTTAAAAATGCTCCCCCAACCCTTTCTCTCATTCCAGGTCTGTGTAGACAGGTCTGCGTAATTCTGATGCCTTTGCCTTGGAGTGCGTGAGAAATTTCTTTGCCCGGCCGCTTTCAATACTGTATCCTTGGATCTAATATTTGAATGCACTATGACGTGCGTGGTGTAGGTCTGTCATGGTTGAGCTTGGGAGGGTCCTCTCTGCCTCTTGGACACGAATTTTTGTTTCCCTTGCTAGATTAGGGAAGTTTTCATGCTACATTTGTTCAAATATCTCTTCTAGACCTCTGTTTTCTCCACCCCCTCGGGGATGCCGATGATTCTAACATTGGATCATTTCGTTGAGTCAGTAATCTCCGTAGCCAACATTAATCGTGGTGTGGATTTTTTAAGACCATCTTCTATTTTTTTTTCCTCTATTAATCCATCCTCCAATTCATTAACCCTTTCCTCTGCTTTGGTGACCCTGGCCGTCAGAGCCTCTAGTTTGCCTGCATTTGGCTCATAGAATTTTTAATTTCTGTCAAATTGCTCTCATTTCCGCCCTTAGGGATTCTATATTCTCAGTAACATTTTCCTTAATACTTTTTTCAAGTCTACTCATTATCTTGACCATTGTTACTCTGAATTCCATTTCTGATAATTTGGTTACATCCATATCCGTTACTTCTGTGGCAAAGGCCACAGACTCACTATCTTTTCTTTTCTCTCCTTCTTGTCATTCTGATGAGGAGAGGTTGCGGGGTTTCCAGAGCCCAAATTATTGACTGGAGTCCCAGGCGTGCCTTGTTTTATAGGGATCTTAGAGATGTGGGCTTCTTCTTTAAAGATTTTATTTATTTACTTATCTGAGAGAGAGAGACGAGATAGTCAGCAAGAGCGGGAACAGAAGCAGGGGAGAGGAGAGAAGAAGCAGGTCCCAGCGAGGAGGAGCCCAATGAGGACTCTTTCCGGACGCTGGGATCACGCCTAAGACCGGAGACAGGCGCTCAATGACTCGCCACCCAGGCGCCTCGGGTTGTGGGCTTCTTGATTTTTCAGCCTCCTTCTGTGTTCTGGGGGGGGCCTGCCGCGCTGATACTCAGGCAACCTGTTTGGTTAGAGTCTGTGTCCCCTGCGAGGAGGAGTGGGGATGGCACTCTCTGAGCCGTATTTCCAGGCTTTTGTTCTCTGCAGCTTTCCCTGGCGGCCGGCTATCCTCTTCTGAGGGTCAGAGCAGCAGGGCTGCATTGTCGCAGAACAGAGGGTTGCGGCCCGTTCTCCACTGATGTTCTGGCCACTTTAACTCTGTTACTGTTGGTGCTGCTCAACCCTGCAGCGTCCGGGATGTGCGCCCCACACCCGGCGTCCCTGCCCTCACTTCCCGGGCGGCGTCTCTGTCCTTTGTGTTTCTAATGTCGCCAGCCACCGGCCGTCCGTACGCTCCCGGGTCTCCGGTCTCAGTCTATGCCCGGTGAGCACACCCTGATTCCGGGGTTTCGTGAGAAGCCTGGTGGCGCGCACCCGGTTCAGGTCTCAGTCTGCTGTTTGCGGGTGCCGACCGCGAGATCTGCCCGCTCCCCGTGCAGGTGGCCCGCCAGCCGCCAGCCGCCCCGTGCGCGCTCCAGGAGCTCCCGGTCTCAGTCTGGATCCCATGAGCACACCGGGATTCCGGTGTTCCGGGAGATGCCTGGTGGCACGCGTTCACGGCTCACCGGTCTCAGTCCGCTGTCTCGCGGGTGCCCTCTGTGAGTCCGCCACTCCCCGTGCAGAGTGGCTGCCGCTTCCCGGCGCCCAAGCGCGGCAGCTCCCTCCCCTTCCGTTTATCTTCC
>NW_024425008.1:37836496-38133012 GCF_017311325.1 Ursus maritimus
GATATCTGTGCACGGTTTACAGCTCCCCTCTTCGTACCTCAATACTCAGCGCTGGAGATGTTCATTTGTAGAGTTCCAGATGCATCATCCTGCGTCTCAGGCTGATTCCGTGGTTGTTTAGGCTGGTCTGGTACCTATCCAGCTCGACTCAGGGGACCGGCTGAAAAAGGGGTCCCCTACTCCTCCACCATCTTAACTCCCAAGCCGCAACCTAAAATCTAATAATTGTCTTTTCTTTAAATATCTTGAACAAAAGTTATTTTACATCTTATTTGACATTAAATGGCATGTTAGTTAGACTCCTCAGATGTAATCAACAGATAACCCAACTCATACAAGCTTAAACACAAAAGGAACCATAGGTTTGGCTTCAGGTCTGATTAGAACCATAGGCTTTGTTACACCAATATACTCACTGATTCATGTCAGTTTCTCAAAGAAGCCTTCCCTTCCTCCCATAGACTGTTAGGCTATCTTTCATAACATTCTGCATACCTCCTTCATATAACATTACAACTTTAATTATACAAGGAATTCTATGTGTACTTTAATGTTGTATCTGCCACTAGACTGAAGGTTCCAGAAGAGGAGAGATCAAGTCGGCCATATTCACTGCTGTCTCTAAAACACCTAGTACAGGATTTTTCACATAAGAATACTACATAAATTTTTGTCAAATAGATAATTAAAATTCTTTTTGAAAACTACTAGAATTTATAAGCAATAAAACCTAGGGAAATATGCCTCAGAAATTGTCATTAAATTTTTTATTGAATAATGAAGCAGTCTCTTCTACCCCATATAAAAAGAAAAATTGTAACTATGCAGTGAGTCTTCTATATTAGGAGAAAAATTAGTCTTTTCTGGAAGGTACAGGTGGCCTAAAACAGAACAAGGATTATAGAAAATACACTGAGGGTTAGCTCTGTTGAGGTATACCACTGCCATTTTACTTCTAAGAGTTTTCACCAATCCATACACACAGTTGCATATTTTCTGGTTTAGATAACAAGGAAGAATGCCAAAAATGCTGTATAAGAGAAATAATTCTTTTATTTAAATTTAACATGTTTCATGATCTGTTTCTTCCTGTTTGTAAAATCAAGACCGATCTAAAATAACTATTTGAATTTCATGGGAACTTTCATGTATTTTCCTTTAGTTCTTAAAGGAAATGGCACTTCAGAATTAAGATCATCAGAGGCTAAGCCTGGTGGATGTATCAATTGTAAGTACTGACATAATGTAAAACTATTTGTATTCCTGTTTTTTGTCATTTATTGCTCCTTGTTAGTTATGAAAATTACTTTGACAAGGGAATGCTGAAGGCTTAGCAATTTTTTCCAGGACTTCAAATATAGTTACCTTTTCTCTGGGCTATCAATATATGAGAGATGACATTTGATGGTCAATGCTTACCACATCTTTGTAATTTAAGAAATGAAATTGGATGCAAATACATGTATTTTTATTATAATGTTAATAAGCATGGATTTATAAACTACTAATAAGAATCCTTTTGTAATGTCTCCAAATTCTATATTGTAAACACATAAGAAAAATAACACAAAATGTGTCCAGATTTACTCTTATAAGCAAATGGTTCAAATATGTCATTATTTTTATTTTTTCTATTGTAAGTCAACTATGAGAACTGCTACAGGGTGGGTTATTTTAGAAAACAGTGGGTCAGCTATTACCAAGGAATTAGAGGTAAAATTTTTATAATGCATATTTTCAGATTAACATACTATCTATTTAAGAAGGTGATACTAAATTTAGTAAATGTTAATGTGGTAGCTTGAAAAAATGCCTAATCGTTGTTTTCTAAAGTGAACTAATTTTTTTTCATGAAAAAATAGTACAGTATCCTTTGCTATATCTCATCTCACTGTTGTATTAAGATATAGGATGGGGCGCCTGGGTAGCGCAGTCGTTAAGCGTCTGCCTTCGGCTCAGGGCGTGATCCCGGCGTTCTGGGATCGAGTCCCACATCAGGCTCCTCCGCTATGAGCCTGCTTCTTCCTCTCCCACTCCCCCTGCTTGTGTTCCCTCTCTCGCTGGCTGTCTCTCTGTCACATAAATAAATAAAAATTAAAAAAAAAAAAAGATATAGGTCACCTGGGTGGCTCAGTCGGCTGGGCCTCAACTCTTGATTTCAGCTCAGATCATGCTGTTGGGGTCAATGGATTGAGCCCCAGGACAGGCTCCCTGCTCAGCATGTCAAGTAAAGGCTGATTGGCCTAACCTAGGTCATGTGGTCACTCCCTGATATCTTGATCGATGGTTCTACCAAGACTGCATGGAGTCAGGGGAAATAGTTTCTAAAAGGAAAATGAGATTCCTGTTCTGAAAGAAGGGAAAATAGATTATAGATAAACAAAAACACCATGTCCATGACAATATAGCATATATACTTTCTTGCTAGTAGAAACTTTTTCCAAATGAACAGCAAGCATTTTGTCCTTGTCAGAATTCACTCATTTATTTAACAAGTATTCAACATGTTCTATATGCTAGGCCATGCAAGATGTAGGGAATCCCAGAATAAGCAAATAAAAACTGGTTTCCATATGATGCAAGAAGTACAAAAAAGATCCGTCTGGCAAACTGAGGAAAGAAGAGATGTAATGAACACTCACTCCTCTACACTCTGTCAGCTCTCCTTCATCCCCACATTGACTTGAGTTCCAGGGTAGCTGTTGCTGATAACACATAAGACGTACATTTCAGCCATGCCTTGCTTGTCCAGAAGTAGCAAACTGGAGGTCTGAGGGTCTTGTTAATCTTGCACAGTGTTATAAGTAATTGCTAAAATCAGGACAAAGGAGAAATGACTAAATGCAGTGTGGTATCTGGATTAGATCCTGTTTCAGAAAAAAGGATATTAGGGGGACAATTGGTGAAATTTGAAGGTATGCACATGAGTTAATACTGTTGTATCAATGTTAATTTTCTGGTTTTATTTTTATTTTTTTTAAAGATTTATTTATTTGACACAGCAACGGCCAGTGAGAGAGAGACAAGCAGGGGGAGTGGGAGAGGAAGAAGCAGGCTCCCAGCAGAGGAGCCTGATGTGGGGCTAGATCCCAGAATGCCAGGATCACACCCTGAGCCGAAGGCAGACGCTTAACGACTGAGCCACCCAGGCGCCCCAATTTTCTGGTTTTAATCATTGTACTGTGATTATATAAGGTATTAACATGAATGTAAGTCTAACATTATTTTTAATAAAAGGAATATTAATAAGACTTCTTCTTTCAAGCTTCTCTTGCAAAATGGGAAGGTTTGACAAGATTATTTTGATGGAGTGAATGATTTTCTAAAAAAATAATTATCAAAATTGACTCAAAAGGAAAAACAATCATGTAACAAGTTGAGAAGTTTATTAAAATTGGCCTCTATAAAATGTGCCAGCCCTTAAGGGTTTTAATGGTTGTTACTACCAAACTATCAAAAACAGATAACTTGATGCTTTTTAAAGTGTTTCTGGGGGTGCCTGGGTGGCTCAGTCAGTTAAGCATCTGCTTTCGGCTCAGGTCATGATACCAGGGTCCTGGGATCAAGCCTCACATCGGGCTCCCTGCTCAGCGGGGAACCTGCTTCTCCCTCTCCCTCTGCTGTTCCCCTTCTTGTGCCCCGTCTCTCTGGAAAAAAAAAAAAAACCATACAAATTATTTTTTTTAAAGCAGGAGTGGCTATATTAACATCAAATAAGATAGACTTCAAAACAATAAAAATTACAAGAGACAAAGAGGCACATTACACATGATGAAAGGATCAATTCATTAGGAAGACTTAATCTTAAATGTGTATACACCAAACGACAGAGCCCCAAAACTATGAAACAAAAACTGGTAGGAGAAATAGACAAATCCATAATTGCACACCAGGGACTTAAATATCCCACTCTCAGCAATTACTACTAAACAACTACTAGATGGCAAACTATAAGATCTGAACAACACAATCAACCAACAGGATCTAGCTGAAATATACAGAATACTCTGCCTGCAACAGCAAAATATACAGTTTTTTTATTCTAGAGCCCATGAAACATGTACCAAGATAGACCATATCCTGGGCCACAGAAAATATATCAACATGCTTAAAAGAACTGAAATCAAACAGTATATTCTGTAACCATAATGGAGCCAGAGTAGAAATCAATAATAGAAAAAGGTTAGGAAACTCTTCAAACACTTGGAAATAAAATAACACACTTCTAAATAATCCATAAATCAAAGAGGAAGTCTCAAAGAAAAATTTAAAAATACATAGAACTGAAAGAAAGTGAAAATACAACATATGAAAATATGGGGGATGCAGCTAAAGCAGTGCTGAGTATTAAATGCTAATATTAGGAAAAAAAGATCTTAACTAAATAATTGAAGTTCCTACCTCAAGAAACTAGAAAAAGAAGACAAAATAAATCTAAAGCAAGGTGAAGGAATAAAATGATGAAGAGCAGAAATTAATGTAATTGGAAACAATAGAAAAAAATCAATAAAACAAAAAACTGGGTTTTTTTTTTTAAAAAACCAATAAATTGATAAATCTCTAATGATACCAACAAAGATAAAAAGAGTGAAGACCCACATCACCAATACTAGCAATTAAACAGAGACTATTACTACAGGTCCTGCAGCCATTAGGAGGAAATAATTATTAGTTGGATTCTCCAGAGAAACAGAACTGATAAGATGTATATGTATAGAAAGAGACTTTTTTTAAGGAATTGGCTCATGTGTTATGGAGGCTGGCAGTCCAAAATCTGCATGGTGATCCAGGAAAAAGCCAGTGCTGCAGTTCAATTCTAAAACTACCAAGTTGAAAACCCAGAGAAGAGCCAATGTTGCAGTTCAAGTATGAAGGCTAGGGGCCCAGGAAGAGCTAACGTTGTAGTCCAAGTCCAAAAGCCATCTGGTGCAGTATTTCTCCTTGGTCAGAGGAGACGAGTCTCTGTACTATTCAGGCCTTTAACTGATCGGATGAGGCCCAGTCACATTATGGAGGGCAATCTGCTTTAATCAAAATCTACCAATTTAAATGTTAATCTCATCCAAAAACACCCACAGAGAAACATCCAGAATAATGTTTGGACAAATATCTATGCACTGTGGTCCAACCAAGTTGACACATAAAATTAACCATCACAACTATGAACAACTTTATAAACTTAGAAGAAATGAATGAATTCCTCAAATATCACAAACTATCAGAATTCAACCAAGATGAAGTAGAAAACCTCAAGTCTGACAACAATAAAGGAAATTTAGTTTGTAACTGAAAAGCTCCCCCAGGAGTGCCTGGGTGGCTCAGTTGGTTAAGCATCTGCCTTCGGCTCAGGTCATGATTCCAGGGTCCTGGGATCATGTCTTGTATTAGACTCCTTGCTCAGCAGGGAGCCTGCTTCTCCTTCAGCCTGCTGCTCCCCCTGCTTGTGCTCTCTCTTGCTCACTCTCTCTCTCTCTCTCTCAAATAAATAAATAAAAATCTTTATTAAAAAAAAAAAGCACCCCCCAAAGGAATCATTAGGTCCAGGTAGGCTCACTGGAAAATTCTACGAAACATTTAAAGAATTAACACCCAGAGGCGCCTAGTGGCTCAGTTGTTAAGCATCTGCCTTTGGCTCGGGTCATGATCCCAAAGTCCTGGGATCAAGCCCTGTGTCGGGCTCCCTGCTCAGCAAGAAGCCTCTTTCTCTCTCTTTCCCTCTGCCTGCCACTCCCCCTTATTGTGCTCGCTCTCTCTCTCAAATAAATAAATAAAATCATTTAAAAAAAGAAGAAGAATTAACACCCATTGTACATAATCTGTTCTAGGAAATGGAAGAGGAGGAAACATCTCCCAACTCATTTTATAAGGCTGCTATTACACCAAAGTTAGACAAAGACAGCACAAAAAAAAAAAAAAAAGAAAGAAAAGAAAAAAAGAAAAAGAAAGCAAAAGACTACAGACCAAATCTCTCATAATGGGATTAACAGTCCCATTAATTTCAGGCCTGAGAGTTTATTCCATAGAAATAAATCCATCAGGATATAAAAACATATAAGCACTTACTGAATTTGTTCTTAGTGGCAAAACTCAGAAACAAGTGACTACTCATGAATTTGGTAGTGATAGAATAATTATGATATATAATATACATCTATTAAAAATGAATTAAAGCTATACCAATTGATTTGAAAGAATTCTCACAAAGTTGAGTAAGGAAACAAAGTGAAAAATGTGTGTAATATAAATCCCCTTTTAATAAAGGGAAATAATGACAAAAACTCTTATGTGTTTGTGAATATATGTGTGTATGTACATGAGTTTGCATACATTTTTATGATAACATAAGGCAGATGTTTAACCAACTGAGCCACCCAGGCATCCCTGTTATCTCTTTCTAGTATTTTACTTTATTTTTTTACAAATTAGTTTTTTATTAAAAAACATTGGAACCATTTATTTTCATAGTAAAGAATTTTGTGCATGTTCAATTTACTTCAATTTACTTGACTTGTCTACTCAAATACAAATATATTAAGTTCAGAGTAAAAAAAAAGGGCATAAAATTCCTTCTATACCTAGTATGTTGAGAGTTTTATCATGAAAAGGTATTGAATTTTATCAAATGCTTTTTCTGCATCTGTTGAGAAGATCGTGTGATTTTTATTCTTCATTTTATTAATGCGGTATATCACATTAATTGATTTGCAGCACTGAAGGCCTGGGGGTGTTGGATGTTCTCCTCACTCTGCCTTCTCCCCCCGCCCCAGGAAGGAGTCACAATCTCTCTCTGTGATAAGCTGTGCCAGGTTTGGGGGACTGATGCCAAAAAAGTGAAATTGCTCTTCTTACCTGTTTTACTGCAGCTGATCTCAGGTTTTTTACTTACCTGGGATACTGCAACTTCTTAACTGAATTCTGGACTTCTCATAAAGGTATTTTGTAATTTATGTTTTTAAATCTGTGTTGGTTGGGGGGTGGGAATGAGAGCTAGGACTTCCTATTCTGTCATTTTGATGTCACCTGATCTCTATTTTACTTTAAACCTACTCATGTCATTGTATTTGAAGTGAATTTATTCTATACAGCATATTTTTGGATGATGTTTTCTCGGCCACTCTGCCAACCTCTGTCTTTTGATTGGTGTATTTAAACTATTTCCATTTAAGGGAATAACTGATATGTTGAGGATTAAGTCAGTCATTTTATTGTTTTCTGTTTGTTTTTTCTGTTTGTCTTCTCTTGCCTTCCTGTGAGCTATTTGAACTTTTTTAGGAGTGGGGTTTTCCCACTGATGTCTGCCTGGAGTGGGGTAGGTATTGCCCAGTGTTAAGGAATTCAGAGGTGAGTGATCACTGAAGATGACTGAGTAGGGAAGTTGTGAGATAAAGGTGATCTTAAAAGATTAATCAAACAGTGGTGTGAAAGTTGAAATGAAAGTGATAGAAGACCAGAAACAGGAAAATTAGTTAGGAAATAATTGTAATAATTGAGTAGTTTTTATGCAAAATCTGAAGAGTGACTAGAAGTGGAAAAGACAGGACAGATGAAAACTATGAAAAGGAAAGAATTGAAACAACTTTCTCACTTTTTCTGTTTTTAGGACCTTCAGTTCTTTGGCTAGGGGAAACAGATTTTTCATGGAAGTGTTTTGGTTTTGGTTTTGGTTTTTGCCTATGCCTGTTCATGGTTTCAGTTTGGAGGCTTCTGCAGTTCCTTGTCCGGGATATGTGGGAGGCAACAAGGAAACTCAGGAATTCATCACTATGTTTTTCCTCGAGTCCTGAGGTCCCTGGGCAGTTTACTATCTTTCAGAGTCTTCCTATCTTTGTTTGTTGTGTATGCCCAGGGTTTTTTAGTTGCAAGGAGGAGGTCCTAGGAGGAAAAAAAATACTCCATCTTGGCAGAACTGGGGTAGATGTATTTTTTTTCCTTTCTTTTTCCCCTTTTAAAAAAATAGGCTTTATTGTTTTAGGGACGTGTTAGGTGCAGAATGGTACAGCTAAATGGAATGGAATGGAAAATAGTTTAGCAGTTTTTTTTATAGAAGTAAATGTAGTCTTACTATATGATCCAGCTATTGCATCTCTTGGTATTTCTGCAAAGGGATATATGTATTTTAATAACTGTTTCTAGATTGCTTTAATGTGCACTCAGTAGGATGTAATTGCCTCTGGCTTTGATGGCAAATTCCAGTGTTAGAAAAACTTCAGAGGATATACGTATTTTTTTTCAGTACTGACAAATGAGATAATTAGGATAAATAATATATTAGGATAACCAATATATTTAAACATTCCTTTTTTTATAAGCATTGTTTTATTAATCTTCACTTGGGAGCACATTCACATAACATGCACTAAATCTTTTGTTAATACTGTCTTTGTTGTTTTACTCTGGGTGCATAACATTCAGGAAAATAAATAGCCTGCTCTTTTTAACTCATTAGAATAGAAATATTCTGATTCTCATTAAGATTAGAAGAAAAACACAAGTAACAAGAAACAGAATGAAATAAATATAGTCATTTCATGGATATTTGCACATTTTCTCAATGAATATAAACTGTGCTTTAGGTTATGCAGTTCAAGTACCCAGTCAGAAGTATGGTACCTGAAATCAAGCTATGTAATGAGAGAAAACGTTTCTGCATTCACTGTTTATTTAAAACAAAACAAATTACACACACATATCTATATATCTTTGTTTCTATATCTATATATAGCCAAATCCACAAAATCACCTAGAAAGTGTTTATCTTGTTTGAGATTCTCTATAATAAAGTGAATTCAATAGGTTAAATAGGAACTAGAGGAAGGAAGGAAGGAAGGAAGGAAGGAAGGAAGGAAGGAAGGAAGGAAAAAAGAGAAAGAAAGAAAGAAAGAGAAAGAAAGAAAAAAGGAAGGAAGAAAAAGAATCTATTCATAATGATTACAAAATCCATTAAATATTTTGTAATAGATAGACTAAAAATGTGTGCAGTCACATGAAGAAAACCAGAAAACTTAATAGAAACATAAAAACCTGGAATAAATGGAGAGAAGTTGCTTATTCTTGAATGAAAAAAATATAAAAAATATAAAGATCTTAATTCTCTTGAAATAAATCTATAAAGTACATGGGATTATGAAATTCCAACAAGTTTTTTTCAAATAATTTAGCAACATGTTTTAAAGTTAATTTGGAAAAATAAATGGATGAGAAAACCCAAGAAACTTTTGAAACAGATGAAAACTTATTAAAAGAATATAGTTAAAACATGTTCACATTAGTATAGAAATAAATCTCAGGGGACAGAGTAGAATTATTATAAAGAACACATCTAAATTCCTGGGCAAAGGATTGAATAAATGTGGAAGGATAAGTGTTAAGGAATTCAGAGGTGAGTGATCACTGAAGACGACTGTTTGAGTAGGGAAGTTGTGAGATAAAGGTGATCTTAAAAGATTAATCAAACAATGGTGTGAAAGTTGAAATGAAAGTGATAGAAGACCAGAAACAGGAAAATTAGTTTGGTAATAATTGAGGAGTTTTTATGCAAAATCCGAAGAGTGACTGGAAGTGGAAAAGACAGGACAGATGAAAACTATGCAAAAGAAAGAATTGAAACAACTTTCTCACTAATTGGCTGTGACAGTAAAGGCCTCAATGATGATGTCTAGAGGAGGAGGAGCTGAAGATATTAAGGAGGAGAGAAGATAGTAAATTCAGACTTTGGTATATTATACTTGAGATGGTGATGATGACTCATGAGTCTAGAAGGCAGTTGGAGATAGATGACTCAAGTTTACCCCTGAAAGGGATAGGGCTGATAATATTTATTTCTCACTCATTCCACAAAAGATTGATGGATGGGGATACATATAAATTTGGAAATCATTCACTTGGAAGATGATTGGAATTTATATTTAGGTTTTGAGTAACTGGTTCTATGAGGTAGAAGCAGTAAGCAGAAGAGAAGACAGAGTTGAGTGCTGAGTCTGAGGGACTACTCATGGTTAGGGAGTAAATAAGCAAAGAAGAGTCAGAATGGGTAGTCAACAAAGTTAAAGGACAGTCAGGATAATGCAGTAGAATGAAGGCCAAATGCATAGAGAGTTTCAAAGAGGAGGTTGTAGGTGACTTTAAGAGCTATAGAAAGGTAACGGAAAATGAGGACTTAGAAGTAATAAGGAGGGGCCCCTGGGTGGCACAGTTGGTTAAGCATCTGGCTCTTGGTTTCAGTTCAGGTCATGATCTCAGGATCATAAGATCAAGTCCTGCATCAGGCTCTGCACTCAGTGTGGAGTCTGCTAAGGTTTCTCTCCCCCTCCCTCTGCCTCTCCCTGTGCTTGCTTTCTCTCCCTCTCTCAAATAAATAAATAAATCTTAAAAAAAAAAAGAAGTAATAAGGAAACCACTTATGGCTATGGAAAATGTGGTTTCAACAGAGTAATGGAGGTGGAGTTATAGGATGATGGCTGGGTGCTGATGAGTGCTCAAAGGATTTAGACTACATACTGGTAGTAAATGAAAGAAGAGACTTTAATTCAATAAGCATTAATTTGGTACTAACTGGTAGTCCTGTACACTGAAAACTAAGAAATATTTCACAGAGCAATTTTAAAAGACCAAAATAAGAACAGAGTTAAGTACCACGGTTATAGATTTAAAAGCTCAATTCTCTTAAAGTTATAGATTCAATTCAATCCCAATCAAAATCTCAACGGGATTTTTTTTTTTAGAAGTTGACAAGTTGATTCTAAAATTTATGTGGAAAAACAGAACCCAATCTTGGGAAAAAAATCAAAATTGGTGGATATATACTTTCTGATTTCAAAATTTACTGTCAAGTTACAATAATCAAAACAATGTGATGGTGTCGTAAGTAAGGACAAATAGATCAGTGGACCAGAACAGGAAATCCAGAAATAAACCTTCACATATGTAGTCACTTGATTTTTTTTTTACAAAGATAGCAAGGGGGTTGTCTAATAAGCTGGTGCAACAGGGAAAAGAAAGACTTCTCAACAAATGGTACTACAGCAAAATGGTAAATATATGTAAAACATGAACCTCAACTCCTACACACTTCACAAAAATTAATTTGAGATGTATCATTGACCTAAATATAAAAGCTGAAACTATAAACTTAAAAAAAAAAAAAAGATTATATGGCTTATGGCTTTTGGCTTTTGGCTTTTGGCTTGGAGGAGGCAAAGGTGCAACTATCTTCGGTCATCCAGAATCCAGGTTCATCCAACACCAGCTGCCTCCACCATGCCCCCTGAGTTCGACTCCAATGAGATCAAAGTTGTGTACCTGAGGTGCACTTGTGGCAAAGTTGGTGCCACCAGAGTCTGCCCTGGCCCTGAAGATCGGCCCATTGGGTCTGTCTCCAAAAATGTTGGTGATGACATCGCCAAAGTGACCAGTGATTGGAAGGGTTTAAGGATTATAGTGAAACTGACCATTCAGAACAGACAGGCCCAGATTGAAGTGGTATCTTCTGCCTCTGTCCTGATTATCAAAGCCTTCAAAGAACCACCAAGAGATAGAAAGAGACAGAAAACCATTAAGCACAGTGGAAATACCACTTTTGATGAGATTGTCAATATTGCCTGACAAATGCAAAACCGATCTTTAGCCAGGCAACTCCCTGGAACCATTAAAGAGATCCTGGGGACTGCCCAGTCTGTGGGCTGCAATGTTGATGGCCACCACTCTCATGACATCATAGATGACATCAATAGTGGTGTAGTGGAATGCCCAGCTAGTTAACTACAAAGGAAAATATTTCAATAAAGGATTATTTGACAACCTGACAATCAATTTGACATAATTTGGGGGGAAAAAAGATTTTATATATTTATATATGTATTTAGAGAGAGTGGGGAGGGGCAGAGGGAGAGAGAGAATCTCCAGCAGATACCACGCTGACCGCAGAGCCCAACACAGGGCCAGATCTCATGACCCTGAGATCACAACCTGAGCCAAAATCAAGAGTAAGACACTCAACTGACTGAGCCACCCAGGAGCCCCTAAAACTATAAACTTCTAGAAGAAACGTAAGGGGATATCTTTGAGAACCTGAGTTAAACAAAGACTTATTAGAGTACACAAAATCATTAACCATAAAAGAAAAACACTGATAAAGTAGACTTAATAGAAAATAAAAACTTTTGCACATCAAAAGACAACAGTTAAGAAAATGAAAAGGCAAACCACAGTGTCCCTGTTATCAATTTATGGCCTGTTACCTCCAAATTCACCCTTCTCTACATACTCTGGGACATTTATATATTTTTCCATTGCCACCTTTGTCAGTAAAGGACTTTGGTATGCTGGTTCACAGACTCCTATTTAAGCTTCAGGCTCCTGCAATATTTTCAGCTTCTCTAGCACCCATGTGCTATAGTGCACAGTGGCCAGCAGCACCCAGTAGCAAGCAGCTTCACTTGGTACTTCCCTCAGGCAGTTTTGTAGCAGAGTGCTCCAGTGAGACATCTCCCTATGAACAGCCTTCATCAGCACGCTAGAGGAATATTTCTAACAAGTTCTACTGATGTGGCATCACAGTGACATTCCTGTCGGCCATTTGGTAAGCATAGCCAGTGCCTTCAGCAAGATCTGCCTCTCGGCTCTGGTGGGGCTTCTTCCTTGGACACTTTATCTCAGTCCTAGGGATAGTATCTGCTCTTTATAACTACTATTTCTATAGTCTTTAAAGCTATTTTTATTTTTCACTGGCCAATCTTTTGTTCTTCAATCTCCTGTTATTTTTAAGAATTCTTAAGTATATTAAACTTTTCCTGTTCAAACTATGTGGTTTCCCCTTCCTGACTGATATAGACAAGACGAAAATATTTTAATACATACAATTAACAAAGGACCTCTATCTGCAATATATAAAGAATTCCTACAAATCAATAACAAAAGACAATTCAGTAAAATATGGGCAAAAGACTGAACAGATCCTTCTCAAAGGATGTGCAGATGATCAGTACATGAAAAGGTGCACATCATCATTGGTCATCAGGAAAATACAAAATAAAATAACAATGAAATGCTGTTTTATACCCGTTAGAATGGCTAAAATTAAAAATATTGACAAAACCAAATGTTAGTGAGAATGTGGAGAAACAAGAGTACTCTTCCATTGATGGCAGGAGAGCAAAATAGTGAATCACTTTGGAAAACTGTTTGATAGTTTCCCATAATGTTAATTAAGCACATACCTACCCCAAAGACCCAGTAATTTCACTCCTATCTATTTGTCCAAGAGGAATGAATACATCTCCCACAAAGATTTGAACAATAGTGTTCATAGCATCTTTATTCACAATAACCAAAAACTGGAAACAACTCAAATATGAATTGATAAACATTGTAATGTATCCCTATAGTGGGTCACTACTCAGCAATGCAAAAGAATGAACTATGGATATATTCAACAACAAAGGAGTCTTATCCTTAAGAACAAGAGATATAGCTGACTTTCTTAACACAGAAACAGGCACAGAGACTTAGACATAATGAGAAGACAGAGAAATTGATCCCAAATGAAAAAGCAGGACAAGGCCATGGCCAGAGATCCAAACAAAACTGATATAAATTAAAGTGCCTGATAGAGAATTTAAAGTAATGATCATAAAGATGATCACTGGACTTGAGAAAAGAGTGAAAGACATGAATGAGACCCTTAACACAGAAATAAGGAATAACATAGCAGAGATTAAGGGCTCAATAAACAAAATGAGAAACATGCTTGTTGGAATGAGCGAGGTGGAAGAAGCAGAGGAACAAATTAATGACCTAGAACACAGAGCAATGCAAAGTAATCAAGCTGAAAAGAGAGAAAAAAGAATTATGCAACACAAGAATAGACTTAGGGAATTCAGTGACTCCATCAAACATAATAACATTCATATTACAGGAATCCCAGAAGAAGAAGAGAGGAAAGGGGGCAGAAAATTTATTTGAAGAAATAATAGGTGAAAACTTCCCTAATCTGGGGAAGAAAGCAGATCTCCAGGTCCAAGAGGCACAGAGAACTCCCATAAAAATAAAAAAAGCAAATCCACCCCAAGACATATTGTAATTAAATTGGCAAACTATAGTGATATTAAAACATTTTTAAAGCAGTGAGACAAAATAAGACAGTAACCTACAAGGGAAAACCCATAAGGCTACCAGGAACTTTTTCAACAGAAATTTTGCAAGCCAGAAGAGAGTGGCATGACATATGCAAAGTGCCGAATGGGAAAAATCTCCCGCCAAAAATACTCTATCCAGCAAGGCTTTCATTCAGAATAGAAGGAGAGAGAAAGGGTTTCCCTGACAAACAAAAGCTAAAGGAGTTCATGACCACTAAATCAGCCCTGCAAGAAATATTAAAGGGGACTCTTTGAGTGGAAAGGAGAGAGCAAAAGTGACAGTATAAAGGTAGGAAACACAAAAGTAATAAAAATGAATATTGCTATAAAAAATTAGTTAAGGAACTCACAAAATAAAAGAATGTAAAATATAACAACATGTACCTAAAACGTGGGGAGGAGAAGAGTAAAGTATGGGTTCAAATTTGAACAACCATCAACTTAATATAGACTGCTAAAGAGGTTATAAACAAGAATCAAATCCTGCCATTTACAATGACATGGATGCAGCTAGAGAGTATAATGCAAAGTGAAATAAGTCAGTGAGAAACACAAATACCATATGATTTCACTAATAGGTGGAATTTAAGAAACAAAACAAGTGAGCAAAGGGGGAAAAAGAGAGGAAGACAAATTAAGAAACAGACTCTTAATTATAGAAAGCAAACTAATGGTTATCAGAGGGAAAGGGGTGGAGGAATGGGTTAAATAGGTGATGGGTATTAAGGAGTGCACTTGTGATGAGCACTGGGTGATGTATGGAAGTGCTGAATCACTATATTGTACATCTGAAACTAATATAACAGTGTATGTTAACTAACCGGAATTAAAATAAAAATTTTGAAAAGTCCTAGTGATAAAGGGGCTTAAAAGCAGCAATGGAAACTGGTCTTCAAGGTAATTTCTAAATTCTATCAACTTTATTTCATTTTCTATGTCAACCTAGTCAGTAATGATGGCTTCCATTCAGAGGCAATTTATGGAGAAAGTACTAAAGCTTAAGCAATTCTTTGACCCCTTCCGATGTATGCACATACTTATGCTTTTATAAAATTTGTGAGACCAAAATATTTTAACTGTAACCAGTTAAGGCCACTTGTGTGAGGTGGTACTGGAGTAACCCCGTGGCACTTTTGGGATTCAAATGAGGGACAAATGAGTTGGGGGTACATCTTCTTTGAGTTTGATGCAGTATATTTGGGTACCTTGCAGTTACTTGCATGTTTATTTAATGCATTGTTGGATGTCAGAATAGTGTTGGAATGGCTTTTAATATGCTCCCATGGCCCACTGAGCCTGCTTAGCCAGCAGCGTGACAGGAAGGTATAAGGCCAGAGCCCACAGTACCATATGAAGTTGTCCTATGGTTCTGTGACAGGCAGCTCCTACAATGATGCTTCCTGATATTCACACCCTGTGTAATTACTTTCGCTTGCGTGTGGGTGGGGCCTAGGGATTCCTTCCAACCGAGTAGTGAAGGGATGTCACTTCTGTGATTAGGTTACAAGAAGACTGTCTTTTTGCTAGCTTGTTTTCTCTTGCTGCAGCGTTTTCGCTTGTCCTCTTGCCTGTATGTACTTCCTCTTGCATCAAGTCAGCTGCCATGTTGTGAGATACTCAACGTAGCAGCGTGCATGGAAAGGAGCACTTTTTTTTATAGTAATCATGTGAAATAGTGTTTATCAGATTCCATAGGCTTGTAACCACAAGCCTAAAAGAAGCATACAAACAGCAAATACATCTTTTATAGCTAGTATTGGAAAGAAATTTGACAGGAATTTTCAAAAATGTTTTCATAAAAATACTAGGGAAAATGTATTATAGAGGCTTTTCAGGCAATTAATTAAAAATTATGTTTTCTAGATTTCACAATGTTTACCTTAGATATCCATACTTTATTGTTATTTATTTCCTCGTCCTAAATAAATATTCATTTTTTCACTTAAAATTGTTTAAAAACTTGATGCTTTGCCAAGGAATTTCATTATTACATGCATTGTGTTCAAAAATGGAATGATCACTTTTTAAGTGTTTTGGATGTTTTGGAAGAAATGTCATGAAAACAGTACATTTATTTTTTAAAGATGCTCAGGAAGAAATATGAAGAGGCTGTTTTTCTACATATAGAGAAACCTCAGAATTTAACACAACCTGGCACAAATTAATACTTGTGAGGGAGGAAGGTATAGAATGAATGGATTGTATGTCCACACAGGACCACAATCTGTTTTATATCACAATAGATGCCTCATTATCACTACACTTTGTCTAACATACTTAACACAGCACTTTGAGGAATAAACAAAGAAGAAAATTAAATTTAAAAGGCACTTTATTTATTTGAATCTGTTGGTCAATGCGCAAGGTTTTCTAAGAATTAGAATTTTTGAGAAATTAGTGAAGTGTTCAGCTATGAAATAACCATCACACGAACAGAAGGAAAACAAACCAAATTATACCTTTGAAAAATAACTTTCCAGGGGTGCCTGGGTAGCTTAGTCGGTTGAGCAGTTGCCTTCAGCTTGGGTCATGATCCCAAGGTCCTGGAATCAAGCCCCGCATTGGCCTCCCTGCTCTATGAGAGCCTGCTTCTCCCTCGCCTCCCCTCTTATGCTCTCCCTGTCTCTCTCTCTCTCAAACAAAAAATAAATAAAATTTTTTAAAAGTAAAAAAAAAATAATAATAACTTTCCAAAATACACATTTAGCAAAGGCAATTGAACTTTTGATTGGATTCGATGCCAGCATTATGTACTAAAGACTGTAGAACAAGTTGGCATATCATTCTATTTGTAATAAATCTACATGAGGTCCCTTAATGCTGTAGATATTCCTCTGAGTTGATATACCACTTGTTTAATCTAATTTGTTTGGTGATTTCCAAGTACTTTAAAAATTATTTTGATTTTCACCAAATCCTAGTGACTGAAGTTCATACTATGAGATTGATCTAATCATAGGATATATTCCTTTTTTAAATGAAGACCATTATAAAACATCTTTCCTGTTGATTGCAGTTTTTGTATTTAAATAATCCTTGCCTATTAGACATGGAATCATATGAATGTAGTTAAGTTAATATAAAACAGAACCAAAATATGGGGAAAATAGCAAAATAGAAAGCTTGTTCCAAACAAATATCCACAAATTTCTGGAAAAACTGCAAAGGATTGTTGCAGAAAAATAATTAACAATTAGTGTTAGGTTTTTAGCAGATGCAAAAAGGATATTAATGTGAACCTATTAGTGTATAGCTTTCATTATGCATACTTATGTCATTTAGCAGAACTTACTAACTAAAGGTGAGTTTTTAGCACTCAATGAAAAACAGACTCTGCTGCAAAATCAGAGATAATCAGCCACCAAATATCGAAGTTTATTAATGAACTTTATTAATGAACTTTGATGATAATTTTCTCTAATTATATTAAAATGACAAACTAATTTAATAATGGCTGCTGGTACATAAATATAACTATTTATTACATTTCTTAAAAAATTCATTAGGCTGAAAAGGAAAAGATATATAATTTCCATCCTTTCAAACTCAAATTTTAAATTTGAGCTTTTTATCCATTTTAAATTCAAAATTTTAGTCACTTCTCAGGAAAGGCAAAGAATAAAAAGGCTCTAAACTTAACTTTTTTAATTTTTTCCCATCTTTTTCTGGATATGGAGAAATTAAAATGATATACCATTACTGAACTCATTTTACTCCATGATTTTAAACCAATAACCAAGTCTCTGCACGGCCCACTGAAAAGCCAAGAATTTATTAAAAGGAGGAAATGGGCACCTGGGTGGCTCAGTCAGTTGAATGTCGGACTCTTGCTTTCGGCTCAGGTCCTGATCTCAGGTTTGTGAAATTGAGCCCCAAGTAGGATTCTGTTCTGGGAGTGGAGCCTACTTAAGATTCTCTTCCTCTGCTCCTGCTGCCCCCCCCCCCCGCCCAAATAAATAAATAAAGGAGAACATGAATCAAAATGAGAAAATTAAGTCAAGTTTAAAGTAATCCTTCAAAAAAATATAGTAATCCTTGAAATTCATTTTAAAGTTAAATTTTAATCACTTTAAGGAAACTACTGGAGGGGCGCCTGGGTGGTTCAGTGGGTTAAACGTCTGCCTTGACTCAGGTCATGATCTCAGGGTCATAATCCCTGCTTAGCAGGGAGTCTGCTTGTCCTTCTCCTGCTGCCCCTGCTCCATTCATGCTCTTTCTTGCTCAAAAAAATAAAATATATATAAAAAAGAAAACTACTGGAAAAAATGAATTTTAGAGAACTAATGGATTTTAGGGAACTAATGGTAGACACCAGCTTCTCCTTTCAAGTATATTAATTTAGTAATTCATTTGTTTACCAACTTATTGTTCAACAGACATGATGTGAACACCTACTATGTACTGATGAGCACTGTGCTAAATGCTGGGGATATAGTGGTGAACCCCGAAGACATGGTCCCTGCCTTCATGGAGCTTCAGCTTCCAGACATGCTTTACCTGAGAATTAAGAAATCTGCTATGGAGCCTCACAAATTGACAGTAGTTTTAAAGAGTGTTTTATTTGTTTTTGGAAGGAAAATCTTATAAAATGTCAAAATGTGAAACAATCCTGTAAGTTCAATTGAGGTCATCACCTACTCTTTCTGAAAGACAAGAAGAGGAACAACTTATTGTTCTGTCTATACCATACTTGAATCAGCAAAAGCTAGCAGAGAAGCAGCATGGAGTATGGCCTAAAGGAAAATTTATATATGCTTCAGCGCATCCCTGCTATCGACTCACTGAATCATCTTGGGCAGCTAAGTCAACAACTGGGCTTTCGTTTTCTCACTTATAAAATGGAATTATCTACGCAGATTTTTAAGGTAAGTGAGATTATATATGAGTGCTCAGAAGAGCCACTACTTCAAACTGTTATTGTACATTACTTTATCATTGATGGTCAAAAGGAAAAATAAGGAAGAAATACCCTGAAATAAATTCAAGTTCATTGTGTTATGTAGATTCAGGCACTCTTCGTAAGAAACTGGGGCTTTTAGCTCACTCTCAGAATATCAGAAATAAAAGTTTTCTAGCTGTTCCACTGTGTTTGGTGATGATCAAGAGTGCTGGACTGGGCCCGCTTTCCCCAACAGTGTGATCTCATCTCCACCATCACACGTGCATAGAACTTGCAGGCAGCCACATTTCATAGACATATATTAAAGAGAGTCAAAGGCAGAGAATTAACACCTGCATAAAGGATGCAAACTAGGCCATCACATTAAAGAGTATAAATTGATTAAATGAAAATGTAGTAAATGACATCCTAATGGTCCTTATTCTGGGTTCCTAATTCTCTGTGCACAAGATGCTTTTATGCACCACTGAAGTAGAGCCATCACAACCTCCAACTAGCCCCAGTTAGTCTAATTACAGCCTAATGCTCTCCAAATATGTCTGGCATAAAAGCCTGCATAACCTGCCTTTTCTTAATTTAGAAAGGTCAGATCGAGCACTTTTAAAAACCTGAACTATAGTATAACCCTATAGTACACACAAAATATACGTTCTTAAGGAAAATGTGCATTTAAATTATCTTTGGTATGGTAAGCTGTCTCTGTACACAGACTGAGAATTTGTGAAACTAGAGGAGTTTGAGGATTGAGATCATGTGAGCAAACTGCTATGAAAACCCTAAAAGGCATTATTTAATCTCCATGTCTTAATATTTTTATTCACTGTGGGCATGCAGCATTGTCTTAATAAGACATGTAAAATTAGATAATTGTTTTATCATATGATCAATATAGTAATAATAGCTAATAAGCACTAATTGCCTTACAAGGGTTAGCTTATTTAATACTATAACAACCCTAATCAGAAGGTACTATCATTATCACTATTTTAGAGATGAGAAAACCAAGGCATAGAGAGGTTAAATTATCCCAGGCCACACAACATGTAAATGGTAGACCTGAGATTTGAACCCAAGCAGTCAGTCTGTCTCTAGGTCAGCTCTTTTAACTATTATACCAGAATGTCTGTAGGGGGGTAGAAGTACAAGTCGAGGCCTATTGTATCATGCAGGATATCTTAACTCACAGTATGTCGAGGAGGGTCAGAGACTTAGGTGTGGGGCCATCGGGTCGGGAACAGTGTTGAAAATCATGCCATAGACCCAGTTCCTTAAAACCACCTTAGTTCTTCCTCTTCATACAACATCACACTTGAACCACCAACACAGCCAAGCTGAATTCTGGATGCTGCTGCCAGAATCTACTACAGCATTCCCCAGACAGTGGACATAGCCATCACTTCAACAGAACTGATTCTGCCAAGTCCCCACTTCTTTGCATTCCTAGGTCCTGCATCCAAGTCCCGCCTCTATGACTGATAATGACCACAAAGAATACGTCCTGCAAAGACAATGGAGGCAACACATTGTTTCAGGTGAAACAATTATGTAAACCTTTGATAAAGAAAGCAATTTTTAATTGTTGATATGTGTCACCACTGAGAGGAATTTAAAGTCACTAAGAATGTTTCCATTAATTAGGCACAATCAATCTGTAGAGATAATGGAAAACAGGAGTGTTTTCTCAAGGATGTATTTTCCATTTAGATTAGCAAAAAGTATCTCTGAAAATCCTCAGAGGAAGTGAGTAATCACAGGCAATATCTACTGAGTCTACATCTTTTTTTGCCTGTAGAATGTTTCACCTCATATGACGCTAATGGAGAAAAAATAGTTTGTTGTTTGAGCGTAAAGACTAAATAATGATAAATTAGTTGCCTGAAGTGCGGTATAAAAGAAACAAATGGATGTGTGGCATTAACAGAGTTAATTATAGATGCAGATTAAAAGGCAAGATTAAGTAGTGGAAGAAAAGCAGAGAGTCACCTTCGGCCCAGACCCGCCAAGCAGCAGCGGTCAGTCACCTAGCAACAAGTTTCCTATCCCCGCTGTGCTCTTTAATTCAGCAAATCTGCTCAGGATGGCAGGCTGTTCTCCTGACAAAACGCATTATGTAGGAGACGGAGGGATACAAAAATCCACTGTACACAGCACTCTGCTCCCTATTGACCACTGATCCTTTCTCTCAATCCACAAAAGAGGTTCACATAATGCCCTGAAAGGAGAAGAGTCTCCACAGAGAAAACATTTGCTTGTAATTGAGATTGACTACATAATGAAAATGATGTTCTTTTTAAAATTCTGCTTGTTGAGGCCACACTTTTGTCTCCTGGCACTCAAAACACATTCCTGCTGGGAAAAGGGGCAAACATTGTAAAAACTCAAAACTGTGATTTTTTTTCTTTTCTTTGCATTGAAAATACCCATTCTATAACAAAATGGCCAGGTCTCTCTCCTTAGAACTTAAACAAGTGATAAGAAGGTAAACAGGAAAACTTCTATTCAGAGCTGCTCTCCCAAATGCTTGCTTTGCTGAAGGCAGACAGGCAATGCGTGCTCATTCATTTGCAAAACAACTGGACAAAAATAGTAGAGAGAATTTTGATTTCTTGATTGTGCCCTCTGTGAAGAGACGGTAAATTGCTGGTCAAAGCTCAGTCACCATTTCAAACACATTAAAATCTTAACCTGGCTCAGAGACAGGAGCAGAGACAAGCAGATAGCAGAATAGCTCATCTTCTTAATCTTGAGGACACCATTAAAGTGACCTGTGTATGGCTTAGGTTGATTTCCTATAAAAGATTATGTTGGGATCTTTGAAAGGACTGATCCAGCATAGTCACAGTTGTTTTAAAACCAGGTCATTTAATTAATTAATTAATTTTGAAATAATACTGAAATTATTTTTAAGTAGATTAGCAAACATAATATATCCGTCAGGGTTCCTATACTCAAGGATTTTATCATACAAAATATATGACTTTTACAAAACATAAATGATTTCCCACACATTAACAAAATGTTCTTACCAAAACATGCAAAAGTTTCAACAAACTTTTATGAAACACCTACCTATGCTAGGCACTGTTCTAGATGCTGGGGTTCCAGACATGAAAAATACAGAGTCCTAGCCCTCAAGAGAACCTGAGGAGTATCATACAATTAAAGCAAGGTGTGGAGGATGTTGAGATTGAGTTCGGCATGTAAGGGAACACCTTGAGTGTTATATGGCCCGGAAGGTAGGGGAATGTAGGAGAATGTTGTCCATACTGGTTAGGTATTCTGGGAGAATGACACCAGAGCTAACCCCTAATCTGGTTAGAGAGTGTCCAAATGAAAGAGAAGTTCTGGCAAAGAGAACATTGTACAAAGATTCTAAAAAGAAAAAGATCATGGTGCTTTGAGTAACTGAGGAAAGTTTGATACGGTGGGAGGCTGGAGGTAGAGGTGTATTGAAGAACAAAGTCATACATAGACTTGTATGCCAGGCTAAGGACTTTATTTGTTTGTTTATTGTTTTTTGTTTTATTGAGAAATAATTGATATTCATCTCTGTATAAGTTTAAGGCATACAGCATGATTATTTGATTACATATGTTGTGAAATGATTACAATAGGTGTAGCTAACACCCATCTTCTCATATAGATATATTTTTAAAAAAGGAAAGAAAAGAAGAAAAGAAAAAAGTTTCTCCTTATGAGAACTCTTAGGATTTACTCTCCTAACAGCTTTCCTATATATCATACGGCAGTGTTAGCAATAATCATCATGTTGTACATTACATCCTGAGTGGTTATTTATCTTATAACTGGAAGTTTGTATAACATTTAACCACCTTCCTCTAACTACCCTCCACTCCCTGCCTGATAACTATAAATCTGATTTCTTCTGAGTTTTGTTTTTTGTTTTTTTAGACTCCACATCTAAGTGAGATCATACAGTACTTGTCTTTCTCTGTCTTACGTATTCTAGTTACCATAATGGTTCATCCATGTTATTGCAAATGGTAAGATTTCCTCATTTTTCATGGCTAAATAATATTCCTCTTCAGTATTTTTGGTCCTCCTCAGTTTTGGGGGGAAGAGTTTGAAAAGGATTGGTGTTAATTTTTCTTTGAAAATGTTTGAAGCCATCTGGTCCTGGGCTTTTCTTTTTGGGGAGATTTTTGATTACTGATTCAATTTCGTTACTAGCAATTCTTCTTCTCAGATTTTCTATTTCTTCCTGATTTAGTCTTGGTAAGTTGTAGGTTTCTTCTTCTTTTTAAGATTTTATTTATTTGAGAGAGAGAGAGAGAGCATGCGCATGAGTGGGGGCTGGAGGGGCAGAGGGAGAGGGGGAGGAAGAAGCCAACTCCCTGCTGAGCAGGGAGCCCAACTCAGGGCTTGATCCCAGGACCCTGAGATCATGACCTGAGCTGAAGGCAGACACTTAACCAACTGAGCCACCCAGGTGCCCCAAGTCATAAGTTTCTAAGAATTTTTTCATTTCTTCTAGATAGTCCAGATGTCAGTTATTGGTGTATGGGTTGTTCATAATAACCTCTATGACTTTTTGAATTTCTGTGGTATTGATTGTAATGTCTCCTTTTTCATTTATAATTTTGTGGATTTGGGTCCTTTCTCTTTTTTCTTTGGTTAGTCTAGTCAAGGATTTGTCAATTTTGTTCACCTTTTCAAAGAACCAATTCTTAATTTGGTCAATCTTTTCTATTGTTTTTCTATTCTCTATTTCATTTATTTCTGCTCTAATCTTTAATATTTCTTTTCTTTTGCACACCTTGATCTCAGTTTTTTCTTCATTTTCTAGTTTTTTAAGACATAGAGTCAGATTACTTATTTGGGCTCTTTCTTGCTTCTTAATGTATGTATTTATCACTAAGAACTTCCCTCCTAGAACTGCTTTTTTGGGACACCTGGGTGACTTGGTCAGTTAAGCGTCTGCCTTTGGCTCAGGTCATGATCCTGAGGTCCTGGGATCAAGTCCTGCATCAGGCTTCTTGCCCAGCAGGGAGTCTGCTTCTCCCTCTGCCTGCCACTCCTCCTGATTGTGCCCAGTCTCTCTGTCTCTCTGACAAATAAATAAATAAAATCTTTTTAAAAAAAAAAGAACTGCTTTTGCTATATCCCATAAGAAATGTTCCATTTCCATTTTCATTTGTTTCAAGAAACTTTATGTCCCCTTTAATTTTTTCTTGATGCATTGGTTGTACAGGAGAATATTGTTTAATTTCCATGTGTTCATGAATTTTCCAATTTTCCTTTTGTTATTGATTTCTAGTTGTATGCATTGTGGTCAAAGAAGATATTTGGTATGATCTCAATCTTCTTGAATTTGTTGATGCTTATTTTGTGGACTAACATATGGTCTATCCTAGAAAATATTTTGTGTGCACTTGAGAAAAATTTGTATTCTCTTGTTCTGTACATGTCTATTATATCCATTTAGTCTATAGTGTTGTTCAAATCCACTGTTTCTTTATTGATTCTCTGTCTGGGTGATCTATCCATTGCTGAGAGAAGGGTATCAAAGTCCCAAATTATTATTGTATTACTGTGTATTTCTCCTTTTAGTTCTGTTTGTTTTTTTATTTCTGTATTTTAGGTGCTCTAATATTGAACACATAAATATTTACAATTATTATATCTGCTTAATGTATTGACCCCTTTATTATTATTTAATGACCTTCTTTGTCTCTTTTTACCATTTTTTGGGTGGGGGGGAAGGCCTGAGGGAGAGAGAATCCCAAGCAGGCTCCACACTACAGGCCTGATGGTGGGCTTGATCCCACAACTGTGAGACCATGACCTAAGCTGAAATCAAGCTTAACTGACTGAGTCACCCAGACACCCTGCTTTTTACCATTTTTAGTTTAAAGTCCATTTTGTCTAAGGATAGCTACTCCTGTCTTTTTTGCTTGTTTGTTTGTTTTGGTTACCATTTGCTTGAAATGTGTATCCCCCCCCCCCCTTTACTCTCAGTCTATGTGTGTCTTTAAGGCTAATGTCTCTTGTAGGCAACATTCTATTGGATCTTGGTTTTTTATCCATTCAGCCATTCTATGTCTTTTGATTTTATAATTTAATCCATTTATGTTTAAAGTAATTATTGATAGGTAAGGACTTACTATTATCATTTTTTAAATTGTTTTCCTGTTTTGTATATGTATTGTTCCTTGTTTCTTATCCAGTTGTCTTTTTCTGTGTTTTGATGTATTTTGGTATCAGTATGCTTTGACTTCTGTATCTTGTTCTTTTGTGTAATTACTACAAGATTTTCCCTTGTGGTTACCATGAGGTTTACACAAAATATTTTAAACTTGTAATATCCTATTTTAAACTGATAACAACTTAACATCAATAGAATTTGTATACTTAACACATACTTTTATTCCTCACATTTTAGGTTATCTCTGTTACAATTTACATGTTTTTTATTGTGTAACTAATAACAGATTATCTTACTTATGGTTATTTTTGCTATATTCTTTTTTTTTTTTTTTTACTTTTAAATTGGAGTTGTGAGTTCAGCACCACTATTACCATATTGCAGAATCTAACTATGACTATATATTTACCATGGCCAGTGAGATTTACTCTAATTTTTTGTGTTTTTTATGATGTTAATTAGCCTTCTTTTACTTCTACCCAGAGAACTCTCTTTAGCATTTCTTGTAAGGCAGGTCTGGTGGTAATGAGCTTCCTCAGCTTTTGCTTGTTCAGGAAAGTCTTTATCCCTCTTTTGTTTCTGAAGGACAGCTTTGCCAGGTATAGAATTCTTGGTTGACAATTATTTTCTTTCAGTATTTTGAATGTCATGCCATTCTCTATTGGCATGAAAAGTTTCTGTTGAGAAATCTACTGATAGTCTCATGGGGTGCCCCTTGTATGTAACTTTTCTTTCTTCTCTGGCTAATCTTAAAATCCTTGGGGGTATGGGGTAACTGGGTGATGGACATGGGGAGGGTTTGTGTTGTAATGAGCACTGGGTATTATTTAAGACTGATGAATCACAGACCTGTACCCCTGAAACAAATAATACATTATATGTGAATTTTTTAAAAAGCATATTAAAAAAATTCTTTGTCTTTGACTTTTTTAAAAAAAATATTTATTTATTTTAGAGAAAGAGAGAATGTGCGATCAGGGGGAAGGGCAGAAAGAGAGGAAGAGAGAAGACAGAGAAGCAGACTCCAGACTCCCCACTGAGGACTGAGCCCGATGCAGGGCTCAATCCCCGGATCCTGAGATCATGACCTGAGCAGAAACCAAGAGTGGGAGGCTCAATGGACTGAGTCACTCAGGTGCCCCTGTCTTTGACTTTTGACAATTTAATTTAATGTGCTTTGGTGTGTGTGTGTGCATTCAAGTTCTACCTGTTTGGGATCCTTGGGGCCTCATGGATCTGGATATTTGTTTCTTTTCCAAGGCTAAGGAAGTTTTCAGCCATTATTGTTTTAAATATACTCTCTCTCACTTTCTCTTTCTCTCCCTCTTCTGAAATTTCTATAATGTAAATATTGTTTCTTTTCATTGTGTCCTATAATTCCTGTAGGCTTTCTTTGCTCTTTTTAATTCTTTTTTTTCCTTTTTGATCCACTGACTGTGTAATTTCCAATGTCCTATCCTCCAGATCACTGATTCTTTCTTCTGCATGGTCAAGCCTACTTTTGAAATTCTCTATTGAATTCTTCAGTTTAATTAGTATATTCTTCAACTCTGGAATTTCTGGGGGTTTTGTTGTTTTTGTTTTTGATGGTTGCTATTTCCTTGTCAAACTTCTTGATTTATTCATCTATTTTTTTCCTAATTTCATTTTGTTGTCTATGTTTTCTTGTAGTTCACTAAGCTTCCTTAAGTGGATTATTCTGAACTCTTTGTCTGACAGTCCACAGATCTCCTTTTCTTTAGGGTCAGTTATGATTAGCTTTATTAGTTTCCTTTGATAGTGTCACATTTTACCAGATTTTTTGTGATCCTTGATTCTTAACATTGTTATCTGCACATTTGGGTAATGGGGCTCCTCCTCCAGACTTTACAGGTTTGCTTGGGCAGAGACAGTGCTTCACTCCAGCTCAGTTTGATTTCTGGTTATGTCTGCTGGTAATCTTTGGGCAGGTAAGGCCCAGTATTATAGTCTACTTTTGAGTGTGGCAACTGTTTGAGCTTTGAGGATAGGGAACGTAGGTGTACCATTGGCTGAGAACAGCTGGAATGAACTGCAGGCTTGTTCCCTGCTAGTCAAATGAGGCTGTAAGATGGGCCCCACAGTTGCTGAATTTTCTAGTCAGGGTGCCTAGGTGGTTGGGACTGGATACTATATTCAATAGAAGGTGGGCCCATAAATTAGCTTCCCTCCCTGGCAGGACAGCAGGCCAGGACTCAAGTCCCTATAGAGCTCATTTTTTAGGTGTCTGAATCAGGCCTGAGTATGCACTGAATTTCCTGGTCTGGTGAGGTTTTGCTCTGCAGACAGGGGAAGCCACAGGCTGTGCTCTCTGTTCAAGTGCTATTATGTAGAGGGCTGTTGAATGAGCTATACAGCTTCCTGTGTGCCCTGGTTAGGTTCCCTGGTCAGACAGGCTAAAGCTATATTCAGCAGTGAACAGGGCTACAAATTAGCTCTAAAGCTTTTTGTTGTTTTAATTCAAGCTGACTCACACCCCAACTTTACTGGACAAACAGGGCCACTGGTTTTACTCTGCAAACTATCACCTCTGTCTGTACTTCTTCTAGCTGGAGCACCACTGGGCCACATAGTTCCCAAAAGTTGTCACCAACCATTCTGATCAGATAAGACCAGAATGCACTCCAGAGTAAATGGAACTATGTCTCAACCCCCTTTCCTGGACAGGAAATGTCCTAGGCTACTCTTAATCTCCCAAATAGGCTCTCCATTTCAAAGGGACTAGGAGCTATCCTCAGCCTTGGCTAAGAATTAATTCCCTGACTGTGCATAGCATTGGAAGTCTTCATGTCCAGTATTGGCTTTGCGCTGGGGGTGATCAGTTCTGCCCACCCACCTCTCAGCTCAAGCACCACTAGGCTACACAGCTTCCAGGAGTTGTCCCTGCCTTTCTGGTTAGATAGGACTAGAAGGGGCTTTTTTTTTTTTTTTTTTTTTTTTTTTTTTAGAGAGGGAGGAGGGGTAGAGGAAAGAGGGGGGAGAGAGAATCCCGAGTAGGCTCCACATCCAGCTCAGAGCCTAATGTGGGGCTTGATCTCATGACCCTGAGATCATGACCTGAGCTGAAATCAAGAGTCAGACACTTGGGGCGCCTGGGTGGCTCAGTTGTTAAGCGTCTGCCTTTGGCTCACGGCGTGATCCCGGCATTCTGGGATCAAGCCCCACATCAGGCTCCTCTACTGGAAGCCTGCTTCTTCCTCTCCCACTCCCCCTGCTTGTGTTCCCTCTCTTGCTGGCTGTCTCTAGCTCTATCAAATAAATAAATAAAATCTTAAAAAAAAAAAAAGAGTCAGACACTTAACCGACTGAGCTACCCAGATGCCCCTAGAAGGAACTCTTAACAGTGAGTGGGTCTGTGACTCAGCACCTTGCCTGGGTGTGAGCAAACTCTAGGGCCAGCAAAACTCTATATTTGAAGATCTGAATCATGCATGTCTGCATCCCCCTGGGTTCCCTGGTCAGAGTGTGCTCCTCACTTGGTTCTGCAGATGAGCAAAGCAGCTGCTTGGGATTACAGCTTGGGCACTGCAGGTATGAGCTCAGTCTGCCAAGATCCTCATGATGGTCATTGCAAGCCCTTTCTTGCTTTTCTATCACAGTCAGATGCCCAGCAGCTTGGCCCCACAGATTTCCCTGCAATTTCCAGAGTTCAAGATCAGAGTAGGGGCTCCCAAAAAGTGTCCCACCATGCTGGGGGAGGCTAGTTGTACCCCTGGTTTTCTTTTCCCACTGGAGGAAGTAGTGGCTTGGGGGAGACCTCTCAGTGTAGTACTCTGCTGTCCTGTGGGAGGGGCAATGTGGTGTACATTTATTTAGTCACTTTTCTTACCTTTCTAATGCAGTCTGTCTTGGTCTCTGCAGTGCAGGGTGCTCCTCAGCCTCAGCCCCATGTTCTAGGATTCCCTCAGTGGTGTCTTGTTCTTGAATAGATGTTGGTTCTTGTTAGGGGGAGTGAAGTCAGGAATGACTTATGCTGCTGTCTCAGTGACATCACTCTCAGGACTTTTCTTGAAGGGAGTGAGTAAATACTGATAGATCTTAGGATACAGTGGCATTAGATCTGCAGGGGGCATTAACAGGTGATTTTTGTTTCCTCTTCCTCCAGAAAGTTCCCAGGTAATAAAAGAATGCAAATTCCCCATTGTAAGTTACCATTTAACTTAGATGATAGAGTTCAGATTTTGCTGAAAACTCTTGATGGGAAAAGAAGGTTGTTGGTTTTGTTGTGTGAAGGTGAAAATATAATTCAATTTTCAGGGCATAATGAATCTGTGACCCCTTGATATTACTGAGGCTGCACCAAATTGGCACAGAGTGAAACAAAGCAAATTATAGTTAAGGCATTTGTGCATCATTATTTTGCTGATTAATAAAATTGTGGTTGTGACTAAATTAGAATAATGGAGGAAATAGGTTATTTTCTGGCTTTGTAGCCTTGAGTGTGTGTACTATGCATCTGGGCAGAAAAATGGAAGATTATGCAAAACACAAAACAGATCCCATAAGACCAGTGTATTATCTACACAGAGCCATGGTCAAAGACATGTCAATACACAGTATTGCGATTGTCTGATAGTTGTCATAGGAAGGCAGTATGGTACTGTCTGTAATCATGGACGCCTGTCTGCTCTTTCTACCCACATTCTCTCTCCCCACACCTTCAGGGTACAGTTTTTTCTAGACAGGGTATAAGAGGCAGAGTCCAGTATTTATATCAGAACCAAATATGAACCAGTTCCAAATGATGATTTCATAACTCTGCTAGGTAGCACATCCCCATATTTTCCAGTCTGCTGATGGCCGACTGGATTTGAGGCCTTAGCACAAAGCAGTCCAGGCATAGCAC
Organism: Ursus maritimus; assembly: GCF_017311325.1. NCBI lineage: Eukaryota > Metazoa > Chordata > Mammalia > Carnivora > Ursidae > Ursus > Ursus maritimus. The sequence continues at coordinate 37,866,559 of NW_024425008.1, forward strand.
TTCTTGGTTGGATGTTTACCTAATTTTTTAAAAATGACTTTTTAAAAGTCATCTCAGAACTCAAGAGGTAAAAGGAACATGAAAGGTGACAAGACTGAAATAGTGTTACAAGGACAGGAACTCCATTAACCACAGATCCGGGGCCCTTCCATTTTGCACCGAGCACTTGTTAAACTGACGCTGAGAGGCTTAGCAAACTTTAGTATTCCTTTCTTCCTTCTCCCAAAGCCTGTCCTTGCAAAAGTTTCATAATGGGCATTTCAAGGGTTACTTCACAGTAGCTTTCTTCATTACTAAGCAGAATCTGTTGGGAAAACAGGATCGCAACAATGCCAATCAGTTCTCTGTAAGAGGTGAATTAAAACTCTCAAATGAAAATGGGCCATATCAAGCCTGCATGATGAGGTGCAGGGGATTTATGAGAATGATGTCAAAGGTTGTAGCAATGTGAGGGTTACGGAGTCTCACTCCAATAGTTTCTTTCAGAGAGCATGCTTAATAACTTTGCAAATATTACCTTCTCACATTTATGTCTAATCACTTAAATCACATTATCTACCCTCTTAGCTTTCTCATAGAAGATTATCTGACATTTAGCATTCAACGGTTTTTCTGAAAAGGTTAATAGTTCACCAGCCGAAGTTAGAACTAAACAGAATTGATCATTCCTAAAACTCTTAGTTGAAATGTGAGGGCTTTGTGTTGACAGCCAAGGGATTGTAATGAGTCTTTCGTACATTCTTAAGGCTTGTTTCATTTGCCCTGTGAATGGAGAGAGTAAAATTATAGTGTCTAGGTGTTTTCCACGGTTCTTTCACATGCAGGCTTCCCGACACCAATTAAAGAGATTATGTCATCAAGTGAAAGGAAAGCTATAACTTGTATGTTAATGCTGTGATTACTTGAGACAGGGTCACAGGACCCAACAGCATAGCAGCTGACCTTCAAAAAATTAACTTTGAGCTCAATTCCTAATTAACCTTTTTCAATGTAAGAAAGTATAATTTCAGACCATTGGCCCTCTAGAATACTCTTATACAATGAATGTGTTAAGAAAATCAATTAGTAATTACCAAGATATTTTTTCCCCTTAATGATGTTATCTCTGAGGATGAATTTTTATTTCCACTCCCAAGTATTCTGTTTTCTCTATGAATAAAACTGCAGGAAACACATCTAAATCTACAAAAAAATTAGTATTAAAATAAATTCATGTTGACGCACAAAATGTCAAATATACTCTGCCACTGTATACTCAACAATGTGAGATTATCAATCATTTGCACATAAGGAAATACATGTAAAATTTTAAAGTTCTGTTGGAATCCAAAAATTTTATCGCTTTGAATTAACATTCTTTGTAATTCTTAAAACTTTGCTGTACAATGTATATTTTATTCCAGAAACTGCTCTCCGATAAAAGTACTCCAATTATATTAGCTCTTATTTAGTCAGGCCTGAAGTTAACAGCTGATGGCCTTCCCATTTCTTAAAATCTCTGGTAACCTCTGGCTGAACAAAAGAGAAAGTTACTTTTTAAGGTAGTGCTGCGTAATGGTTGAAGGGTTTGGTCCTGATACTCATGATTTGCCTCTGGAGATTATAAAGATTCTCTGATTAAATGATTTTCCCATCATTTAGTAATGGTTCTCTTATGACCTCCATTTTGAAGCAGCATTTATCAAATTTAAAATAAAAATTAGCATTTTTATGCCATAGATTTAGAAAGTGCTTTAAATGTGACCTGAAGTATGGGTTCTACTAGCTCACTCCTTTGACTACTTTGAATCCAGATTGTAGATAACACAGGCCAAAATATTGTTTTCGTAATAAGTTACCAGAAACTATTCTAACGTCCGTATTTTTCTATTTTGCATTTTCCCCATTTTGTAACAGCAGCATATTTTACTCTACAAAATTCTGCAATATTTTAATCAAAAGAATTAATAATTATTACCCTTCTGGTTAAAAGCCCCCAACATTTAGATCTGAAGAGGTATTGTGGTAGAAATAGAGCAATACAGTTTTTTAAAAGACTCCCGCAAAATACCCTGAAATACACTGGCAAATATGAATTTCTCACTTACTCTTTGCTTGAAGAACAATGTACAGAAGAATACACTGCTGTTTTGTTTATCAGTTGTATTTCTTTTGGAGCATTCATATATACCAGAATTGAAAAGAAGAGCAAGAACCAGTAACAAGACACAATTAATGTCTTGCATAGGTTTCACTCAAATCAGAAAAATGGCACCAAGAACATGGTCGTGAGCACAATAGAAAACAGTTGGAGCACAGCTGGAAAAGTTGCCTTGATATCTAAGTATGCAATTGGCATTGATCCTTAGGCTTTTAAGATGAAACAGGAAAAGAAAAATCTTCCAGCTCTCAACCTAATCTGTAAAATAAAGAAACACATAATGTAGGAAAAGCAAATAAAATGTGTACATTCTTACAGCAGATTTTATGTAGATTTAGTGTTGTTCCAAAATAAAAAATAACCCTGGAGAGGAGAGTTCAGAGTTCTTATAAAGTGTGTGTGTGTGTGTGTGTGTGTGTGATGTACTTGTCAATGGGGGAATTGGGCACAGAAGGAGTTTAGCATGGTTATGAAATATAATTTTCTATTTCAGGGAAAGGCAAAATGACTTCTGAAGTCACCATCAACACACTCGTTTTCCACTCCTGGTGGATTCTTTTGTACTGTTTGATTCCCTTGAATTCATTTAAAAATGACAGGATTTGAAGTATACTAAATAAACCCCATTCTTCAACTGGTAACTAAGGTGACTTTGAACAAAACAAGTAGACAGCTAAGGCTTACTATTAACATTTACCTTTGTTTGGTCAGCTTAAATACGTATTAACTCACAGAAAGTATTACGTAATTATAGAAAGGTCAGTTATTAATAAATTTTAATAAATCTTGGCAGATAATGCATTAAAATCTTTATAACATAAATAAAATAGTTATTGGATTTTTGTCCTCTGCTAGAATTATCTCCTTGATAATAAAGGAGGTGAAATGCAAGGACTCCTGGGTTCTTTTCCCAGCTCTCGCTGAACTCTATTTCATTCTCCAAAATGCTCTGGAATTGGGAGGAGGGCATTGTTCTCAAGTTCCCAAAGAGAATGCTTTGTTCCAAATATCCAATAACAGGTACCATGGTCAGTAACTATGCCTGTCCCTCCACCAGCTGTAGAAGGCCCCAAACATATACATTTCTACCTCTCCTCATAAGCCTTTCTACCTTCTTGATTCCTATAAAAGCTGCTCACCTATTCCCTAATGCATCTTTTAAAGTCTCACTGAATTATTTTCCATCTTATTTAATTCATAAACATTTGATGAACACCTCCTATTCCAGTCCTTCTTCAATCTCTAGTTAGCTCTATGCCTTGGAGCAAAGCCCTTAACCATTCTTGGCTTTTCATCAAAACAAAATCTCTGAAGTCCCTAGTGAATCTATGTGAACTCTCATGTAACTCTGCAAATCCTTTTGAAATCTTTTTCTGAAAAAAGACAAAATGACTGTAAATGAATATTAACATGTATATTTTCAATATGCATTTTCTTTAATCAATTCACTTGTGGATGTCTATGTACCTATAGCAAAGTTCATATCAAAAAACATACTGCAGAGGGGCGCCTGGCTGGTTCAGTCAGTGGAGCATATGACTCTTGATCTTGGGGTTGTGAGTTCAAGCTCCACATTTGGGCGTAGAGATTACTTTAAAAAAATAAAATCTTTGAGTATAAATACGTAAATAAGTAAACTGCAGATAAAATATCTTTATGTCCCTAAGTTATACATGATAGGAATTAGGTGGTATCACATAGTTCCTACCACTTATAACTTGGTTCTTTCATTTGGTTAAAACATACTTGATGCATAAAATTCCAGCACATTATGGGGATTTGGATAATCCAATGAAATTCACTGTAATGAGATTTGATACTTATACAAATGTATGCAAATATCTATACCTGCGTGCAATGGCAAATGCATGTATGTGTGGAAATGAGAATGTGTATGGGTACAATGCTTATATATGATTGTGTGGTTTTTTTAAAGGTTTTATTTATTTATTTGTCAGCGAGAGAGAGAAAGCACATGAGTGAGCACTGCAGGGGGAGCACAGGCAGAGGGAGCCCAATGCAGGACCTGATTTGAGCACCCTGGGATCATGACCTGAGCCAAAGGCAGAAGCTTAACCGACTGAGCCACCCAGGCGTCCCGATTGTGTTTTAAGAAAAAATTGCTGAATATGTTTGGATGGTAACCCCTTTTAATCATTACTGGTGCTGACCAAGAATGTATGAAAACAGCTGAAGAAATTATTTGACAAAAGAGTTTGGGGGACAATGTGTATTCTCAAGGTTTACAAACCCTAGAGTCACAGCACCGTGAAGTAAGACACTATGAAGGAGAGGAAGGTTAGGTGAGGAGAGAGGCTTCTTCAATTCACTTGCCTGTGGAGCAGCTCGGGATGCAGACAGGAGTGTAATATAGCCTCCCATAGTGCCAGGGCTGGAGAAGGTGGGAAACTAGTGGTTAACAGTGAACACTTAATAAAAACATCCCTGAACTCAGACAGAGCTGTAGTGTTCAGTGGATTCATGTCACACTTAGATAACCATTGCAGAGATTTCTTAACAGAGAAAATAAACTCGGATGAATAAGAAGCCATTATTTCTTTCCAACTCAGTAGTACAGTGAGAGGAAAGAAAAGAATTGTAATTTTTAAAAATGACATTGCAGTATGTTACGATGCTAAGAAAAAACAATGCCAGTGTGCCTTATAGCCAGCATTCAGCTTCACAGTGGACTAAGGCTTTATATTAAATATTATTATTGCTGTTATTTTAATGGAACCTTGAATGCTAAATTTATTTGAGCTGATACTGAATTTTTTAATTCCTTAGTTTTCAAATAATTTAAACATCCCTGGGAACAGATTTGGGAACAGGGTTTACTCCGCCACCTGCTGGTTATTTGGAAGTACCGCTGCCCTCTGCGGCTTGCCACATGAACGAGGAGCCTGACCCTGGTTTGTGAAAATGCTGTGCTTTTGGGCAGAAGACTTCACCTAGCCTGGGTGGCGGTAGAATCGCACTGGGGCAAAGGGGGCGGCTGGGGCGGTGGTCCAGGAGTCTCAGTGTTATCACTTATTCTATGGCCAACTGCCTAAGGCTCCCTATGCTATGAGAGCCTCTCTCCTTCCCTCTCCACCGCTCTACCCAACCCTTTAATTCCCTCCTCCGCAGAATAGGTGTCCTGAGACCTGCCTTAAATACCTCAAATGGAAAAATGATTTTAACACTGTAAGGCATTATATAAATAATCGTATTGGTCAGAAGTAGGGGTTAAATTAACAGTATGCAGTAGTCCCTTGGCTTCCTATAATCTGTATTTCTTTTTTTAAAAAAATATTTTTATTTTATTTTTTTAAGTATGCTCCATACCCAACATGGGGCTTGAATTCACCACCGGAGATGGAAAGTTGCATGCTCTACCGGCTGAGTCAGCCAGGTGCCCCCTATAATCTTTATTTCATGTGGACATTGTGAGAAAACTTTTAAAGCCCAAAATCGAACTGACATCACCTTAAATCATCTTTTAAAAAATGGAAAGTATAAATGCTTATGCATATTTGCGTGTATACTGAACCAGTTTCCAACTTCAGCAGATCCCTTACCTGTAGCATCCCATCTTCCCAAAATACCTATTCCAATTAAAATGCTGAAAGTTTCCAAAATGTGTGCTTCAAATAGAAATAGTATCAGTAATCGTAAACACAGAATTAACTTCACAATCTTCTGTAGTAATGGCAAATAGTATTCAAAGGTGACCTTAATGGAGCTCAGGGAAACAAAACCAAGATACAAAACAAAAAGGCCAAAATTGAATTGATTCAAATTGCCAAAATGAACTTTCTTCCCCACCCCCAACAATTTCTTGGTTTTCTCGCTATGGATGATCCATTTTTTAAAGCCCCAATAAAATTTCCACAATTTATCTTTGTGAGGAATTCTGTTGTTGAGATTTAATATAAATTTGCAGGTATTCACAAAAGGCAGGTCAGGCAAAATCACATCCTCCCCAATTGCTTTATTTCTTCACATAAGTATCCCTTAAAATAGGCTTTTTCATGCTCCTGAACAGCACTGCAATCACTCTCACAAAACAAACATAGAATTCTGAACCTAAGCAAGCCACTTAGTCTGCTTGAGGGAGACAATGTCTTTCTTGTCACTTGATTTTTGTCCTTTTTTTTTTTTTTAGAAGAGGAAAGTATTTTTCCCCCCTCCTGTTTGTAGACCACCCATGAATCTTTTTATTTTTCTCTTTTAATCTGAGAAAGGGGAGAAAAGGAGACTTGTTGCCCTTAGCAGTTCTTGGGCTTTTCTGCCAATAGGGTAAGTTAATTATTTTAACCCACTGATGAGGGGTGGCTAGGGCAGTCAGCATGGGAGGGAGGGGGAAACAGGTGTTTCCAACACCTGCATTTCTAGGCTTAATTGCTCTGAAATCTTGTAGGCTCTCGACTGCATTCTCCTTTCTTTACTGAGGCTCAGGGGTAAGGGTTCGTTTGTGGAGTTTTTCACTAATTGTGGCATAAATATGCAACCACTTTTGGCTGAACAAACTATTTTCTTTAAAATGAACTCCAGGTAAATTTAATTAGGAAAAAAGGTGATTGGCAGGTATTACTCTGAATGCAAGGATTAAAAGCCCTACTGTTGTTAAAAGAAAAAGTCAGAGTCAATTGCCAGCCATAACGTAGTTGTTTTCTTCTCAGAGCAATGAGTTCAGGTAAAGAAAACCCAGATCAATGATTCTGGAATTCTTCACGTTGTGTGACATAACCACTACAATTAAGTACCAAGAAGTAATTTTGTTTTCCCTAGAGTGCATGAAAAAAATCTGCTTTTAAAATATGTTGGGATAACCTATGTACCAAAATGAGCATTTAATGTGGGTATTTTACATTCAGCTTGAATATTTTCATAAGCACAGCTTATAATAGGGTGCTTACCACATGCCAAACATTCTTTTATATATGTTGTCTCATTTAACCCTCACACCAACCCTGTGAGGTGTTTCCTATTATTCACGTCATTTTACAGGTGCAGAAACTGGGGCATAAGGAGGTTAATTAACTTATCCAAAACCAGATAGTAAGTGGTCGAGGAGGGATTCCAACTCAGGCAGCAAGGTCCAGAGTCTGTGACTTCCCTTCATATCATGAATTCACTGGAAGTCGGTATCTAGTAAGTCTCCCTTCACTGAACCATTCTCTAGGAAATTTTCTTCTTGATTCTCAAGGGTGGTAGAGGTAATATAGGGATTAGAACTTTCGGTGCTGAGCAAAAAGCTCAACGGGTTCTGTTGCCAAGCCAAGTCCAAAGAACAGCCCTGGTCACACACAGTATTATTGAATAAACCGTATGGGAAGATTCCAGAAAAGCACAGGACTTCAGGATAGCCTGGGTAGCCTGAAATCAGGAAATCTTGGAAAACCAATTATTTTGGAACTAATCCCCCTGCTCAATAAGTAATCTGTGGTCCAGAGAAATTAAGGGAGAGTTCGTCAAGCTTTCACAGCAGGGTCAGAGTCTGGTGCAAGATTGTAATCCAGAAATACTGCTTCGCAGCCAGTGCCTTTTTATCCCCAGTAACCAATTTTTCTTCCTTAGTTGAGGATAATTAGACCAATCAATTAGGCCAACAATTTAATGACCTTGCCGTGTGACTGACTTCTTGTGTATTGGTGAAAAGGCCACTAAATGGAAATACAGTCCGTTACTGACTTCATGGTTCTCATCAGGCAGCCGCTGACACAAGCGCACTCGGCACAGGAGATCAGGTGTCAACACTGGCTGAGTCTGGCAAGTCAATATTCTAGCTTCAGACAAGGGAGCCTTAGTTCTTGCTTCCGCTTTCCTTTCTGCCTGCCCATTTTCACCTGTGCGTTTTCAGGATGTGGAGATGTGGAAATAGGAAAGGGGGAGATTCTCCATTGGGAACTCCCTGAAATTTCTCTCTGCTTCCTGATAAATCCCAGACATAACCTTCCATTAGGCCTGGCTCTGCCTCCCACTTCCCAGTGTCCTTGAAGTCATCTTAGAATGGAGGTCAGTGAAGCATATTAAAAGGAGATCTTGTTAAAGGTTCTGATGCGGAAGGTTTCAGGTGGGTCTGAGAGTCTGCATTTCTAGCCAGTTCTTAGGTGATGTTGATGCTGCTGGTCTGTTGATCCTACTCTGAAGTAGCAAGGTGATAGAGTAGATTCTGTTCATTTAAGAAAGACATTCTATTCCATTTTTTATGAATAAATTTATAATTTCAGGGAAGGTATTTTTTAAAATAACAATTACACTTTTGTGTATCAATGAGTTCTGCTATCATAGTGTGGTTTGGCCCGTGTTTTCAGATATGTGAACCAGTTAAGAGAATTTGTACTACACAGATGATAAGCCTAACTCACATGCTTAGAAAGTTCTTATTGATTTTGATGTTTAAGTCTGCATTTGAGATATTCTAAGCATTTGAGGGAATCAGATATGCTGAATTTATAATCATAGTTTAACATATCTAAGGGAATTTGAGTAACTATGTAAATGTTTTAAATATTTAGGGGAATTTAATGTTTTAAATTTAAATTAGTTGACTATTAATCAAAGAATCAGACAAAGAAACATACCTAATTCATAGATCAATAAAGAAATTATAATGAAAATGAAAAAATATTGAGAATGGAATAATAACAAAATACTACATATGGGGTACTTGGGTGGCTCAGTCGGTTAAGCAACTGCCTTTGGCTCAGGTCATGATCTCAGGGTCCCCACATTGGGTTCCCTGCTCAACAGGGCCTCTGCCTCTCCTTCTCCCCCACTCATGCTCGTACGTGCGCTCTCTCTCTCCCTCCCTCGCAAAAATAAATAAATAAAATCTTCTAAAAATACTACATACCAAAATTTGTGGGATAAAGCTAAATTGATAGTTATAGATAAATTCAGTTTTTAATACTTATCTTAGAAAAAGAAAGGCTAAACATTAGAAGTTACAAAAAACAGGATAAAATGAGAAAGAAGAGGAAGAAAATAATAATGAGCAAACTGATGAAAGAGAAAAAAGTAGAAAATAAAGAGGATCAACAAAGTCCTAAATTGGCTATTTGAAAAGGCATAAATTACAAATTTCCATAAAGATTGGTCAATTAAAAAATAGAGGACATATATAAACAAAACCAGGAATGAAAAGAAAACCACTACAGATGCTGCAGGGATTTTTTTTTTAAATTATGAGGATATTATGAACTGTTGCAAATACATTTGAAAAATTTATATATGTAAATCATAAAACTGACTCAAGAAAAAATAGAAAACCTGAAGGGTTCTATAACCATTAAAGAAATTGAATTTAGTCATTTAAGAATGCCATAGAGATTAAACACCAGACTCCTTCACTTTTAACAGTTTAACAAATACGGGAAGGAGCATAGGAAGAAAGAGAACACTCCCAAACACACATCTAAGTGGAAATTCCAGGTGGATTAGAGGCTTGAATGTGAAAGGCAAAACTATAGCTTTTAGAAGATGAATATCTTTGTGGCCTGATGATGGGGAACTATTTCTTAAACGAGACACGAAAAGCACAAACTGTGGAGGAAAAGTCCACCAATAAAAAATTGTCAGAATAACATAAAGAGAAAATTTGAGACAACATTTCACACTCCTCAAATTGGCAAAAAATTTAAAGTATGACCAAATCAAGTGTTGGCAAGAATGTGGAGGAATAAAAACTCTTATACACTGCTGGTGGGAGTTCAGATTGTTACAACCACTTGGGAGAACAATTCGGCCTTATCTAAAAAACTTGAAGACGTACATGCCATATATCCCAGCCATTAGTACACACACCAGGAAGCACGTACAAGAACATTCATAGCTGCAAAATTCATAATAGTCAAAACACTTGAAATAACCCAAATGTTCACCCAAGTTAGAATAGATAAATAAATTGTGATATGAATCACACAGTAGAATATTGTACAATGTTGAGAATGAATGAACTAAAGCTACACACAACAACATAGGTGAATATCAGGGACATAGTGTCACAGAAGAATATAAAAGCACCCGGAAGCTTTATGCACATTCCTCTGCCTGGCACTCATATCGTTCCATAATCCATAAAGCTCATTTAATCTATCCAGTCTCATGTCCTTCCCCAAAGCACATTAAGTCATTGACTCTACGAGGCACTGCTTCTTTGATAGTTCCTCATGTATGCCATGGTCACTCCTTTTCCCTTGATTTCACTTACATTATCACCACTTCTAGAGCCCACCAAAACAGTCCCGGTTTTCAAAGAGCTCTCCACACCCCCAGGAAGCCATTTGTGACAGTTCAACCTCTCTCCTCTGAACTTCCACTGAATTTACTATCAGGACCATAACATTTTGTGACAAGTTGTTCTCCAGGTAAACGTGATCTAACAGATACATAGGGAGCCCCATTATGTGATCCAGCCTGTGGGAGGTGCTGCAAGGGGCACAGAGATGAACATAAAATAGTCCCCAGTCTCCAGTTCTAAAGAGTGAGCTATCAAAACTACATGGGAAGTTAGGCAAGGCTTTCTTTACAGCTGAGGCAGCTCTTGAGAAAGTTGTAAAGCACCAGGTGCTGAAGTGGTTTGAGCGTGGAATTCATAGACCTGTCTTCTACTCCGGGCTCCATCCCACACACTAGTGGTGTGACCTGAAGCGAGTCATTTTACTTTTCGATGTTTTCAGGTATTGTGTTACTACTCACTTCCTGGGTTGTGATGGGGGTTACACTGGACAGTGCCCTGTGGTGTGCTGAGGGCATTATCTGGCACATAGTAAGCATAGGGAAAACAGTGGCTTGTAGCAATGGAGATGGCTAGGATTTCAACAGGTCGAGATGATCCTGTGAACAGTTCAATTTGCTGGAGTACAAAGTTGAGGCGAGAGGAGTCCAGGTAAAGGGGGTGGTTCGGATCTGTTGTAGAGAAAGAAGTTGCATCTGAGAACTTTTAGCTTAATCCTGTGGGAAAGGGTATTGGGCAAGGTGACCAACAAGACCATACTTGTTTCTAAGAAGGCCCTGTGGGGAGAGTAGAAGCAGGGAAACTGATCAAAACCACCACAAAATTGTATTGTTTTGGCTGTAGTACAAAGTCATAATGCCATTAATAGTGGGACTTTGTAATAATATTACATTTTTATTTTGCTTCTGTGGAAACAAAAGAGAGTAAATAAAAAAAATATAAACTTTTACTCTGTAGCTTAAATTTAATTCCATTATAATTTCTAAAATTTCCAATAATGCTGATAATCATTTTTATTGCTTCAACTCTACAATGCAAACATAAGAAAGATTTTCATCACCAGAGACACTGTGAGAGTGACTCGGTCCTCTCCATGGCAAATCTGCCTAGCATTTCACTGACTCTCATCTCTATTCTGGGAGGTAGGCAGGGGGTTGGGAGAGGTTGAAAATAAGGGCTTGAGATGCTGTTTTGAACTGATAATTAGTTTTATTTTTAAATTATCATGGCAAATAGTTATCATGTGACAAATGATGGCTATCATCTAACAAAAACAAAGGCAAATTGACTTAAAGAGTAAGCTAAATGCTTCATAGTCCTTGCAATACCTTTGAAAACTCTGAAATTCACCCAATCTACTTTTGTATCCATATTAGACTAGAAAACCCCTGAAAGGTCCTCTCAGCCTTATCAGTCAAAGAAGTAGGGAAAAGATCTTCCATCACATGTTCTTTACTCTGGGACTTTGAGTCACTTTGTGACCTTGCCAAAAATAAAAAGAAAGATAAAGTAATTAGAAAGAAACATCAGGAACTCTGTTCCCTTTTTGATTTTCTGGCAAGTGACAGGGAGACCCCTAGAGTTTCGACATGATGGGTGGCAGATTCTTCATGCTGTGAATATAGGCAATGAAGATGGAGGATTCTCTTTTTTATAACGAAGAAGTACAAAAATCTCCCCTTCTCTGAATGCCTGACTTTCCCTCCCAACAATTCTCAAGATTATGCTTAAGTCTCACTCACTGATATACAAGTCAACAAACTTAGAAAATGGATTGAATTATTCATTATGACATAACCTACTTATAAACTAATCATAAAAGAGTAAATCTCTCCACAAGAAAGCCAGTGTTTTTCTTTCATTCTATTCCTGTGGACTATTTTTTTTAAATAAGCTCCTTATTAGACTCCACTATAAGTTTGTTTTTTAAATCTGAAAGACTGGATTTTGTTAAGTACAGATCTTGCTTATTTCCATTTCCGAGGTGTTACCCAGAGAATGTACAAAGGATTATTTGTAGCTCGTCAGCAAAGGTTAGAAAACATGCCAGGAAGTCTGTGATAACATACGGTATATAGCTTCACTGACAAAGAAAAATATCCCTTCTTAAAAATGAGCTTCAAAAGGAATTCTTACATTTACAATGCACTGTAATGCTCTAAAAAAATAATCACCATGGTTTCCTTTCTTTAAAAGAAATAATTTATAGGTATTTCAATTTTCACCACCAACTGCCACAGCTTATGAGCAAGTTCAGAATGCTGTGCAGTCACCTGACTTCCACAGATGCTCCCTTGAAATGGAAATAATGGGAGCTGATCATATTTCCTCCTGAGGCAGGACTCCCAGTGCCGCAGATAGCAACTGCCACGTGTGTTTGAGAAGCAGGAGCCTCACAGGACCGTGGACACTACGGGGGCAGAAACATGATGCACCGTGAGAAAGCCATTATTACTAAAGGCAAAAGCCCTATTGGTTGCTCTAACTTTAAAAAGCAGACATACAGGGGGCACCTGGGGGGCTCAGTCGGTTGAGCGTCCCACCCGATCTTGGCTCAGGTCTTGATCTCAGGGTCCTGAGTTCAGGCTCTGCGTGGGGCTCCGTGCTGGACATGGAGCCTACTTAAACGAACAAACAACAGCAGACACGCATGTGTTACGAACCATGTAGTCAGTTAAGAAGAATAGGGAATATTTACTGAGTGTGCCTGGCGCTGTTCTGAGTACTTGATGTGTAAGAACTTTTCTCACTTCATCCTAACAGCTTGATAAAGTTGGTTCTGTCATGATCTCCATTTTACAGATGAGGAAACTGAGGCTGATGCAAGAGAAATGCCCGAGGTCACACTGTGAGTAAGAAGCTCAGTCGGGATCAAACCCAGCTTTGCTTCTATGAGACCCCAGCTCCTGACTACTATGCAGCCCCCTGTCCCAAAAAGCTCAGGTGCGGTAGCCTCTGTTATTGGCCAGTGCTGACCTGGGGTGGGTGTTTGCTTACAGTGGAAACCCGATGTCAGTGCTGGCAGAACAAGAGCTCCTTCCAACCTGCTGCCCTTTCTAGAGAGGTGAGACGCAGAAAAGTGAGTGGAAGAGCTGGGGCTCCATCTCCCGCTCTCCTCTCTGCCACACTTTGCCCTGTTTTTTACAAAGGTGCCGATATTCTTTGCAGCTGTCCTGACAGTTTTACTATTGGCAAAGCTACTGTAAGGGGAGCTTTACTATTTGGCTCCAATATAATGGCTTCCTAAGTTCAAGTCCCTCTATGTGAAGCATTAGTTCTCACAGATGGGACCCTCACACCTTGGTTAAGTGGCTGGCAGACCTTCTGTTTTGCAGAACAGGACTGCGTCATCAACCAGTTTCTCTGTCATTGGTGTGACTGGAGACAAGACGAATGGAATCGTCTGCTACGATGGTTCAGTTTGGCAATACCACAGTTTGGCCATATTGCTCGTTTGTGACTTAGACCAAAAGGAAGTATCCTGCCCACATCATAGCTATGTTCTCCTCTTCACCTTAGACACAGAAGGCTCCTGGAGAATGGAGCAAAGCCATACTCCACATATGCTGGTGGCATTTGTGGTGAATATTAAGCAAGTGCTGGCCTTTTGTGATCATAATTCCACCCTCCTCACAGGATTAAATCTTCCAGGGGAGAGCGACAGTGGAACAAGCAAGAACAATGAAGTGTGACAATGAGAAGGGAAAGCCGAGAGGGTTATGTGGGAACAGTGGAAGATTGCCCAGTTCAGAACTGGGGGTCTGGGGTCAGTGTCGCTTTCTTGGAGGAAAGATGTCAAACCTGAAGGGAGGATAGGAGTTATTCAGAACAAATGGCCTGAGGAAGGAGAGAGGAAAAGGGAAAACAGGGAGCGGGGTAGCATGGTGAAGGCTGGGAAGTCAGAGAGAATATGCACGTCCATGGAACTGGAAAAGGGTTCCCAGAACTGTTATGTGTTTACTGTTTACATAAGGGCTGAGGAACCTCCTGCAAACAAGATTTTTATCCTTGTCCACCTGGGGTTTGGAAATATACAGCCATAATCAAAACCCGAATTGTGGGAAATGCTTGCAAAAAATGAGGCGAGAGTCAGTTCTGTTTACATCCCATGTCATGAGATGTGTGGTTCTGTGTGTGCACAGGAAAGGCTGACCACTTCAGGGCTTAAACCGACTTGTAGTGGAACACCTTCCCCTCTACACACAAACTGACTACAACCCAGAAGGTGCATTCTTCTCACTTTTCCCAGTGATAACTTGGATCTCTGGCCTTGCAGTGCATCCCCCCTCCACGTTCTCTCAGTCTCAGGGAGGCCGCAGTCCTGTTCTGCTTGCATTGAGCCAAAGAGGTTTTCTGCTCTGTCCACATCCAGGCAGTGGTGACGGTAGAGAAGAATGAGAATAAGGTAGCACTTGGGCAGGACCTCTGTGGACCTCTAGAGGCTGGAGGCAGCAGAGTCCTCACTCAGGTGGCAAAAGAAAGAAGGTATCACTCAGTATGTATCTGGGAGCTCAACTTGCTTTGGGAGTCCAAATGGGCAAAAGTAAAAACAGATTCTCCTGTCTTCACGAGAACAGTGATGCCCCCTGGTATTGGGCACAGCACATTCTCAGCCCTCCTGTCACCCTAGTGGAGCGATGGCAACAAGGGCAGGTGCCAGTCTCCAGGGGAAACCTCCATGCTTTGTTGGATCCTGAGACAGAGTTTGGCCACCAGCACAGCAAGGGATGACTGGGACTAACTCATGGATTCCTGTAAAGACCTTGGGAGTTCCTAAAGATACTTTAGCAAGAGGGAACTATGTAAAAGAAGGTGTGCTCTGTGGTCAGGGAGGGACAAAGGGATTTAAGGCCACTGAAATTTGGGTATGTGTGGATTTACATCCCTCCTCACCAGCTGGGGAAGGCTGAGAGGTGTGAGTCACATTGCAGAAGCCTCACTAGGACGGCTGAACATGAAGTTTCATTGAAGTTGTGTGTGGTTGAATCCACTTATTCCATCTCTTGCACATAATGAAATTTCTTGCATATTTGACAATCTGATGACTGACTGCATGTTTTTCTATTGGACCTCCCTGGAAGGAAAACCTGTGACCACGAAGACAAGAGAATTATGGTGACACAGAATGAGGTATGGGTACCCGTAGGCATGTACTTGGAGAGAAATGTGGTGAAACTCGCTGGGACACTGAGTTTTCTGAAGAGCTTTTGGACAAACACTAAACATTTGAACTGGTAAGTAATTTAAGACATTCTGTATGAAAACAGGCCTGGCTGGAGGTGCCTGGGTGGCTTAGTCAGTTAGTGTCTGCCTTCGGCTCAGGTCATGATCTTGGGGTCCTGGGATTGAGTCCTGCGTCAGGCTCCCTGCTCGCTGGGGAGCCTGGTTCTGCCCCTCCTCCCTGCTCATGCACTCGCACGCGCTCGTTCTTTCTCTGTCTTAAATAAATAAATAAATAAATAAATAAATAAATAAATAAAATCTTTAAAAAGAACAGGTATGGCTGTATTAAGAAATAGCATATTAAAAAGCACACTGAATTTATTCATACTATATAAGTGATGTATGAAACGGAATATGAAACAAAAAGGAAACAAGTGATTTCAAACAAATATCAGGCTTGCACTAGGACACTTAGAGCCTCACCTCCCCTCTATCCTCCCAGGGTCTGCATCTTCACTGCCTTCGGCCAGTAGAGATACTGAAAAGCACTGCTGGGCAGAGGGGTGGGGTGGTGGTCAGGAGATACAAATTTTAACTTTCTACTTAATAGAAATAATAATCCATTTTCTACTTAGTAATAGTAATAGCAATAGTAACAACAGGTTGGTGTTCAGCAAATGCTTACTAAGTGCCAAGACTTTTAAATGCCTTATCTCATTTAAACACACACACACACACACACACACACACACACACACACCCCTACCTGTTGAGGTCTGTACTATTAATGTGTCAATTTACTGATGAGAAATTGAGGCACAGACAGCTGAAGTTACACAGGGGCTGTAGGATGGCTTTCAAACCTGGGGGTGGGTCTTCAAAATCTGCATTAAGCAATAAGACCTCAAGATGCCTACGAGCTCTGCTGCCCCCAGCTGGGGAACTAAGCTGTTGGCCTAAGCCAAAGCAGCCAGCTTTGGGCTGTACCAGTGACCTGTAGGGTGGCCAAACAAGAAAACTTGGCCCCAAAGGCATGCTTTATCTTGGTGTGATATTCAATGATTCCCATTTGTATTTTCTTGAGAAAAGTGTGAATGTGAGATGGTCAGAAAGAGGGTACTAGGGCCAGAGGCAATAAAGGGGAAGCACAGTGGAGAAACAGAGGCAGAGGGTGATGCTGTCAGAAGAAAGCTGAGCCCCAGGACCCCTAAGTTGCTGGGAGAGTTGACATGGCGGTCAAGTCCCTTGAGCTTCCTTTGGGAAGTCATGTCTGCTCAGTCTGTTAGAGTGGGAACACGGTGCTCTGCCTACCTCCCCCCCACCCCCCGCCCCGGGGCCCAGTGAGGCATCTCCCGAGAGGTTTCCCCCATGTCCTCACCTCCTGTGTAAACTTTCAGTCGTCCCCTGACATCTGAGGTGGTCCGTCTGTCTTCTTTACAGCTCAGCAACCTAACACAATACCAATTCAGTGTAGATCCTTGGGCAAATGCCTTCTCCCCTCTGGGTCTCAGATTTCATTTCAGTAAGTTAGGCAGTTGTGTTCTCAAGTGAGGGCAATATTTTCCCACCGAAGACACTTGGAATGTGTGCATATGGAGGCAGGGGGCAGTTCTGATTGTCAAAAAAAAAAAAAAGATGAAGGGGGTACTCCCGGCGTTTAGCACCCAGAAGCCATCAGTGCTAAACATGCCGAGAAACACTGGGTGATTCCGAGTCTCTACAGATGCTCCTTCCTATAAAAACAGAAGAAAAGCCATTTTAAGTTTTGCAGCTCTGTTAAACGGGCTTCTTAGAGTTGAAAGTTAAAATGTTAAAGGGAAGTGAAAAAATCGTTCATGATTTATATGGAGTTTTCCAAACAGATGTCTAAATACTGGGTGATTTTCTAAAGGAAACAGCTTTGTTGTGACTGGAGATTTCTGGCATGTTTCTAATGCCTCTGAACTCTAAAGGTCTAAAGCCATGATCACATTAAACGCAGATGTCCTATGAGCCAGGAAGTGTTCTGTTGATAAATTGTATGGTAGAATTTTTTAATTGCAGGGGAAAAAAAACAAAAACTTTTTTTTTCTTAAGCCACTGGTACCTGATTTTATTTGTCTGCTAGTGAGGACCAATGGAATGTTGGCAGAATCAGACTGGAGCACACCTTGTTAAGGGTCCTTTCTTTACAGCCAACTGCAGTTGCCTTTTTTGGTCCTCCTGGATCATATATGAACCTATGACTTAAATTTTAAGTGTTTCTTACTGCTTATGTTATTTTTGTTGTATCTGATTACCAGGCGTGTTATAATTAACTGCATATTTTTTATCAACTCACTTGTTAAAAATTTGTTTGAATCCTAAGTAATTTCTGTGGAATGATGCTTTGATAAGCTATTTATGTTTTTTCAAATATACCTTAAAATATATGCATAACTTAAAATTTTTTAGAGTTCACCCATATATCACCTTAAATCACCTTCAGTAAGTGTAACTATAACCATAACCATAACCTATAACAATAAAACAAAGGAGCTCTAAAAATCCAGATCCTATATAGGAAACAGAGGGATTAAAAAAGAATAAACTCATGTTTGTAACACGAATACATAGAGGTTTATGATAAAGTTGTCCTAAGCATGAGTTAGAACGTGTGAGTGTGTGTGTCTGCGTCCATGCAGTTATATCTAATATTCTTTGTGGCCTTATGTTGCATTCTTGTATTACCTTCCAAATACTCTTTAATAGGTAACTGGTAAAATAGTTACCACATTGAATTATGACGGCCGTAGCCAAAAGCGAAGAAATTTAACATGTACTTTAGTCTGTTTTGGCTTATGAAGGGTGGACATACAGTTTCTTTTAGGCTTTGGAAACCATTGAAACAGATCTTGTGGCAGAGACAAGGGAAAAAATATAATGTGTGGACATGGATTTGAAGGTGAGGAAGGAGGGAAATGAAGACAGGAAGAGGGTCAGGGAGAGAGAGTTAAAACAGGTTAATAGATTGTGGTCCCAACGAAGTTGGGTACCAACTTCATCAAATTCATAAGAAGGAATTAGAACTCTTTTCTGTTCTTTCAAACATACGGGTTCCAGCTATGCCTTTTTCTTTGAAATTACGGAATAACCACAACGAGAGTTTCGCATGTATGGAGGACCCTCAGTGTGTCAAAATTCTCATTAAGACGAAAGGAAGGATTCTATTTATAGGAAACTAGTGCCAGACCATTGTCAGGTTGACATTGTCCATAGATTTTTATCAATTTATCTTGCTTCTTGCAAGCTCCAAGCTGACAGAGATTCTCACCTGTTTTGTTCAGAGTCGGAGCAGCTGGGCTCAACACGCAGAAGGCACTTAATCACCATTTGCTGAATGAATGAATGAAACTTGGTCTTTCCCAGCTTCAATGAAAAGTACTGCAAAGCAATTGAAAAGAAAATAAGGAAGCCTGGTCCCTGACAGTTATTGATGGAGGTGCCAAGAAGTCCATGAGGATTGAGGTGAGGAGGGTTTTTCCTGCCACACAGACAGTGAAACACATGACATGCACCACGACCCCACGTGGTCATTCTTGAGGCCCATTTCAGGGACTTAGAACCTTAGCCAGAAAGTTCCTCTGCTTCCTCTCTGGGAACAGTTTCCATTGTAAATTTAGAGATAAACTGCCTGATGTATACAATTAGTTTGGACTTCAATCTTCAACGGTCGCTGCAGCTTGAAAATCACAGTGATGGGGTGCCTGGGTGGCTCAGTCGGTTAAGCGTCTGCCTTTGGCTCAGGTCATGACCCAGGGTGCTGGGATCGAGACCCACATCAGGCTCCTCGCTCAGCGGGGAGTCTTCTTCTCCCTCTGCCCCTCCCCACTGCTCATGCTCACTCTTTCTCTCTCTCACTCTCTCGCAGATTTAAGATAATATCTTAAAAAAAAGAAAAATCACAGCGTTGCATGGCTATTCAGTCGTCAGAACTCTTAAATCCCTTCCCTTTTGCCACCCGCCCCCCAGTCATAACTGAGAAGCCTCACTCTCCTGCCCTGTGTTTCAGGAATCATCCCCAACTGCTAGTGCTGTCCAGCGTTATTTTATTATTTTCAATTAAAGTATTTTTAATGTATTTCTAAAAGCAATTTAACTTGCCTAGTTTTGTAAGATTTTCCCCCATCTCAATATCCAAATCATAGAAAAAAGTCACTTGACAGATATAAAAGGTAGTATATGGATGATTGATTTGGGGGTGGGAAAACAGGTTTACACGGGAAGTCATGACTATGACACTTTCTCACCAAACTACCTCTCAGGCGTGGTTCGATATCTTTAGTGTGTGTGTGCCAGCCACTTTACCAGCCACACTCCGGCTTTTTAAGGTTGCACGAGGGAGACCATGTCCTAGCTCTTCTGCACACACCTCCCAGGCACGGAGCACCCGCAGGCCTGGATCAATGCATGGTTCATTAACACCTCCCCCGGGAGCTTGGGCTGGGTGTGCGCGTCCAGGGGGGCGGTGGAGCCTCCTGAGCGCCTCCTGGGGCTGGACGCCCGCAGGTGCACAGGGCAGACCAAGCCAAGGCGAGATCTCCCCTGCCCGACGCAGTCCCTGACCCGGGAGTTAGACCAAACCCGTCTCCCCCGGGGTCGGGAGCCACGCTCGGCCCACTCTCCCCACTCTCGGGGCCTCGCAGGCGGGCAGCCTCCTCCCGAGTCCTCCGCAGGGAGCGCCCTGCGAGCGGGGCGGCAGCTGCACCACTCCCGCAGCCCCCCTCGCGCACTCCTGAGCGCCCAGGGGCCGTCCCGGGGATTTGTCAGTGCGCCCTATATAGCGGCAGACAGCTGCCATCTGTTATGTTTAGTAACAACCCCACGCCGCTCCCCCTTCCTGCTTATAAGCCGGCCTCGGTCATTAAGCCGGGAAGTTCTTTTTTAACGACTCCCACTCCCTCTCGCAGGCGGGTTTCGCCCATTAGGCAGCGGCTGTGGCTGTCTTCAGTGCCCAGTCCTCCTTTCTGCCTGCCTCCCGGCTCGGCTCGGTGCAGGCGGCGGCTTTCAGTGCTGGCCTCGGCCTAGGGGCAGGTGCCTCACTGCAAGGCGGAGAAAGCACCTCCCTCCGCGGGTTCAGTGGAGAGAAAAATCTGTGATGTGTGCACCATTTTAATGCATCGCGTTTCACTTCTGCAAATGCGAAGTGTAAATTGGACTAGAGTATGATTGTGAATCAGACCAGACGTCATGATTAATTTATCACCGTGCTCCAGATACATCAGCTAAAATAATATGAATTTAAAGTAACGGTTCCTCCTGCCTTTGTGTTTGCTGGTGAACTCTAAAGAATAGATCCCTAAAGAAATAAAGGAACTCAGAAGTCACTTTCTTCTTGTATTGCCAAAGCACGGATGCAATTACACATTCTCACCCAGGTTTCTAACACCGATTGGAATTGAATTTGTCCACTGACATTTTCGATCAGCCAATGTCCCACTCTCATTGATACACCGGAAGCTACTGAAAACACTGAGGTGGAAACGAGCTTTTTCATATATCAAGCAACAAATGAAATGCCTAAAGTTCTGGTTCTCCAGCTGGCTGATTATTAGAATTTTCTGGGTCATTGCCACTCAGAGTGTGGTCCACAAAACAGCAGCACACCATGACTTTCAAGATCGTTAGAATGCCCAATCTCAGACCAGACCTCAAACCTGAGAGTCTAAATTTTTAACAAGACCTCGAGTTAAAGTTTGGGAAGAAATGATTTAGTTTTTTTAAAACCCCAAATACTTTTGCCCAAACTTCTAGGCGTGTTCAGGAAGCAGCCCACATGATTCTTATAAATTGAGTGGTCACGTGCGGAGGTCACTGTGACAAATGTCTAAGGTTCAGGTGACTTTAATGCTCATGATATCAGCCAAATTTTTGAATTCGTACAACTGTCTTTGGTGTCTTTTGGTGCAAGTGGATTTATCTGTTTGATCGTCCACGAATTACAGATGCGATAAAGCTTATGAATTTTTCGGTTACATAACAATACGTTTATTGCTCCATTAGGAAAGCTCAAAACTGAGAAGGTGGGTTTTCTCCCTGCATAACTGGCTTATTCACTTCCAGAATGAAGTAGGCATGAGAAAATCTTTTGCTTGGCCATTAAAACTGCCCCCTCCCCATTCAAAGGGTCTGACTTTACTTATAACAGTACCTTTCATTCAGAGGGACACAAAAGTCCTTTATGCTGATGCTCAGTGCTGTTTAGGGCTGTATTAGAAGACTGTGTCTCATTCTGGACTTTACAATAAAAGAAGGATGTGGAGACCTTGGCAAAGGTTCAGAAGAAATTCCTAAAGGTTATTTTTAAAATTCAAAGTGAATCTTCAAATTAATTGCATGGCATTATCTAGAAAGTGGGTATCCATTCACTGACATCAACAACATGAAGTGAGCCTTCACTGCAGCTTGAGAGATTTTAACTTTTAGAGAAATTGGTATTGTAGGAATAAGTAGAGAAAGAGGAAGGAATGTCTCTGGCACACGTGTTCTCCAGCTTGGTTGTGCATCACAATCACCTGGGGAGGTTTTAAAACTCCCCGTGCCAGTGAAGTCGGGATCTTTGTGGTACCCAGGCATCTGTGTTTGTTAAAGCTCTCCAGGTGATTCTGATTTGCAGCTAAAAAATGAGACAAGAGCACCTGTAGTGTGCATTAGCACCACCTGGGGTGTTGGTGAAAATACAGATCCTGATGAAGCAGGTCTAGGGTGGGGGCAGAGCTTGTGGTGGGGTGCTCCAGTGATGTCGGAGCTCAGGTCTGTGCACCAGACTCTGAGTAAGGGGCCAGGGGCCTTTGACAACAGACCAATCTCCTTCCCAGGAAGAGTCCTTGATCTTATTTTCAGGCTATCCCAAAGTCCCAGTGACTATATGACATTTGTCAACATGCAAAAGAGATCACTTCAAGCATCTTATAAACCGATGAGAAGAAAAGCAACATCAAGAACACTGCTTTGGATGAAAATATTTGACAATGACCAGTATCTCCTTGAACGGGAAAGTATCTGCAGAATTTAAAGGGCAGAAATACTCCTGGCTTTTGGGGACTATATTACCATCCCTAATCTCATGTTACTCTTCCTCAAAACGGCTTTAGTAGCAGAGTCATCCCAATGGTATCTGGTCAAGCTCAGGGGCAGCTGGGGTCCTGGGGCTCCAGCATCTCTGCCAGTAACATCCAGCCCAAAGCAGAGTCATCTCCAAACGTCTAGAGGTGTCTCTGAGTTCTCGGCCTCAAAGAACCAGCCACTTTGTCATGAGATTCCATTCAGCCGTCAACCGGATGGGGTAAGTAACTAAACAAAATTTAAACATATCTAAATGTAAACATGTCCACAGTGATAGTCATGGTTAGCCTAAATGACTGGGCTTTACGTGTACTATTTCACTTAATCCTCTCAACAACCTTCTGGGGTGATTGCTATTATTATCCCTCTCTATTGTACAAATAAGATAACAGAGCTTAGGAAAGATGAGATGGTTGTCCAAGGTCACACAACTAGCAAGTAGCGGAACCAAGATTGGACCCCACTTCTGTTTGACTCTAGGGTCACCACACCAAGGTCATCCATATAACGATAAACCTAGCTTGCTGTTTGGAATTTTCTACGGCTATTTCTGCTGCTATATGCAGCGTGTTCATGTTTCCCCCAGGCTGTGGTCCAAATATTTTTAAAAAGCAGCCTTTTAATTTTTTAATTAGCCCGGTTCCCCAAAGATAAAGCTCTTTAAAAGTCAGATGTTAACTTAATCCTCTTTGGGTTATCACTGAAAAAAGATCAGATGAATTGACCTTGACAAAACTGCCTTAGAGGCTTGGGGACAGACAGGGACTTCAATATCAGTGAACACAGACAACTGCTGTTAAGGGTAGGGGCATTTTCTGTGCTTTTGATAGCAGGCCGATTTGTTTTTCTTGACAAGACCCTGAGTAAAAAGACTTAATATCCATCCTCAATGTGAATCGGATCGTGTCCTACTGACATTAGATCCTCAGCCCCAGGGAGCACCAGGCTGGCCACTGAGGGGCTGCATTAGCCGACTCAATGACCGCGAGAAGAAACAGAGCGTGACAGGGGCTGAATTACATTGCCAGAAAGGGCAGGCTCATCACACGCTCGTTGGCCTGTCTCCGCCGCAAAGCCTAACCAACAACACAAGACAGCAAAGACCCACAGTTCATATAACACTTTCCTAAGGACAGGCGGGGTTTCTAAAATAGCAACCTAAAATGCAGAGTTTGCCTGAAAAGTATAAACATCTATCAGCTTTGAGTCAACATGGTAACAACTTTTATACATGACAAACATAAGCAAGCATTGCTGTCCTGGGTCTGCGCTAGGATAGAGAGGGGGGCATGACCCACCCCAAGCCTGCTGCCTCCTCATCCACAGGCTAGGATGGGGACAGCCATGGCCAGCGTTGGCCGGGTGGATGCATGGCCCCAGCGGAAACAATCAGAGTGCTTTACTGGGATTTTTAAAAGTGGGAGTGAGAAAAGGAATCTTTACCCTCCCAGTGGCAGCAGAGGAGGGACTGTCACAGCCATTTTGCTTCCTCCAAGGAGGAAGCTGGTCTCCCGTAGGAGGTAAGAAAGGCTAGGGAGAGAGGAGGGAGAACAGTCAGAAAACCCATCCCAACACGCAACTAATGAATCATCGAACTTTACATCAGAAACCGGGGATGTACTGTATGGTGACTAACATAATATAATAAAAAATCATTAAAAAAAAACACAAAACCATCCCAGTTGTTCCCGAGGCCTAGATGCATTCTGAGCAGCCACAAGTTAGTCGTTCAGCAGTAGATATTGTGAAGTAACAAATTCCCCTTTTGCCTAACCTAGGTTAGTTAAGTTTCTAACACTTGTCACCGAGAGAAGTCCTGACTCCTACAGAAGAAGTGTGAAATGTGATTTTAGAAAATCTACACTTCGTTTTCAGTGTCGTCTCCTCTGAAGTGGACGGGCAGTGCATTCCTGCAGGGGACACTGTTTTCTCCCGCTTCAACAGCAGCAGCCTGACGGTTCCTTCCCAGAGGATCTGACCGTCAGCTTTCTGTGGTTTTAAGAACAAGCTGAGAATTTCAAAATTTCTCCTTTGGGGAAAATCTGCAATTTCTTTAAGAATGGAAAAAGGGGGCATCTGGGTGGATTAGTTGGTTAAGCATCCAACTCTTGACTTCGGCTGAGGTCATGATCTCAAGGTTGTGAGATCGATCAAGCCCCACATTGGCTTCCTGCTCAGCAGGGGGTCTGCTTGAGAGTCTTTCCCTCCGCCCTTCCCCTTACTCACACTCTCTCTAAAATCAATCAATCAATCTTACAAAAAAAAAAAAAAAAGAATGGGAAAAGGAATGCATTTCAACTCAATAAGCTCATGAGTGCAGGCACTTTAGGAAAGAGCAGGTCTTCCAGCTGTTGTTCATATGACATCACAATGTTGACCCTCAAGGTTTAGAAATGGAAAGCGATGGGCATTTATGGAGCACGCCTCACAACGTGTGAGGCACCTTTTATAAAATAATCATTACGATCACAGATAAGAACTCTAGTCCATTTTGTAATGTAGCTGAGAAATATTATGATTTTAACTATTTTCTGATCCTTTACCCATATCCTTTCTCCTATCATTCAAGCATCCATGGGGACTTTCTATATGGATAGGACTAAAATCCAAGCAGAAAGAAGAAAATTCTTGCTGTTTGAGTTCAAAGGTAGATTTTTAAAAATTTAAGCAGATATCAGACTTTCAAATGTAAGAGCCAGGCACTTGAATAATTTTTGTCTTTTTAATTCTCAAATCTTGTTTCCAAAATAAGGGCCAAAGACAATAGTACCTAGAGTCCAGACTTAATTCTATAAATCAGGGGTCAGCAAGCTATGACCTGCAGGGGTAAAGCTTTTATAAATAAAGTTTTATTAAAACAGTCATACCCATTTCTTTATGAATTGTCTATAGCTACTTTTGCACTAGAACAGTAGAGTTGAGTGATCACAACAGACACTGTATGGGATGCAAAGCCTAAAATCGTTACTTATTATATGGCCCTTTTCAGAAAGTTTGCTAACCTCTGCATAAACCATAGGAAGAAGGAAGACTATAAGAAGAGGGTGTTTTCTGCACCACCCCAAAAGAGATAAGGGTTTGACCTGCAGGAGGAAGGGAGAAATTTAAGGATGGGTGACTAGAGCTTAGAGATTTCTGGGCCCATGGATTGGGCACAGAGCCCACCATCCTGAGCTAAAGTCCAAAAGAGGGAGCAGCAAATAAAAACCACAGATCAACTTGGAGGCAAAGAGCAGAGAAAACTTTCGCCTGCAGGTGACCCCATGAAGGGTCTGGGGGCAGCCTCAATACCGAGTGGGCTATGGGAGTTTCTGGAAGTTTCCTATGTCCCCTAAAAAGGGCTGGAGGTGATTGAGAGGGCTGATAGCCTGGAAGTCTCTCGGTTATGACATGGGAATGCCATCAACAGATGAGCTGGACCATACATGTTGGAGTTCCCAGCAGGACTAAAGCATCCTTAGAGACTGAGCCAAGGACAGAGGATGTTACATGTCCTGGATGCCTCACCCTTAATGCCAGGATAATTCTTGAAACCACTAATTCACCCTCAGAGTTCAGATTACTCCTTGGACAGCAAGAGATAGAAGCTGGGATCATGCCTAAGTGGTTCCCAAAAAGTGCTGAGTGGGCTGCCTGGAAGGCAGCGTACTCTCAGTGTTAGCAGTATCTTTCAGCTCCTCCGTCAGAAGTTCTGCCCCAATGAAGTGTCATCAGCATTAGGACAATAATACTGGTGTCTAAGAGATTAGATTATTTTCCAGGTCAAAGGAAAAGGAGTCACTGAAGAAATCCAGTTTGAGGGCTAGTGGACATTGTGATGTCTGTTTTCTAGTCCCTCCAGTTTTGTCTCTGGATTAAATTCCTAGAGTGTTCCTGGCACGTCCTCACACATAATACAGCTTAGAGAACCCAAATGAAGAAGCAAAACACAGACTGTTTCACATGAGATGCCTCAAGAGCTTGTGTTTTGATCCTCATAGGCCATCTGGAGCTGGTGGGGGAAAATGAACAAAGAGATCTGAGATGAGGAAAAAACACAGATCAGAAAAGAAACCCAAGGTGAGAAGAAAAGGTAGAGGAGCGAGGTTGGGGTGGGAGATAATGTAACCTCCTGGGCTGCCTGCTTCTCATCCCCCAGCACTCTCAAAACCCTCCCGAGCCAGGCTCCACACCCAGCTGTATTTGGCCTGCCTTCATCCCTTCTTTCCTCCCTGTCCAAGCCTGTAATTATGGACACCAGGTGCACTGCTTCCCCTCATCTCCTGTGACTTTATCGTTCACAGAGCTGCGAGTGGTAATTTGCCAACTTCCATGGAAGTTTCTTTTTAAAAGCAGAATATGCTGGGTATAATGTTACATCACTAAGAATCCTTAGACAATAGAAAAGGAAATGGAATTTACCCAGGGAACAAAGGCGTCTGCAGCTCACTTCTCTTTAGCCCTAGACAACACTGTGGGATTGACCACAGGGCTCTGGGAGAATGGAGACTGTGCTCAGAACAGGAAGGGGCTTGTGGCAGGAGGCACTCCTGGGGTTGGTGCTGAGTAACGCCAAGTGGGGCATTTGCCCCGAAGCCAAAGGCTGTGGTTTATCCACTCAACAGATTGCCAGTGATGACCACAGAGCAGTTAGGAGACTGGATTGGAAGGCAGACGTCCTGTTTCCAGCCCTGGCTTGAGCAGTTAGTGGCCGTGCGCCCTCGTACAAGTCAGGCGCCTTCTCTAAGCCTCAGTTGTTCGTTGGAGTGAGAGGACAATTATCATGCCTCTGCCATGGTGTTGTTTTAAGGACTGAAAGGAGATGCTGCATGGGAAGCACTTAGCACAGTACCTGACACAGAATATACACACAGTAGTGGCAACCGTGTGGTGGTGCTAGTCTGATTTGTTTTGCCCAGCGCAGAGTAGTCCTAAGACAGAGGCCGTATTTTGGGAGGGATCTCCCTCCAAGTTGTCATGTTCGGTATCTTGAAGAAGAGAATGATGCATGCAGCTGGTTTAGTGTATCTCTTGCCTCTGCTGACCTCTATGCAGGTCTCTTTCCTTAGGAGGGCGACTGACAGAGACTCCTTCCCCCTTTCAGGCCTTTCCTGGCTCCGGAGACCTATTGCTGCAGATTGAGAGGTTGGGAAGTCCGCTCCAGTGAACTAAAAGAGGTAAGAGTCATTAGTAAATAACTTCCATCTTGGATGACAGAGGGAGGAACGCATTACAGATTGTGACTCAAATACAAGGGACTCTATGCTGTGTGTTCAGCGTGTCTCCCTGCTTTGGGGTTTCCCAGAGGTGGGAGAATGAGGTATACATCCCAAGGGTCCCGGGTAGCATCTCCCGTCTTTTCCTGACCAATGCATTTTCTAAGGAGCCGATTCTGGAGGATTTAAAATCTTATTTTGGTAACCAGGTTTCCTTACCCCCCCACCCCCGTCAGCTCTTCTGTGGACTAGGTTGCCTTTGAGGGGTTCGTGGAATATTAGTTCTCCAGGCATCTTCATTTCTCTAAGAGAGACTTTGAAAGAATTTAGCAAGGCAAGGATTTAGGAATAAGGTGGAGTAATGATGTGGGACACGTGGGAAGGAGAGGCCATGAGGAAGGAGCAGACACCCCTGCTCACAGATGAGAAGCACGATGATCACCGGCCCCAACCCCCATCCTGAACTAGCCTGTGAGACTTCATCTGAACCCCTGGCAACAGCCGAAAAGACTGCCTACCCTCCATTTAAAAAACAAATAATCATGGCTCACAAGTTAGAAATTAGGCCAAATTTAGTCATAGGGATATAATTCATATTCGAGGCCCTTAGGGCAGTCATTCGCTTTGGATGGCTGCTAGCCCGCCCTCCCAGTTCCGTCCGGGCAGGAGACCACAGTGCTGGCTTCTGGGCTTCCCAAAGGCTGAGAGCCTGCCTTCATATATTTCAAAGGTGATTTTTCAAAAGTCATGCTTCTGTGGTGATCCTGAATTTTTGTGGTGAAAAGATTAATTGGCCAATTTGAATGTAAGACCCAATGGACTTTACAAGCAGTGTCTGTAGTGCACCATAAAATATTCCTTATTACTCGTTCAATTCAACGCACCCCGACCTGGGAAGCATGTATCTGAAACCAAGAGCTCACCCTGCCTGCGAAGTGGTGGGTGGGAGCCCCCATGTGGGGAACCACAGGGCTGGCTCTGTAGGGGCGGGGGACACCCAGGGAGACAGAGTCACTTGCTGTTCACAATGACCCTCCAGCCAGCTGTTGTGGTTTATGGCTTTGAGGAAGTTGAAGGTACCCCTGACAAACCTGGCAGAAATTTATCTGAATACACAAACTCCAAGACAGACCTGGGAGCTGTGCCCATGAAAGGATGGTGCCAGCTGTTGTGCTGACAAGCCAGGGGTAGGGTGTGGGGACTTTAGAATTGTTTGCATTTGGAGATTCCTCAGGTCCCAGGTGAGCATCTCCCATTAGCCCTGTCCAGGTGCCCCCTCCCCCAACTTCAGGGCAGCCCTGAGGCAAGAGTTAGGAGTTTCTGGAATGATAGTGGCAGCCCCAGTGGTCTCTGTCCCTGTCCTGCTCTCTCCCATTTACAAAAGCAGCTGTACCCCCACAGACTGGTTGTGCCTGCTCCCCAACCATTCCTGGTCCAGCAGGACTGGGTGGGACACAAGCACATGTCTGGGAGGCTCCAGGATAGGGCTTTATCTGCTGTCGCCCTAGTAACAGCTGTCACTTACCAAGTTGTCATTGGGAAGCATCCGAATTAAACAATTGACCTACATGCTTGACTCAGGGGGGAGCCAACATTAGGCATCAGCTGAATGCTGCATTCTTCCATTCCCCTGTTCATTCATAAATGTGAGCAGCATCCATCACTGTTTCTCAACGACAAGAATCAAGTCTTTCTCACATCTTTATCTCCCACAGAGATTAGCTCAGGGGCTGGCATGTACTGCTGGAAATGTTAAAATCCTCCACTTACATACCAGATGTCATCTACCGAGTGCCTGCCATACTCACAGATGATCTTGCCTTACCCCTCGTGACTCTGCTGTCCTAGGTCAGAGGTTGGCACTGAGTGGAAGGCCCCTGTCTCACGGGCTGGCTGTGGTCTCTGAGGGGCTGGCCCAGAGAGGGGGCCCAGCCCAACCTGACTCTTGAGAATGGGTGCTGACTAGCCAGCCCATCAGATCTTCTCCTGGGGAATTTGGATGAAAGGTCTATGGAGCTCATCAGTTGGTGGTAGCAAAAGTAGTAGAAACAAGTTGAGTCACACGTGCAGTGGAATCCTGGACGTGAACAGAATGGCTGCCCATGTGTCAGGGGTTAGAGCTGGTATGTCCTCGGATGGTGTAACCCTGAGGCTTTGTCTAGCTGAAATTAAATCTATACTTAAAAACATGTTTACTCTTCTACAACCACCATCCCAAAATATAACATACTATAAAAGAGTTTGGGACTATAAACCGAAATGAAAAACAGCCAAACGGTTTCTTAGCTGAGCCCATTGTTTAGAAATTCAGGACGAGACCAAGCACTGTCCAGTGCCTGCACCTGCTTTCTTCCTCCCCTTCCTCACCCAGCTCTGTGTCTCACATGGCTAACTGGAATGGGGTCTCTGGCCATGCAGGCTGCTGTATCCAGACTGTGGGTCACCGCCTTGTTCTCCAGAGGGGCTGTGGGTTGAGCAATCAAACTGTCTGACTGTTGTATTTCTGGCTGGCCAGGGAGGGGCATTCCCAGGATGTGGTAGATGCAGCTTGAGGTCTACTGTTCCTGTCTAGTGCCAAATAACAGATGCCTTCCCATTGGTGGGGGCTTTTCATCATTTTCTAGGTAATTTTTTTCCCCAACGTGCATTGACTTTTTTTTTAATAATAATTTTTTATTATGTTATATTAGTCATACATTGACTTTTTCTATCCTCATTATAGTTTACTTGTCTCTGGATAACGGGGAATTGAGTATTCTCAATAAATCTGCATATATCCATATACATCCATATAAGATGCAAACATATTTACATGATGGGCATTACCAATACATGTGACATCATAACCAACAATAATAACTACATTCTAGGAAATAAGTGTTGGGTTCGGCTAATAACATGATTTTTTTTTTTTGCCATGAAGTAAAATACATTGGTCAAAACACATACACCTTGCAAACATGTATTGCCAAGTGTCCACAAAAATCATGGCTATGTTAATCTTCATGCAAGAGTGTATAAGTTCATATGTTCGCACACACTGACCAACACAGGATCTTATTCTTTTTTGTTTTCGCCAGTCTGAGAGGTGACAAAGAACACCTACGTAGCAGCCATTAGTTGTCCTTTTCCTAGTGGGTGGCAGCTGTCAGGAAAACAGAAAATTTACTCCAGCTTTGTAGTCCATTGGTGTGAAGTAACTTAAAAAGGAAACAAAATCTGCTGGCAAAGGAGAAACGTGGTCGAAGGGATTGGAGCCCTAGCATCACAAGGTGGAGTTGAAAAGAACAGATTTGGAGCTGCGCCTTTACTTTCGCTTTGAGATCAGAAGATTTCCATCGTCCCTGGAAGTTCATATTTCTCCTGTGAATTTGCTCTCCATAGACAATGCATCTATTGCTTTTGCATGGTCTTTTTTTTTAATTGAAGTATAGTTGACATGCAACGTTACATTAGTTTCAGGCATACAACATCGTGATTTGGCTTAACATAACATGATTTTGTAAAACTACAAAATCTCCTTTCCCAACCCGTTGTAGATCTGACGACATCCCACCTGAATGCAGTTAGAGAAAATAAAATGTCACGGAGTTTCTGTTAGGATATTTTTATATAAATGTTGCTTAGAAGACAGTGGTTCCTGAAAGTTCTGATCACAGGTTGGTTTATCTAGGCTAAGACTTTAAAGTGTGGGGTTGTCAAGCAGCAAGGAACTTTGGGTTCTAGTCAAGATGGAGTACTGGGGACCAGATTTATCCTTCCACGTGAAACAGTTAAGGACATCTACAGAATATATGCAACAAAGGTTTTCAGGACATTGGACAATCAGACAGTAAAGCACCAGGATCCCTGAGAGAAGGGAAACATAAAACATGAGCCCGTGAATGCCAGCTCATTGCCTGGGAAGAGGCTATGTCACAGGGAGGGGAACAAGGTGGAGACTGGTGACCCCTCCGCATTGGGCAGACAGAGTTTGCAGCCGGGGGAGCTCAGGCACTAGAGTTCTCAGGAGAGAGTCTCTGAGAAAACTGAAGAGAAAGGGCTCTCTCCTGCAAGTCTCCACTGAGCTCCAAGCAGCACAGCATGTGAGGAAACCACATAACGCAGCTGCAGACCCGCCAGCACTGGATAATGTATATATATTGCACATATTCCGTATTCCAGGAGCCACTGTCTTCTAAGCAACTGAATGTGACTTTGGTGTAGAGAATTGAAAAAGTATCACCCTCTATTTGTTGAATAGAGATGACAGGTTATAATAAAACTCCCTTTTGCACTGGCTACTAGAAAGCCCCAAACCAAGCAAAGCCCCCATGACATGCGTTCTATATACTAGCCTTACTCCAGGCTTAGTCTTTTGCTATTCTTGTTTTGGGTCTTAGTTGGGGCTGCCATACAAAAGTGCCATAGACTGAGTAGCTGATAAAGAACAGAAGTGTATTGCTCACCGTTCTGGAGGTTAAAAGTCCGAAGTCAAGGTGCCAGAATGGTTGGGTTCTGGTAAGGGCCCTCTCATAGGGTGCAAACTGTCAACTCCCTGTATCTTCACACAGCGGAAAGAGCCAGCCAGCTCTCTGGCCTCTTCTCATAAGGGCACGAATCCCACTCCTCAGGCCTCCATCCTCATGACCTAATCACCTCTTAAAGGTCCCACCTCCAAATACTATGACATTGGAGATTAGGGTTTCAACGTATGTATTTTTATATATGAACATATGAGACATTTAAACATTTAACCCACTGTATTTTCCCTAATCCCCAATCTTTCTCTTAAAGTCATTAGTATATTTTTGAAAACTAACTTTGAGAATAAGGCGTAAACAAATAGTCAAATCAGGACTCATGTTTTGAGAAAAAAAATTCTAGTTTTGACTTTTAGAAAAGCCAGTGAGACAAAGATTAGCAATGAAAGTATGTCTAAAATGTTTAGGACTGATGGAAAATAGTAGAAATCTACAAGATGTAAGAGAGGGAATATAATACTTGAAAGGAGGTGAAGATTGATGTAATGTGCTCTCTGCGATAAATGCTTTTAATAGCACATTATCAATGTCCAGTCTACTCTCCAGGGCACATTATCCAGACTCGAGACCAAACCCGGGGGGGGGGGGGCGGTGAGGGAGAAAGCTTGGGAATGGGTGAAGCTCAGAAATGGAGCAGAAGTCAGGATGGGATGGCAGTCAGTCAAAGGCCAAGCTCAGGACTGGAGCAGGGACCATCGGTGGGTTGAAGCTCACGATAAGGAAATCAAGGATGGAGTGAGAATATGCTGGGTACGTGTATTAATTTTTAAAAAGCTAAAAGTCGGAAAGAAAAGGGAAAGCCTTTCCTCATAGTAGAATATAGAAAGTATGGTGTTATAAAATCAGCTGATGCTAAAACTGGGGGTGGAGTTAGATGAGGAAAAGACTACACGGTCTCAAATCATCTCCCCACCAAGGACACATTAATTACAAAGGGAAAAGCACAGACGTCACAGTGGAGACAACCAGCAGATACCACCTTAATCGAGTGATTAGAGAGAACATCACCAAGAATGG
Source organism: Ursus maritimus (assembly GCF_017311325.1). Lineage (NCBI taxonomy): Eukaryota > Metazoa > Chordata > Mammalia > Carnivora > Ursidae > Ursus > Ursus maritimus. The sequence goes on from NW_024425008.1 coordinate 37,899,904, forward strand.
GACAAATGGATAAACGGGCCTCCCGACGCGGTGCATCCGTTCTGTGGTGGTCCCGCCTGGACTGCATCCTCTGAACCTAGTAATGAGAAAACACCGGAAAAACCCAAGTTGAGGGATATTCTCCGAACAACTGGCTTCTATTCATCAAAAGTGGCAAAGTCCTTACATCGAAAACCGGGGATGTACTGTATGGTGACTAACATAATATAATAAAAAATCATTATTAATAAAAAAAAAAAAGTGGCAAAGTCATTAAAGACAAAGGCAGGCTGAGGAACTGTTCCACAGTGAGGAGACGAAAGCAACAGGACAGCTGATGGCCATGCGTGATCCCGGCTTGAGCCCTGGGGTGGAAAGAGGAGCTAGAAAGACATTTTGGTGCAAGTGATGAAATTTTAATATGGACTGTGGATTAGGAAACTGTATTTTATGAATGTGATATTACCTGATGGTGAGAACTGGGCTGTGATTCTGTAGGAAAACGTCCTCGTTCTCAGGAAACACACGTGGAAGTATTCAGAGGTGAAGAAGCCCCGTGTTTGCAGCTCATACTCGGGCAGTTCAGAGGACAGCATTGCTGCTACAACAAATAGTGGTGCCTCTGTTTACCCACACACTCTTGCCAGTTGTTGGTTAAATTCACCATTTAGTATGTCAGCTACTGAAGGCAAGGACCAAAGAGTAGATATCACAGGGATTTCCTGGACTTGGAACAGTAACTGATGACACTTTGTATTGTCTCCCTCTGGGGAAGGGCTAATGCTTGCTTTCTTTCTTTCTTTCTTTCTTTCTTTCTTTCTTTCTTTCTCTTTCTTTCTTTCTTTCTTTCTTTCTTTCTTTCTTTCAATTAAGTTCAATTAGCCAACATATAGTACATCATTAGTTTTTGATGTAGTGTTCAATGATTCATTAGTTGCATATAACACTCAGTGCTCATCCCATCACGTGTCCTCCTTAATACCCATCACCCACTTACCCCATCCCCTCATCCACCTCCCTTTCTGCAACCCTCAGTTTGTTTCCTAGAGTTAAAAAGTCTCTCCTGGTTTGCCTCCCCCTCTGATTTCTTCCCATTCAGTTTTCCATCCCTTCCCCCATGATCCTCTGTGCTGTTTCTTATGTTCCACAAATGAGTGAAACCATATGATAATTGTCTTTCTCTGCTTGACTTATTTCACTTAGCATAATCCCCTCCAGTTCCGTCCAAGTTGATGCAAATGGTAGGTATTCAGGGCTAACGCATTTTTGAAACTTGCATTATGTGAGGCCGGGAGCATTTGGGGGAAGTATAGGAGTGAAAAAGACGTGGATGTAGATACTGGGAGACCAGCAAGATGATTTCTAGCGGACAGTCACTGTCGGTTGTTGCCCAGTATTCACTCCCCCTCCTGGGCTCTGTTTCTTTTAGACAGCCTTATGTATGGTCTTGGTGCCTCTAAATTTTGGCGTCTGCCTTACTATGAAGCTAAGAGGATAGATCTTTCCTCTAAGTACCATTTCCAAGCCTGGTTTTCTAGCCTTCTTGTAGGTCTGTGAGCTGCTGAGAACCTTGCTATAAATTTCACTTTTTGCTTAAGTTATCTAGAGTCAGGGTCTCTGGCCTGGAAAGGAAGAGCCCTGACTGATCCGTTCACTGCGTGGTGGGCACTGCGGTAGGTGTTTTGTATACACTGTCAACAATTCTCAGAGCCATCTACCAGCCTCATGGAGAAGACAGGCATATAAAGGCTAATTGCTAGTAGCAAGAACCACAGATCCATTCGTCTCGGCTAATCGGGAATTTTAAATGGGGAGCATGAGTGTAGTTTTTACTGTAGGAATCGGGTTGATCGTCACCAGCCGGGGAAAGAACCAGTTTGTAAGCTTTCTGTCTCCAGCCTGTGCCCGGTGTCAGGTGAGGCAAGAAGAGAAATCCATCATCATAAATAAACTTGTTAATCTTTTTTTCTTTAGTTAAATTCAATTTAGCTAACATATACTGTATTATCAATTTCAGGGGTAGAATTTAGTGATTCATCAGTTGCATATAACACTCAGTGCTCGTCCCATCACGTGTCCTCCTTAATGCCCATCACCCAGTTACCCCATCCTCCACCCATTCCCCTGCCCACCTCCCCTCCAGCAACCCTCAGTTTGTTTCCTGTAGTTAAGAGTTGCTTATGGTTTGCCTCCCTCTCTATTTTTATCTTTTCTTTTTCCTTCCCTTCCCTTATGTTCATTGTTTTGTTTCTTAAATTCCACATATGAGTGAAGTCACATTGTATTCATCTTTCTCTGACTTATTTTGCTTAGCATAATACCCTCTAGTTCCATCCACGTTGTTGCAAATAGCACGATTTCATTCTTTTTGATAGCTAAGTAATCTTTTAAACAAATGGTGCTGGGAAAACCGGATATCCATATGCAAAAGAATCAAGTGGGACCCTTATGTTATGCCATTTATAAAAATTAACTAAAAAATGGAACAAAGACCTAAATTTAATAACCGTATAGCCCTTAGAATAAAACATAGTTGAAAATCTTCATGACCTTGGCTTAGGCAATGATTTCTTAGGTATGACACCAAAAGCACAGGCAATAAAAGAAAAAATAAATCCGGCTTCGCCAAAATTAAAAACTGCACATCAAAAGACACCATCAACAGAGTAGAAAGACAACTCACAGAATGGGAGGAAATATTCGCAAATCATCTATCTGATAAGAAATTAATATCCAGAATACATAAGGAATTCCTACAACTCAACACACCAACAAAGCCGAACAACTCAGTTAAACAATGGGCAAAGGTTAAACTAGACATTTCTCCAAAAAAGATACACAGGGAGCCAGTAAGCACAGAAGATGCTCAGCAACCTTGGCCATCAGGGAAATGCACATGCGCACCAGTGAGAGACCGCTGCGTGCCCATCAGGACGGCTGTTATTCAAACAAAGAGAAAAGTGTTGGTGAGGATGTGGAGGACTGGAACCCTCATACATTGCTGGTGGGGGTGTAACATGGCACAGCTGCTGTGGGAAACCATCCTTACCATCCTTCAGCTCCTCAGTAAGCTGGCCACAGAGTTACAATAGGACCCAGCAATTCTAAATTGAAAGAATTGAAAACTAGGACTCAGATTTGTACACCTATGCCCATAGCAGCATTATTAATCCCCAATAGTCAAAAGGTGAGAAAAGCCTGTCCATCAATGGATAAATGGGCAAACAAACTGTGGTATACACATTGTTGGAATAATAGCTATAAAAAGGGAGGAAATTCTGCTATGTGCTAGAACACGGATGAAACATGAAAACATGGTGCCAAGTGAAGTAAGTCACACGTGATAGACAAACAGTGTATGATTTCACGTATATAAAATATCTCGAATAGGTAAACTTCTAGAGATAAGAAAGTAAAATAGAGGTTGCTAAGGGCTGAGGGGAGGGGAGAATGGGAAGTTAGTGCTTAATGGATACCGCGTTTCTGTTTGGGGTGATGGAAGTGCAGGATGGACGGTGGCGATGGCTAAACACCACTGTGAATGTACTTTATGCCACTGAATTGTACACTTAAAATGGCAATTTCGTTATGTACACGTTGCAATAAAGAAATTATGTCAAGATAGTAAAGCTGGTGAGATCTTCCCTGAGAACTTAATTTGGGTGGCTAAAGACCAAAGATGTTCGAAAAAAATACTGTTTTTCCCCCCAGCATGAGTTGTTTTGTTTTGTTTTGTTTTACAGGTTGTTATAAATCATGGCTGGAGCCAAGTCTATTTTAATTATTAATATTTCTCAGCTTATACAATAATCCATATATACTAGAATTTCTATTTGTCTTTTCCCTGAATCACAAGAAAATGATTGGAAGGATTGTCACCAAACTCAGAGGCTGGTGTTAAGTTAGTCTAACTTAAACTATAGGCTCTGTGGCAAACCTCAAATTCACTTTGGTGCTCCCAGAAGCGCCGGAGAGAGACACGATCATTATCTGCGGAAGACAAGGCCGAGCCCTGCGGATGTGCTCGGCGCCCCCCTCCCCCACCGCCCGCCCCCGGCGCACAGTGGGCGGCAAACGGTTTCCACCAGACCTGCCGACTCAGTCTCCGATGCAGGTGAGGGGGGCAGTGGAGAGGCCGCTGACCCGGCCGCTGCAGCACAGTGCAGGGTAGTGACAGCAGGGGTTCTCTAGTTAATACTGGTTAATGATTGCAGCCAGCGAGGAAGGGCAGGAGGCTGCGGCAGCAAGAAGATGAACTGGCCAGTAAGCAGGCAGAGCCCACGTTGGTGCGTTTTGCTTTTGTTTTGTTTTGTTTTGTTTTGTTTTCTCACCATTTATATTCAGAGAACGTCTCCAAAGAATTACATTTACTAAGTAGAAAAACGTAGGATTGTGTTAAGGTGTGTCCTAGCCACAACTGGTAGAGGTTAATGTTTTAGAATGGAAGGAAGGAGGGCATAGTAGGAAGAGGGAAGCTTTCTGATAAAACAAAGCCTCTTGCAAGGTTTGTCTCCAAATTGTCATATTCACAATGAATGGGCTTGGGCAACGGTTTCTGAAGCAGCTCAAAAATATAATTATTGTACATCTTAGAGTAGTCCTATCAGAAATAAGTTGCTGATAAATTGGAGGCTGCTTTATAAAGTGTTTAATTATGAAATGGGTTGTCCATCGTAAAACTTGAAAAACGACAAGCTATCAAATGCTTAACGGCTCTTAGCTGACTGCACGTTCTGAGTGTTGAGGTTATTTTGTTTTGGCTTGGAGGGCGGTGGTGGCAGAGGGCAGCAGCAGCAGCGGAGCTGGAGCAAACAGGAAACCTCAAACAGCATTTCATGTGGTCCCCGCCTCTCTGCTCCCACGCACTTGCCTCAAAGTACACAGTTCAAGTTCGCCCCGGGCTCCGGGCTCATGCTGGCCGCGGAACGGCCAGGCCGGCTGGGGGCGGGGGTGCTCAGCCCGGGTCCTGAGCATGTTCTGCCAGGGCTTCTGCCAAGGCTCCTCTACAGCCGTATCTGATCCAGAGGCTCCAGAACACTCCTGGGGGGAGGACGTAGCAGATAAACTTTCTGGGCTATCAGCCCACATTACTGACCGACTGCTAGGTTTGGGGTGGCACTGCGCTGGTGGCGCCTGAGGGGGGGGGGCTGCCTGTGTGACTGCAATGCCGCTGGGGTGAGGCTGATTGAACATACGCAACGTCCTAATTCGTAATATAGACTTGGTGGAAAACTCTTCTCAGGAAGCAAAGGACAGAGAAAGCAGGTTTCTTAGTGAGGTACCTTTAAACCTCTGCCATTCCCCGTCGCGGGGGTCCGGGCGCGGGAAGGTCCTGCTAAGGCCGTCCTTCTCACCGCCCCAGCGACTTAACCTTCACGCTCCTTTGCTCATCGGTTTCCTCTGCTTGGAAAACTCCCCGTTTAGCTCTGTCTATGCAAATCTGACCTCACCCTTAACACCAGGTGTTCCACTTCATCCCCAAAGATGCAGGAACGCTGACCTCTCATATTTACGAGCATTTACAACATGAAATCATGCCATGTGGTCCCAGCCTCTGCTGCCAGCACTGGCCTCAAAGCGCACAGTTCAACAAGACCACATCTCTAGGAGTGTATTCACCGGTCTCATTTTCTGCGGGCACGTACACACGCGCAGGCTCATTTATCCAAGCGCACATTGTGCACCCAACATACTTATTAGGGTTATTCACGAATATTCTGGTTTGTTCCTTTGAGGTCTCCTAAAGTTAGATGTGATTTGCTTTGGCCAATAAAACCATCCGAGTAGAGGGAACAGTAAAGCAAGTTCCCCTAAGACCCCTGGGATTTGAATGAGCCAGGCATGTTCGAGGGGCAGCCAGGAGACCGGTGTGGCTGAAGCAAGGCAGGGGAGGGGGGTCCGAGAGGTCTCGGGGACCACATCAGATAGGGGGCTTCGCAGGCCGCTGTGAAGGACTTTGGCTATTACTGAGTGAAACTGGAGCCACCTCAGGAATTTGAACAAAGTATTCTTTGATCGAGGGGGAGTGCAGGCATTCCCTGGGGATGGCAGAGGAGAAACCTTCCAACTGAATCTTCACTGATGATTTTTTAGGTTTCCAGGTCATTCTACCTTGTGGGCAAGTTGAGAGCCACTGCTTCAGAGAAGCCAGGGGACCAATTAATAGAAGGGAAACCGGCAATCCTTATCTTAAACTTCATTCTTATTGCTTTCCTAATGGAATGTACAAGTGACAGCTGACAACTGACGTTCAGTCATCCCGCTTACCCGCATACAGGGCCTTTGGAGGGACTTAGTGGAGGGAGAGCAGGGACCAGTGATGCATATTGACTGCTATAAAAACATAAGGATTTATGGACCCTAATTTATTGTTTTTAATTTCAGAAAAGTAGAAATTACCTTAAAAAACCCCGATACCTTGTTTTTCACTTTAGAACCTCTTCTTCTTGCCCTTAGTATTTATCGCCTTTCCTTCCCCTCCACCACATTCTCTTTTCCTCTTTCTCTCTTGCCAAAAAGAATATTTTGACTTCATTAAATGACTTCAAGTTAAAGTCTAAGAAAATCATGGATCCAAGATTAAAAAGCACAATGATTTTCACATAAAGCATTCAAATTTTTATACCTGAACAAATGATTTTTGAGCAAAAGTGCTTGACTTTCAGCCCAAGAATCTAAATTATTAAAACAGCTCCAACAGATTTAGGGGACCGACTACATGATCTTCAAAAACTGCTATTGCCTTCTGATTTCAGGTCATGAAGACTCGCCTCCGGGAAGCTTCTCTCCGAGCCCTGCTTCTCCTGAGATGAAGCCTTTACTGACACTGTGGTTCTGTCAGATGCCAAATCCATCTGGTCGGGAAGCAGCAAACCTCTCCGAAGGTCAAGTTGAACCAGTAACACTAGCGACAGGCACTTGGAGTTGACCTTCAACAAGGATATTTATATATGCGTATATAACACCCTTATAACCATATTGTCGTTTAAACAGTCCAACCTACATATATTGAGGAAATTAGGACAGAGCACAATGCAAAGCCTTAGGATATGAGAGGATGCAGAATTCAACACCCTCAGACTTTTCTAAAAAAGTATTTACATAAGTCCTAAAGCGAATGTAGTCTAGCAACTTACATATTTAAAACAAAACCAAAGGAAAAACACAAGGCGAGCATTCTGATTTCAGACATAAAAGTAAATGCTAAGGCAGGCAGACACCAAGCAAGCTTCCCTTCTGGGATCTAGGCACATTTGCCGTCTTGTTGCCCTTATTAAATGCTAAGACCTCTGTCTTTTTATTTTATTAAGGATCATTGCAGCAAAGTGTGTCAAAATACATCAAGAAAAGTGGACAGTTATAAAAGCTGAATTTACGTCAGCTACATGAAGACTTGTTTGCTTAATGCCATTAAAAAGTCACTTCCTGGGCCCGGCGTTATGGGTTTGAGCCCCACATCAGGCTCCTCCGCTATGAGCCTGCTTCTTCCTCTCCCACTCCCCCTGCTTGTGTTCCCTCTCTCGCTGGCTGTCTCTATCTCTGTCAAATAAATAAATAAAATCTTTAAAAAAAAAAAAGTCACTTCCCAGGTGCTTCTACCACATCAAATCACTAAAACATTATAGTTGTTTTGTTAGGAATGATCTGGAGACTTTTAATTTAGAAAAAGCTTTCAGCTTAAAAAAAAAAAAATAAGGGGCGCCTGGGTGGCTCAGTCGTTAAGCGTCTGCCTTCGGCTCAGGGCGTGATCCCGGCGTTGCGGGATCGAGCCCCACATCAGGCTCCTCCGCTGTGAGCCTGCTTCTTCCTCTCTTACTCCCCCTGCTTGTGTTCCCTCTCTCACTGGCTGTCTCTCTCTGTCGTATAAATAAATAAAAATCTTAAAAAAAAAAAAAAAAGCTTTCAGTTTTGTTAGTAAGCAGTTAAAAGATCCATGGCTAAAATAATTGAAAAAAGCTCTGCTTGTATAATGATATATAGTGAATCTTTCTTTTCTTCATTAAATAGAATCAAATATACAATGAAGATTGTTATACTGAAAATTTAAAAGACAATCCTTAGAATAGTTTCAGTATGCTAATGTGAGGTACGGATATAACCCATTTGACCTAGAACAGTCACAAACTCTTCTAGCAAACCCTTTACTTTTTAAATACTAAACAATTTTAATCAGTTGGTAGCAAAACAAACACAAATAGCAAAATACAATACAAAAAGGATCTTTAAGGACACAGCATGGCTATAATCTAAGTCAGAGTTTGTCCCCTAGTTGGAGCCCTCATCCACCCATAACAGAGACTACACTTAAAAGAATAATTTTCGGAGACTTCAGTGATGTCTCAGTCAGACTGAGTTGGATCCATAAATCTCAATATCCTTAGTGTTTGAAAGGAACTCTCCACTCACCTCACTTTTGTGTCATTCAAAAGAAAACCTTAAAATCATTTCCCCATCTTATTTTTATGCTATATCATAATCCAGCATTAGCACTGAAGCTCAATATTATTTCCTCTGGGTCCACTGCTGGAATAACATTTCCCATAGCAATGTCCAAGCAAGCTGATCTATACTAGAGTATCCAGAGGGGGCTTTAGGAAAAGCTGAAACGATGAAGATTAAGTAATTTAAAATAAAAACTTAACTTCAAAGTGGGAATTATTTGGTATTGTCTATATTTATCAAACTTCATGTATGCAAATTTTATATATGTATTTTTCTTTAAACCTGTCATCCAGTTCTAAGGGTCAATTCTAAGGAGACATGATTAAATTGAAATAACAAGAGAAGTACTGACTTGCAATCTGATCATTCAAGAACAACTAACTTCAGAAACTATGAAATTGAACCAAATAAAACTGCCATTTTTGTAGATCAAAAATGGTCAAATTACTAATTTGAAATTAGAAATTTCAATTAAAGGGGTGCCTGGGTGGCTGGCTTAGCTGGTTAATTGTCTGGCTCTTGATTTCGGCTCAAGTCATGATCTCAGCGTTGTGGGATTGAGCCCCGGGTCAGCAAGGAGTCTGCTTGTCCCTCTCCCTCTGCTTTCCCCCCACCCCCATTTGCTCTCACTCACTCCCTCTTTCTAAAAATAAAATCTTTAAAAAATAAAAAAAGAAATTTCAATTAGAAATTTCAATGGTTCTAATTAACATCTGGAAAAATTCTTGTGTACCTATAAGGAAAGCCATAGAGAAAAGTGCTTTGGTTTGGGAGACCCAAGCCCGGACCTAAACTATAAGCAGAGGAGGACACATAGGCAGTACATTTAGCTAATCTACTATCTAGGTAATGGTACAACTATTAACATGAAACACAATCTTATCAAAAGCTTTTTAGATACTCTGGATCACCTTAGATAAGGTATCGGAGAAATTACTGTGAATCTCAGACAACAGGCAGCAGCAGAGCACGAATCCTTCCCTTATCGCTGGTAAGTGGAGGCGTTTGTGGCAGGTAAACCGAACCCTATGGACAGCATGCAAACTAAGTTTTTCTGGGGTAGTTCATTTAAGAACCGATTTTTCAACTAGAATCAATATTTGATTTGATGGGAATTTCAGTCTAAGCAATTAAGTGGTAACAAGGAAAGGGTTCCCCAATATTAGTTTGGTAAGTAATCACTTAAAGGGAAAAAAATAATTGAAATAAACAATTTTTACTTTTAAAAAAACCCTACCTTCAATGTTTAAAAGAATAATTACAAAAACCAAAAACGGAACTCCAGGATACAAAATTACACTGACAGGTGAACAGATACTAGTTACACGTAAGCCGAATAAATTCCTACCTGCCTCCACCTTATTCTAAGACTTGCTACCTTTAATTAATGTGTTTTCATTACACATTCTATAACGAAAATAAGCTTTTGCCGTTCATAGGACTTCACTTACATCACCAATTCAATGTACTTTAAAATCCCTAATTCAATTGTGCAAGCCTTATAAGTCACACTCTCAGACATGAACACAGGTAATAAAACAAAATATCACGATTAGCAGAAGCATCAACACACATACACTCAGATACACACAGCCCACTTGAAGTGAGCACTACACCAGGGACACCAAAGAGGTAAGTTCCAGACCACTCCCAATTCCCGATTCTCCAAGGGAGTAAGAAATCTTTATCATCTGTAAGAAGACAAATGGGAATGTTCTTGTCAAAGAGGAAGGACTTCCGGCTTGTTTCTGGAATGTTTTTATGAAAATAGCCATCAATTCAAACTTACTTGCTTTCAGTAATCTTCCTAAAATCAAGAAGGGGCAAGTCTAGTTCAAATTATGACTATCAGTTCTATCTTTAGCCAATTAACCAAACTGAGTTGAACAAAAATTCTCTTAAGGTATCCTAATAACTAACTTCAAAGTTTCCCTGTTTCTAGGCAGAACAAAAATGCTGCCTGCAAATCAGACAATCATAAACACACGCACATTATGCAGTTGCCTGTTTATTTAGTGGCACCAGCTTTGCAAACTAGAAATTACTTCTACTTTTCATCTCACGTACAATCTGCAATCATTCACAGGCTGAATGCAATTTCTTCAACAGACTTAGAAACAAAAAGTACATTCTTAAAGTTAGAACTGAATCCACATGTTTTCTTTGGACCAGGAAAATGGTACATAATACAAAATATACATTTATGGAATTTCTTTAAAAGTTTGGATCACATAAATGGCAAACAGCGGGTGAGTTAACTGTGGATAATTTTGTTATACACTGTTTAGGAAAAATATTTCTGCAGTTTTATTAGTTTTACATTTATAGATTTAAAAAATGAATATATATATATGTGTGTGTGTGTGATGCAACATGCTTTAACATGTACATGGTCTCTCCACTCATAACATTTATACAAATTAAGTGAAATAAATCATTTCAAGAATGAAACCAACTACTACTGGGGCATATTACTACAAACAAGGAATTTTCCTGCAGATATGCTGTTGCCTTAATCAATGGCTAACTCCAAGTAAGACAATGGCTTCTGTGTTTCAAAATTCCCACAAATGGGAATTAAATGAGCTATAACTGAACATCCAATTTTGGCAACAAATGCAACAAGCTAATAAATTTTTTCATGGTCGTTATATTTTAGTAGAAATCCCATTAATTCTGTACATTAATGGCTGTATGTTACATCCTATTTTAACATTCTGTATCAGTAAGTAAATACCTAATTCCTTAGAATCTGAAGTGAATTAAATGTTTAATGAACTCTAAGACCAGGGAGCTCAAAACCTGAGTGAGATCTGACAATTAAATGTGTTGTGAATATACTGTATTTGCACTATGCAGAGAGGTCAGAAACATTCCAAACTTTCAATTTCCATTTTTAACCTCTTTTCTGTTGTTTCAAGTAGCAAACTTAGAGTGATGTTATCCTCCAAAACTAGTCCAAATGCTCTATTTTATTCATTTTTAATGACTCGCTTTTCCCCAAAATACTGTATTTTCATATCAGGGTCTAGCCGAGGCTGCATCCACCTCTTCTATCTTCTAAAAACTGAACCGCTTCCTTAAAATAGGCTCAAATTATTTTGATGCCCCTGAAATTTTTATGGGTTTTGCAGGAAGGAGGCTGATGAACCACTGCAATATTGCAAACCTTGGGGAGTTATGGACCTTATATGAATTTTCCTGGGTAAGGAAGTCCCGAGGATTCACCAACTTCAAAGGGCCCGGGAACCTAAAAAGTTAAGAACCACCTGCTAAAATGATTTGTACCACTCACTGCACCCAATTATTTCCAATTTTGTTTGGCAGCTACGCAATCTCCTACACAAATCTTACTTCACATAGTACCGTACAAACACACGTTACTCAAAGGAAAAACATTAAATTTTTCTAAACATTTAATTCGATAGGAAAGCTAATAGGAAACTGAGTTTTGGAGCAATTAAAAGGACAAAAGGATTGGGTTTTGTGGTGAATATACATTGCATTTATTTTTCTCGGTTTTTAAGTTGAAGCAGCAGTGATTTTTACCATTATCTCCCTTGCTGGAAAAATCAAATGATCTGAGAAGCAAAGGTTGGTTCTTGCTGGTTTATGTGATGCAACAGTTCTTAATAATATACAACTGGGCCCAAGGAAGACCTTCCAAGGCCTTAGAAAATAATTAAAGAGTAATCCTGTCTTCCTCAGTGGCATCTCCCCAGCCCTCCATCTCCCAAGTTTTCTTATTTTTGGCCCACTTTTATATAGTGTTAATTGGCCTTGGTGAGATAATGCACCCAAGAAAACAGAACTGGCCTGCTTAGAGAGAGAGAGAGAGCCATCACCAAGAAGATAGTAGAGGAAATCAAGCAACATTTCATGCTGGACGAAGGAGGGAAAGAAAAGTCACTTCTTTGTTGTATCAATTCAAACAACATTTCCCCCCCATCTAATATGTTGTCAACTACAATTTCAATATATCTGAGTTTTTCTAGTTGGCGCACCCCTACCTGCTGGTAATATAATCGCGAAAACAGGAGAGCAGAGGCCACTAGGTTAATATATAAAGCACGTAAAAGGGAAAGAATGTGTGAAGGTGAACAGAAGTAGAAATGTTCATTTGGTAACAAAGTAGAACCAAATGCCTCTCATCATTTCTGAATGGCATTCTGATTATCAGTAATAACTAACACTTGAGACTTATTATTCTGACCAACAAAACAATACAGTATTTTACTCCCAACATTTAGAAAATGTATTCTTAAATATTTCAAGCATATTCTAAAGTAATGTATAATTTAAAAATACAATCCAAAACTCATGGCACATTATTGAAGGAAATAAAGTAAAATTAGGCCTCTAAAGTTTTAAACTATAGAGAAGTCGTTCTAATGACTAAAAGAAAAACTAATTAGAAGACTAGATCAATTACAAAATGGTCATCTCACCAGCAGAATCTGCAAGCAAAAGTATGAAACTCTTTAAGGTTCCTTCAAAGAAAAACCTCAAAAGAGAAACATTTATGTACTGATATATTTACATATTTTCTACTACCAAATCCTAACATAATACTGTACAAATAACAAAACATTATAGGCTTATACTTCTAATTCAAACTTTATGAATTAAAAGTATACACCATGAAATTCAAAATGAAAACAAGAAAGAAAACCTGTAACCAACTTTGTCAGCTCTTTCAGAAATCACAAATTGAATTCCCATATGAACTTGTCCAATAAAGATGGGCAGTGAAATTATTTTTAAAAATTAAAACACATAGTAATCATTTGGCTAAAACTAGATATTAACACTGGCAGTGTGTTTTCAAAAAACAGATTTTTTTCTTAAATAAGATAAATTTAGCTATATATATATATTTTCTTTTAAATGCCTTAAACTCAAACTCCACCAGTATTTCCAGGGTTGGAGAATTCTAAGAAATCCATTACCTATTTCTCAGACTGGCTGCTGTCAGCAGGAAGAGTAAAGGCCATTTGTTAAAGGTAGTCAAGCATGCTGAATAGAGTTGAGTCTCCTCAGTCTAATTTTATTACTGTGCTGAGCAAAATTTTCTTCTGAATGAGATTTTTAACTTTGGGGAGAAGAAAATAAACGGAAGAGTTTTCAAGTAAATAATGGAAGTACAAATGAGCTCTTTTAGGGCAGAGAGAACTGCCCTGTTCAGGAAGATTATCTGGCAGACAGTAGGAGGGCTGTAACTATTTTTTTGGATGAGTGATTCAGTTACAATATTAACATACATTAGATTATAAATTGTACTCAAATGTAAACTCCTTGAGGGCAAGGACCTACTCAGTTCTTTATAGTTCCAAGGTACTTAGCACCTAGAACAGTGTTTTGCAAATAACACTCAACACATTTTGTGGAAAAGCTGTATTATTAGTGGAATTAATATGTGGTCAAATAGATGGTCACTAAAGGTGTTGGTATAATTCAGATTATTTGAATTACATAATTTAGTCTTTAATCCAAATTTCTTAATGTGGTAAAAAAAATATGTGGCTGGAGCAGTACACTAATTGCATAGTACTCTAGAAGCAAGCATTATAATTAAAGATGTTTGAAATAGTTCTATAACTAAATAGGAAAAATAGCACTTGGATTTTTAAAAGTTAATGCTAATATTGAGAACTGCTTCTGTTATCCGTAAAAGTGTATTCCTTAAGGAAGTGGAAATTCACAGAGCTTACTTTGCTAAAACACGAAGAGATCAATGACATTTTTTAATGTTAGGGTAACAAGAGTCTGCTACACAAACTGAATTTCCTATTAAAAGCAGCAAATGAGTTCATCCTATTAAAACACTTCAACGAAAGGACATTTTGATGGTATATTATCATCATACAAGAACTTTCACCCTCCAAAGAAAATAACATATAACACATCAAAACGTTTTGAGGCATTGCCCTGAGTTGCTAATTAGCCCCCGAAAGGGGGTTGGGAGGGCAAGAACTTAAGTGGTACAAAAATGAACCACAGCAGAGGTGCAAGAGTGCCGTTTAGAAGTGTGGTTGGTTCCCACCACCACCATTGCCCCCAGGAATCAAGAACACACAGTCTGCTAGTATAATGTATACGTCCTTTTTGACAATGAAAAATTACAGATAGTATGGCAATGCTGACTCATGTGGAAAAGATTTAGTCTTCTCAGAGAACACTTAATAGTTTTCTCTCACTTCCAAGCTGCACTTCAGTACTAATAATTTTAACAAGGAATATCTTAACCTCTTCTTTTTTATTTAAAAACTCTCAAATTAAAAAAAAACCCCTCTAAATATGCTGTTATGGTTTGAAATATAGCTTTCCATCACATATTTTTACTCATGACCTACAATTTTGCATTTCAAACTCTAATTGAAATTTCTAGAACTAAAAAATTCAGTCTATTTTAAATATTAAGGAGCTGGCTTCTTCTACTAGGAATCGAGTCTTCAGCACTAGCAGGTCTAGGAATCCCTCTACGCGGGAAGCCCTGCCATCCGCGGACTGACTGCACACGGAGGTGCCTGCAAAGCCTGACGGAACATTGTCACACTTCGCACTCTACCACAGATCGTTAGACACTGAGCATTTATTTGTAAGTCTGGAATTGGTTCTGTAATTCCAACTGTTATGAATTTCTAAATATAAATAGTACTTGTTTTTCTTCATTCATGCTGGATTGCGTTATAAATTAAATACAATTAAATTACATTGACTCGCCTCACAAGTAAGAGGGATAATGGAAAGGTTTTGCTGGTATGTAACTACTTAGATCGGAGACATTTCACATTACTTTGCCCACTACTCCCCTAACTTTACATTAGTTTTAAGGCTATATATACAAATATGTATATTTCTAAGTTAGGGAAAAAACAAATATAACAAAACTGATTATACTACCTTTTATACAGAGTTTCGATTTTGTATTCAATGTTGTATTGTAATCTTACATGTTAATAGTTTTCTAGTGGGGAATCTGCCTACTGAATGATTAAATTACACAGCAATAAATACAATATCCAACCTAGACAGACAAAAATACAGAAGGGCACAAAACAGTAGTCTTTTCTGCGTGACAGATTTAAAAACTTACTTTCACATGCTTAATCAGAGGAATTTAAGCCTAAATTAAATTAGGTTATTTTTATATCTACAATTCTTTAAGCTTTGAAAGTTATTTTTAAAGGCCAACAGCTAAATATTAGCAACATGCTATATTTCAAATCACAAATACATCTTAACTACTTGGATTCTAAAGACATGGGCCAATTAAGAATCACAGGCAAACGCGCGCATGCACACGTGTGTGCACGCACACACACACACACACCCCTACTATAGTGTTAGATTGTCAAGCTCTGACAATTATTTTAATTAAACAGTAGGCAAATTCAAGCTGATCCACATCTTAATGAAAAATAAGCAGCCAGAAAGAAATCCATTAAAAAACACATTAAGAAACAACACAGATTGAAATCTTGTAGTCTTTCTAATGGAAGGGAAACAGATCCATCTGTGCCTTGAGTAACACTATTTCCCAATTAAAAGAGACTAACATCTTTCCCCATGAGAAACTCCTCATTTACAATGGCATGGTGTTTTAAAAGGGCAGGGTAAAGGAGGAATTACACATACATGATTAAATTTCTTGTTTGTTAAATCAAGCTTTATTGATAAAATGGAATTCAGAATACCTTACTAGGAACAGCAGCAGGCCCAGCCGATTATGATAGCAAAAACGTGGCAGTCTCCCACTGTATGTAGGAAGCTGCTGCTTATCAATTAGTAATTCAACGTAAGGACTTGTAAAAGAGGTGCAAAGAATCAAGGCATTTTAGCCCCAAGATTGATATTCTTATGAATATACTGTATTACCTGCAATACTCCTGGCAACAAGGCGGGAACAACCTAAAAGACAGTTAAATGAAGGGACCAGCTTTATCAACAGTGCCAACCCCACTGCCAAGATCGTTTTCGGTTAACTCCCTGATGTTCGGCTTTGTAAGATTTTGGAATTATTCTCCATAATCGTGTGCAATTTGAGCGTCTAGCTGACATGGCTGCTGCTCTCCCTGTCCCGACCCCAAGTCCAAACACAACATGACTTGAAAGGACTATTTATCTGCTGCATCACACAACAAGCCAAACAGTTTTTGTAACTTTGATAGTGATTTAAAGCAGTTCATAATTAAATATGAGCATTTTGTACAAGGACAATTACACTTTACAAAAAACAAAATCATACAACAAAAATTGCTGGAGTCTGATTTACAACATGAATTATGGTTTGAAATCACGTTTACATAAGTCTCAAATTTACAAAAAAAGAAAAAAAACAACTCAGTCCTGGGCTAGCTGTTGTACTGCCGAGTTCTCCGGTGTGATCCACTCTCACCCATGTCCTGTGTCCCTCTGTGAAGTTGAGGATGGATGTTTAAAAGGTTCAAGGAAGTTGAGCTGTACTCTCCTTTGGAGGTGAAGGTAAACTCCATGGCTCGATGAGCAGTTTTACCACATGTCATCAGTTGACGTCGAATCCTTGATAAAAGGAAACAGAGCAGAACAAGGAACTACATTAAAGCTGAGAGGTGCCAAAGTACATTACTTTCTGGATAATGCAGAAAGGTAAGGTTTTGTGAAGCTGACATTTAGACTCTACGTGCTTTTTAAAGTCTATGTGTATGTGTGTATATGAAATATCAGTATCCAATCTGCTCAAAAAATTGTTAACCCTTTGTTTTATTTTGGGATAAAATATGTGAAATACAATTTTACCATGAGATTGACCAAATGTATTTCTAAACCAGTATAAATACTAAAAAAATTTTATGTTCTTCAATTAAAACCCAATTTATCTTCAGAACACTACTTTTATAAACTTTTATTACATAAGAAGAGACTGAGGCCTCAAGTAATATGAGATTTGAAGAGGCTTCATAATGCAATATAGATCTCAGAGCTGTGCCCGAATGATTTTAAGTTACCTGTAAACACCACACTACAACAGAATTCTAACAGGAAATTTAACTGGAGAATAGGACATTCTAATGTCTTTTTCACAGAAGCAGAATTTTCTACTTCAGTATTTAAATGAAGTATATATTTTGGGGTTCTCAGCAAAGGTATTTCCAAACATAAAAACTATTTAGTGGAGCTGAGCATTCTGAAGTTCTGTTGCAGCTTACAAAACTCAGAATAATTCAAGATTCTGAGCAGAGGTATTATTTCCAACTTCAAAAAATCATTTAGTGGAAGCAAACCTTCTAAAGCTGATTGCTTCTAGAGGCTTAAAAAAACAAGAATAATTCAAAGGGGCTTTCTTCTTTTTCAAGACAGGTGGCCACTCACCATGATTATGTCCTCAATCACTAGAACTGTGGTGCAGCCAGAGTTCAGAGCAATCAGTCAGGGGTGTGTGTAAGAGAATGGGTGCAGTGAACAGCTCTGCAGAAACAGGTAGGAAGGATATGCATTTAGAGTGGAGGGGAAGGGAAAGCGACGGAGCCAAAATGTTACTTACAGTGTCATCATTTTTGTAAGGATTCAGTCTATTGTAAACGGCTTCAATTACATTCCGCCTAAATTCAAAAAAATGCAGAAAGTTAATTCTTTAGAGCACAAAACTTTAATAATTCATAGGTGCTCATTAAAATGTCAAGATAATCTTACACTTAGAAATTATGTCAATTCTATTTCATACTGTCAATAAGTGATCCTCACTTTAAGGTATTTGAGTCCCAATGTTAAACTAGAGGTGAATTTACTCTAAGATGGAACATTCCACCAACCCAATTAATAGAAGACTAAAGTCATGGTATAAAAAAAAATCCCGTCTATATATGGTCTGCTTCATTTGAACTGGCTTATGTGGTTACGGTTCAGCAATGACGATACAGTTTTAAGAGATAATACTAATATATATCCTGGTTAAGAGCTGAATGTTAGTTTTGAAGTAGAAGTAACTTCAACATCTGTTGCGGTAAAATAATTTAGATAAATTTTACATTTAAATTTCTGCTTTTTGTAATGCCCTCTTTAAAAAAACTCTATTAAAGCTAAAATGTCAAATATGACATTTCCCTGCCAAGTCCAGGATTTTTTGAGTAACATTTTGTTAAAAAAAATCTGTAGTGGTATTTATAAGTTAGAGCCTCCCCTACTTCCAAAATTGATCTGAAGCAATTTCATAGACAGTCATTCCACAGAAGGTCATATTGGAAGAAAAGGTTTCCAAGAAATACAGGTTTCAAATAGGAATTTTAACAATTACTACTCAGAGAAATGATTATAAAGAACATGGTTACATTTACAGAACACAGTAGAGAATCAAGGAAATTGTCAATATATCTTTCTAGGTCCATTATATGAATATCGGAGGTAAAAATGTTTGAATTATAAAACTTCTTAAAGTCTCCACTTAGTTTATAAAGATGTAAGCTTAATATCTGACACAAATTAGTCCAGTTCTATGAACTGAAATGCACATAGAGAAAGGCAAGAAATACATCCTCCTATCTTCCCTCATAACAAAATCCAACCAACCAGGAATCAACAACCAAAAACACTGGGAAAATCAGAGATGCAGAAAAATGGCCTAGATGGAAGAAGAGAAAGATGTGCATCCCTGGGGTGCTAAATCATCCAGGGACTGACAAAATCAAATTAAAACAGTAGCAAAAAAATGACAGAATTCTGTAGTGCTACATAATTTAGCTTAAAAAATTATTTCACTTTATTAATTTACTTATATGAGGAAATCAATGTAACCCAAGCCTTCACTAGACAGCTTTCAGTATAATTAGTTACACATAATGAGATTCTGACACCTATTCTAAACATGCATCATGTATCATTAATAATGAAAAACACGGAATCACAGGCTAAACATTTTGAACACACAGGTAACTGTATCACTTTAGAAATTAGGTAAATATACATCTGATCAATGAACACCTAACATTTTTATGTACTGAGATAATTTAAGAGTATGCAGAATGTAACTTACTTGCTTGCCAATTCACCCCCTGGTGGGAGGCTGGGGATGTTCTCACTTGCTAATGTGCGCATCACATGGACTAAGTCAGGGACGCCTTCCCCCTGCTTCTTTATGATTTCTGGGAATCAGAAGTACTTTTTTTGTAAGTGTTGTCCAAATTTAATTAAAAAAAAAACTGAAACAAAGATAACTTAGGTTTTTAAAGATGGCATTTACCACATCTGAGATTTTCTAAGCTGGTATTAGAAAAGAAAATCAAGTTGACCTTTGAAAATTTATGACAAAGGGATGCATAAAAACGACACAAAAAAATGTGATACTTTCCAGATTAACTTCAAAGCATGAAAATAAACAAGATAAAAATGTGAAAAAAATTTCATGTGAAAATCAATGTATTACATAATCAAGGATATGGGTATACAAATGAGAATATTCTTAAGGTGCCAACTAGTTACTTTTTTTTTTTTTTAATAACCAATTTCAAAATTTGAAAGAAAAAAAACCCTTTAAATATAAGGGAATTTTTTGATTATATACTAACCCAAATCACTTTTACATACGTTTATATTTGCAAAGTGATATTTAAGTACCATGTGCAGATTAAGTTATATAACTGAATACCACTCACAGCTTAATTTTTGTCTGAAGTATCTTTAAGCAGTAAATAGATATACAGTACCATTTCATCAGTTGATTATTTGAACAGGGCATATGGAATGGAAAAAAATCTAAATTTCATGATAAATTTTTACAAAGAAAAAATCTGATAAACCATACAACTGCACTTAAAATTGTTAATTTCAAAACATTCAGTTACTAAATGGGTATAGTGATATGATCTGCAGTGTTGCCATGTAGACGCGTACTGTTATTCATACCACAGAATACCAACGAGAATGCACAACCAACTTAAAGAATTCTCAAACTATCAAGTACAAGAAGTCCTCACTTGGAGTTTTAGCATATTTATTCTAAATGCAAGATCATACCAAAGGTATCTGTAATTTAAAAGTTCAAGTTTTGCTCAATTTTCTGTTTTTAAAAGTTTATACTAAGAAGTTCTCTTTGTCATCATCAGGGCAAGAAAACTGTCATTCTAGTTCTCAATTTGTAAATACCTTTGAAAATCACAATACATATAAAGATCTTCCATCCTTCAATCAAGTCTCAAAATATCAATTCCTCATTAAAGCCACATATTAAAAGACAGACGTTGCTACCCATATTTTAAATGAAATTGTCCTTTTGGAATTAAGGCCAAATTTTACCACGTATTATTTTTTTGCCTTTTTTTTTAAAAACCAGTCTTAAATCTGAACAAAAAGCAAGGATCTCAGATTTGGTTTGCCAAGTTCCTTTATTGTATAATCTTTAACATCTAGTATTCTACATGGTTCTAATGCTGGAAATCTTCTGTACAAAAATAAAGGATTTTGATGTTTACCTAAGCTGCACAATTTCACAATCTAAAGCTGTAATACACTTAACATACAGTCTCTGCTAAGCCAATACAATTACTGGATAGATAACTAAATACAATAGAAATGAACACTGATGATAAATTCAATCAATGATAGTTTCAGGTCTAAAAAACATTACCTTGATTCATCTATATTTGATGTATCTTACATCTCCTTTATTAAAATATATATGAGGGTATTTTAATTGTGAAGAAAATTACAGGAAGACAAATTCTTTAAAAAAATTAATGTAAGGCTTTAAAAACAGTTAATATCTCCTATTCCACAGGGGACAACACATTTAAACTGTCTTACCATTAATACTACACTAGCATTGCTTCTTCTGCTTTTAAGAAGGAAAACAAGATGAATTTTATGAAATATTCCTTTAATTGCTCTTGGACTATACATTAATTTGAACTGTAAAAAGACTGAATGCTTTTACTAAATAATATATGTATAGAAGATCTGTTTCCCATACTCACATATAAACACATTCTGCTCTTCCCTACTCCCCTCCACACCAAGTCTGAGAGATCCTATCAGTTATCTCCAAATCAGCAACTTTAAAGCTCGGGCAGTCAACAGAAAAGATTTAAAAAGTATATATATATATACAAGTACAGTCTTAAATTGGCTTAGAAGACCCACAACCTCAAGTGATGTAGTTTAAATTATGAGCTGAGTCTTTTTATCACAACCCTAGAGAGTCAAGTATTTAGAAGGGCACAGGTAATAGGAGAGCTGAAAAGCCTTTCTTCTTTTCATGGTGTAGACAGAGAAGCCAAAAGTATTCAAAGCAAATAAAATGAGGTTTAGTAGGTCACAGCAATTTTGAAGACACGTATTTAACCAAAGAAAAAAACAAAGAAAAAAATATTCAGTGCCTGTTTTGGAAGCTGACTGCAGTATTTTTTACTTAGAACAACTTCTGCAATGTAAATAGTTACATTCTATGTTTTAAAATATAGTAGCAATTTTAATTAATGTAGTATTTATTTTCTAATTGCAGTCTTATCAAACCTACCTCAATAAAGAATATGAAATTTGATTTGTGACATAATAATCTCAAATTGAATGACACAAGTATAATATTTCAACATATCAAAAATATTGAGTATTGATATAAACTCTGTTCAGGTGGAAATTCTTCCTTGATAAAAAGCAATATAAAACTTAATATTGTAACATAAAATTGTGTGTTAGAATTGCACCAAAAACTTAAAAGAGTGCACACTAACAAGAAGAGCTGTAATTCATTTCTAAAATATGATTGTTTCATAGTAAATAAAACTAAATCACTTATTCTTTAAATCAATAAGAAAACATGTACACCCAAGTTACTTCAAAGTGCCAATAAGTCACATACCAATTTATCCCAATACATATTCTTACTTTCATTTTTTTCACTAGCCAGCAGTCTGAACCAATGTGATATGACTTGGTAGCATTCTAAATATTGTTTTATTGAATTATATATAAATAACATACCAAAATGATTCATTTAAAATATAAAAATTCCAAGAGCCTTGGGTAATAGTGAGAAAACAAACTCAATGAATAGTATGTCCAATGAATGAAATACTAAACAGTACATACACATACTAGATATATCACTATCAAGTGGGGGAGAGCAATAAAACAAAATAGCAGCTCTAGATAGTACTGAAAATCAAAACCAATCATGATTCTAATAGACTGATTATAATTGATATCAAACAGTAAAAGGGGAGAAAACAAAATTAAAGTGCATATGAATTTTAATAATGCAGGCACAGCAGGATATAATACTGTGTAGGTCAAGGCTTACATGCTATTAGATCTTTAACGTGCAAATTCATGACATTAGGAGCCCAAAATGCATTTTAACGCTATCATAGGCATGTCGTTTTCTTGCTTAAAAGAAACTGCATAATCTACATGCTTATTGCATATATGCAGCAAAATGGAATTCTCTGGGGAGACTTAGCATTTAAAGCAGTAGCTGCATAAAAGGTTGTTTTTATTTTTTCAAATATTTAAAGGCATTACACTTGAGAGTTACAAACATCTAATTGTCTCAAAGTAATTTGCAGAATTATGACAAATATATTCCTGAAATTCCCAACTTATTTCTTGCTTTTATTCAGCATTTATATTTCTGCCAAGTAGAGACCTAGTATATCTTCTATTCAAGTCTATGTTGTCTTGGTGAGGAAGTTTATGGCTTAGGCAAGAAGCCTTAAAACAGTTTAAAATAAATTTTTAAAAGCTGTGGCACATGAAAGTTGCTAATAACCAGGCTGTGATCTTCAAGTTATTAAAAAAAAAAAATCCTAAAGACCTTAAATTCATATACATAGCTTTACACAGAAAGATGGTATTCAGATTATCACCATCATAAACAATCTGTTTATAATTAAATAAACCACAAATCAGACTTTCCTGGCATAAAACTACTCATGCCAGTGAATTCATCAAGAATTTTAAAGCATACAAACACTTTGTAGCCTTTTTAAACAAAAGTATCCTGAACAGAATGCACAGGGTCACACTAGTTCTTATTTCTAATATAACTATAATAGGACAATCAAAAACATCTCACAGTTACCACAGAAATGCCCTTTCCCACTTTTGTACACTAAACACTAGATGTCAAAGGCATGTAAAGATCTAAAAGCTAAAATATTAAAGTTTGATTGTGTTGAGGTTTTTCTTTAATAAAGCTACTTATTTTTGTTAAATGATCCACCTTCTACTCTGCTTTCCAGGTACTTGTCCAATTCCGCCTCCTTCTTCACTGCTTCTGGTGATACTCTGGGTGCATTTGGAAAACAGATCAGTATCACACTCATGTTGTCTCGACTTCCCTGAGGAAAAAGTTTGAGAAATATTACGCTTTCTTCTTGCTCTTTAAAGCCTTGAAACCCTTTACAGCCATGCCAATTTTAATTATACTTGCTCTAGTAAAAAATATATATATTGTTTTTAAGGAGAAAAAAATCTGCATATGTGGAGAGGCACCCGCCACGTACATACAGTGTATACGGTGCACAGTATAACCAACACTCCAAAAGGTCGGAGAAGCACCACGGGTTAACCTCCATTGCAACAATCATTGTGTTTAAATGCTATAAAACAGGAGTATTTCCAAACATTTACTGGTGGCTTACTTAACATGAAGATACTGAACACAAACACACATGCGCACACACACACGGTCAATCAACAAAACAGAAAATTCTAGAGGATTTGACCTATAGTTACATGTATACTCAACAAACTTATATTTAAAATAAAGTATAATAAATTTGGGGGCTAATTAATTTGCTTCATAATAAATAGAAACATGGAATTAGCAGTAAAACTAAATATATATAATTTATAAACCAGTTTTTTAACTTTCATAATTTAAAAAAATGGCTTAACTTTTAGGAAGTACATTCATTTTTAAAGACACCTAGCTACTCAAAATGCTATAATTAAGATACTTGAATCAACGTTAGCCTCCTCATATTCCCCTCCCTATTAGGAACTGGAGTTAACTTTTACGTTTTAAGTATTTGATTCCTCAATATGGGAAAACTGACCTTATACCTTTAGTTTAAGCAAACCATACAAAGAATTTAATATTACAAAGAATCTTGGGAGAAAAACAGTATAAAATGTGTAAAATGATAGGGTACTGAATAATTTTTAAAATGGAGAATGCAGACAAGATAAAGTATTAGCTGAGTCATAATTTACTAGTGTCTGAATGTGACAATTCTCTCCAAGAAAATAGCTTTTAATTTAGCCAACTATTTAATTCTCAAGAGCTAAAGAATAAGACCAACAAATAGATACTACTTTTATGTATACTAAAAGGGACAAAGAACACGTGTCACTGTTCGGCTCTCCTCAAATTCAGAAATCAATAGTGTGTATTATTAAGGCTTTTTTTAAAACCTGTGTGCTGGATGTTACATAAACTTGATTTGTGCTGGATGTTACATAAACCTGATTTCTGAGTATGATCAGATTTTAATTAAGATTTTAAGTGGAGCTGGCAGTATGCTTATAAAACTACAAAGAACATTAAGATGACTTCCTATTTCTGCACGTTAAAAGAAAATCAAACATGCAGTCTCAGAAGAGTTTTATAAAATCAACATTTGTTAGAGATAAAGGAAAAAAATCAAAGAATTAGTTAATGAACATCACAAACAAAAAATCTGATTCCTCAGCAGTCCTATGAGTTAGCTACTGTTATCTCCACTCAATAGCTGAGAGGGGTAGAACTGGTCTGAGACTGCAGAGTACGAAAGCCACAGAGGTAAGCCTGCCTCAAGGCCTGCCTCTTCAGGCCGCTTCCTCTCGCTTCAGCCTCCTCAGCTGTAAAATCAAGGGGCTGAGCTGACTCATCTACATATATGACCCCTTTCGATCATCCCAACAACTCCATGAGACAGGGTGATTATATCTCTTACCTTTTTTACAGTAAAAGAAACTGATTTTCCAGACAGCTTAAATAGCTTACCTGAAGTCATACTCAGTCTCATACCAAGTTCTTCTGACTCCATGTTCAAGGCTATTTTTATTACATCATACCAAGTGATCACTAAATTCTCTTTGCTGGTGCTACAGATTCATTAGACTATAGTCTCAAAGTACTTTCATGAATGTATGGAGATATCACATGATAAATATAAAATATTAAAATTCTAAAATGCTTTTCATTTATTAGACACAAAGGCTTACCCCTCCCCCCATGCCTTTAAGACATGCGCTCTGTTCGTCTTTTTGCCTTTCCTAATCTTCTACAATACTAAAAAGCTGAGGTAGTCGTGGTTACTAAAAGACCATTTAGATTATAATTCTTGCATATTTGGTAATTGGGTAATTTATTTCTTAAAAACATTCCTAATTTTTGTAATTGGCCAAGAGTATCCTACAGTTTTGCGCCAAGAACTTATTTCTGAGAACTACAGTTTCTAAAATGATTAAATACTAGAGTAATAGTTAGTGACATAAAACCATTTTTATCTTTTAAAAGAAAGTCTAACTACCTTATACAAACAGGTGTCGACTACTTCATTGCAAACTTTCTCAAGGTCATCAGTGACTTCAAGTCTGGATCTTACAAAATCACAGAGCTCTTCATTTCCCATAACATCCCAAATACCATCACACGCAAGGATAATGAACTGATCATCTTCTTCAGACCTTTCAATATCATGGACTTCAGGCTCTGGTGAGACAAGCTGCTCTGTAGGGCCTTTTCCATGGACACATTTGTAATCAAAGTCCCCAAGGGCCCTCGATACAGCCAGAGAGCCATTCACACGCTGAATCATTACAGAACCACCTGCATTCTGAATTCGTTCTTTTTCCAGCGGATTACTTGGTTTGTGATCTTGTGTGAAGAAGTGAACTTTCCTGTTTCTACAAAGTAACCCCCTCGAGTCTCCACAGTTAATGAAGTAAGTATGTTGAGGAGAAATTAAGACACCCACGGCTGTTGACCCACTTCTATCTGCGCCATGCTTCTTCTCTGACATAACTCTCATATGTTCATCAATCTCCAGAAAACCTGTTCTGATTCCATTCTTTACATTTTCCACAGAAGGTGCTCCTGCAGACCCTTTAAAATCCTGGTTATTGGTGATGTGATCTAACAAATGCTCACAGCAGTATTTGGCAACCTGAGAACCAGCATGCCCATCATACACAGCAAAGAACGACCATGTTTCAAGTCCACTTGGCAAACCGATCACAGCCGTATGTGCATCCTCCATTTCAACTCGCCAACCTTGCATGCTGCTTAGCCCATATCGCAACCCATTACCCTGCCCCTGGGCATTATGTTTTTCCATCTTTGGCTTGTCTAAAAATGCTCCCATTATGTCTTGATATTCTAGGTCTGCAAAGGAAGAGAAACAGGAAAGTTAATAACTATCTTATATACAAAATACATATTCAACAATTTTTTAAGAGTAAAGAAGATATAAAGAAAGCTTTAAGTAAGAAATCACAACTCATAAGCAGACACTCATTGTGTTGCTAACTTGGAACCTAGAGATTAACAAGAAAGAACTGGGGGAGAGGCTGATCAGGCGCAGCTTAGAATGAGTAACAGACAGGGAGAACTGAAGCATCAGGATAAAAGTAGCTGACCTGACACTCCCCCACCAGGCACAACCACTTGAGGTAGAAAGGAGACTGGCAGTGAGCATCAGCTTACATGAACCAGGCCAAGTGTTTCAGGGTGCAATGAATATGTGCATCTCTTAGCGAATCTCAGACCTAAATTGTATGTGTATGTTAATCAAGAAAAAGCCAAATGAATTTACAACATACCAAAAGCCTATGAAATCAAACATCTTGGTTGAACATTTAGGATTTTCCAGTTTTATTCTGACTACCTATAGTTTTATTCTTACTACATGAACCCTCTGAAAAAGTAAAAAATGATCTACTCACAATGATCCAAATTTGCACACTCATTCCTTTAAGCCTTTGTTCATGTCAGTCCCCTTAACTGGAATCCCCTGTCCTTCCTCCTTACTTATAGAAAAATATATATCCATCTTCTAAAGTCTAGTTCAATTTCTATCTTTTCCATAGGTTTTTCAGTCTCTGACAAAACCATTAAGTTATTAAATTATCACGTACAACCTCAACTGTCAAGTTGCAAAGCAATTATATATACATACAACAAAGTTCGTTATATATAACAAAGTCAACCTATTGTGGTCTACTGATGTTCTATTAATTTAGCAGTAATAACATGTATCATTATTATTATACTCTATGACCATTAGGTATAAATAGTAAAGGAGATTAGAGGGTCTAGGAACAGCCATGTGGGCAAGGATTAGCTAATCTAATCCTTTCCCAATAATCAAAAGCTAAAAACTCTGGTCTGAAATGGGCCCACACAACACAGGGGGACAGCTGGTCAGAATTTAGGTTGACCTTTATTTGAGTAATAGCCTTGGGATGTAGAGACATGGGGTCCAAGTCATCAAATAAGTCACAACTGAACTCAAATCAATCTGAAAGGAGGCTAGAATTAAATTTAATGGAGGTAAAGTAGGGAGGCAAAATAGGGAGGTAGGTAAAAGTACCTACATAAATCAGGACGCAATTCTAAGACTAAGGGATTGATGATGCTAGTGATGCTAGGCTTTGAGAAGAAGCTGGGAGAGAAAGGTTTAAGAAAAACTCCTTAGGTGGGGCGCCTGGGTGGCACAGCGGTTAAGCGTCTGCCTTCAGCTCAGGGCATGATCCCGGCGTTATGGGATCGAGCCCCACATCAGGCTCCTCCGCTATGAGCCTGCTTCTTCCTCTCCCACTCCCCCTGCTTGTGTTCCCTCTCTCGCTGGCTGTCTCTATCTGTCAAATAAATAAATAAAATCTTTTAAAAAAAAAGAAAAAAAAAGAAAAACTCCTTAGGAAGGTCACAGTGTTCCAGTAACCTTTTCCCCCTTCTTTTCCTAGCAGGGCCAAACTAATACACAAGACAGAAGTCTGGCTGACTGGTGTGATAAAACAATATCCTGCCTATTCCTCTGTCCCCTATTACAATTCCACTAATGTAGGTAAATAATGAAAACTAGCCATCATATATTCCTTATGGTAGTATTCATCAGATCACCGGATACCAAGTTGATATACACTATTATGACAAGAGTGACTGTTTTGATTGGACAAAGGAATAACATAATGATGATACCTTAATAGCAGACAATGTTTAAGAATAATTCTAAATCATTCATTCTCAACAACCCTCTAGAGTGAGTAATAGTATCTTCAATTTATAGATGAATCTCAGTGAGACTAAAGAACTTGGCCAAGGCTAATCAACTGATGAGTTCAGAAGAATCAGGACTCTAATTCAAGCCTGTCTGAATCTAAAGCACCATTTACTACTAAGGTAATGGTCTTGACCATGGATATACAAAAGAATTATCTGTGGACTTTTTGAAAAATTACAATTAAGAAATCAGGATTTTCAAGGTAGGGCTGGAACCTAGGCATCTGTGTTATCTGTAAAAAAGATTAGATGAGATGCCTAGATAGGTACATCTAGATGGCTAGACGATGACTGAGGCATGGTGAAGTCAAGTCATCTGCTGAAGGTCAACTGCAATTTGCCTCATCTCTGTACCTCAATTCCTTTAGCTAGGCTAAAGGGGAGGAGAGAGATACAGTTAAGATGCTTGATGATCTAGCATTCCTCATCCGTACAATCAACATACTTATACTTACCTCTGAATGTCGCTTCAAAGTTTAAATGAGGTAGGCAAAAAATAAGGCACTCAGCAAACTATTTCATTATTACTACATTCCTAAATATACAGTCACACTAGATTCTGATACTACCTAACAGGGAACTTACTCTCTTTTGCAGAAAAGTCCAGTAGCTGTTTTCAAGATATACATATAAAACTACCAAATAAAAATTCTTTGAAGACAAATGGGTAAAATTTCTAAAAACAAACCCCAAACTTTTGAAAAAATATGTTAGAAATGTAAAAATGTAACGAACCAAGTCAACCATCTGATAAAATTTTAGGTCCACCCCATAGCAAATATAAAAATATACATCAAGGACAAATTAATAATTTTGTGGTTGGACTTTCACATAGTGAAAATAAGACCATTCAGAAATCTTACCTCCTGGGATTCTGAGTAATTTGTAGAATCCTAGTGAAGCAGCCAACAATGGCTACATAAATACAGCAGATGGTTATGTAAATATAATACCAGAAATCACTCACTTATAAATACTATGTTTACACAGTCATCTTCCAGAAGTGGACTACTAATTATGTAGTCAAATTATTAAAGTGGCATCTATCTATAAATAGTAAATCCCTAGGGGTTCAATTTGCCCATGAAAGCTTAAGCTAGTTTCTGAGAGAAATTCTAGTTCTCGCCTTGTCTTAAATCTACTCTGAGCACATGCTGGATGGACCTCACCGCAACACTAGCTTAATCAGCTGATCTGAAAACAAAGTAGCAGGACAATCAAAAGACTGAACTCGTCTTTGATTTGGTAGCAGTGTACACAACATGGCAAAATTCAACTCATTTGCAGCGGGATGTGGGATGTAAACTCTTAACTGCTACCAAATATGCAGCATATTGTACATTGCCTACTAATGCTTACACGTGAATATACTCTGTAAACCTGAAGACAAATGCTCAGCTGACCCCTGAAATGCACATTTATTGAACGATAGGATTTAAGCAATATATTGTAGAGCGGGAGTTCAGTGAAGAAACAGACTCCTTGTGGCTGTATCTCTGCAAAGGATAATTTAAGGTACACAAACTACTTTCAACTTCCCAAGCTATGAGACATGTTAATTCATAAATTTTATTTTGTAATCCAAGGCAGCCATGTCAAAGTTATCTATGGTAATGACAAATAAATGCATGAACAAAACTTTATACCAATTTGACAAAAGAAAAAGGCTAATCTTTGGGTAATTTTTCTCTCATTGGAGTCTGAGATTTCTCATCAACCCTTACTTTAAAAAATGATTACACGGAGGCGCCCGGGTGGCACAGTTGGTTAAGCATCCAACTCCTGATTTCAGCTCAGGTCATGATCTCAGGGTCCTGACATCGAGCCCTGCGTCATGTTCCATGCTAGGCATGGGGCCTGCTTAAGATGCTCGCTCTCTCTCTCCCCCTGCCCTCCTCTCTTAAAAAAAAGGATTACACGTATTTATATTTACAAATTTGATTTTGATTAACTTGTATAACTCATCAGAGCCAAAATGTAGAAATGATCTGTCTAAATCTATTTTACAAATGAGAAGGCACACAGAAATAGAATGATTTGCTGAAGGTCACAAAGCTAGTTCAACAGTAAAAGCTGAGAACAGGACCTATGTTTCTGGAATTTTACTGCAATTCTACACATCCTGTCCTGTGTACTTGCAAATGAAGTTAATGGAAATCTAAAAACAGACTTCTTAGAAAAGAAAACACACAAAGCAGATAAGTAAGGAAGACTGTCACAGAAAAAAGCTGAAAATACCTTAAAGTGCCATTTCTTCCTCTGCCTATTCTTAACTTCTAAACTTCTATACTGCCAAAGATAAATGACAAAAAAGAAGGAAAGGTGAATAGAAAAGGAAAAAAAAGCAAGAAATCTAAACTTTGGGTTTTTGTCTGGGACTGACAGAAAACCAGAGTGAACAATTTCTGGCAAAGCTAATCTCAAATACAGAGGCTAAATAAAATGTAATAATGAGCAAAGAAAAATAAAAGGATATATTTTTAAAGGTTCAGAAGTTACGGGGAGGGCGCGGAGCACACACCTCAATATTCATTATCTCCAAACTAGAAATTACCCATTAAGATACGAGATATGAGACGACACTAAATGAATAACACTACTACAGGCTGTCAATTAAAAAAGAAAAAAGGCACTCTGAACGTAGGTACATGGAAAGGAAAAACAATTACTGAACTAAAAATTTCAATAAAGACAATGAATAGCCAATTGGATACCACAGGGGGAAAAAAAAAAAAACCCCAAACCAATAAATGAGATCACCTCAAGGAATTCTTTTAAAACTCAGGTCTTTCTCTTCATCTTGTTAATTCCAAACATACAAACCCACCCACATCTGTACCCATCCTATCCTCATACCTTCTGTTATAAAAGAGTACTCTCTGTGCTCTCACTTAAACATAAATCCCTCTATTAGAGCTTTGAAGCCCGTGCTTCCAAGGAATCTTATACTACTTACATGTCTTCTCCGGAACCTTACAACACTGTTATCCTCTTCTTCTTTATATTCAACCTCTCCTTTTCAATCAGAGAACAATTTTTAGAGACACTCAGATGTCGACCATTACTAACAAGTCTTTATGTGACTCCTTCTCCTGTAGCTACCCATCTGCCTTTCCCTTCCCTTTGCAGTTCAACTTCTTAAAAACACGTGTTGATGCTTCACACTGTTGCCTGGCCATTCCACCAAAATAGGCTCCTCCAGGTTGCTTAATCCAGTGGACATTTTTAGCCCTCGTTTCATTGACTGCTTACAACAGCATTCAACACTCTCTCTTCCAACTTCCCACTGGCTTTTCAAGATGCTACACACTCTCAGCTTTCCTCCTGTCCCTGGCTTTTCCGTCCTTGTTCCCTTTGCATGCCCATCTTCATCTTCCAAGCCATTAAATATTGACAGTCAAGGCTTAGACCTAAGCCCTTTTCTCACTTTATGCTGGCTTCCAAACTATTATTCATGTGTATGGGGGAAAGGGAACTAGATGATATTTTAAGATACACAAGGACTCAAAGTATACACTCATACTTTTTTAATGAGAAATCCAGCCAAGCAAATATCTACTCACTGTGTTTTAAAACTTAAGTTCATCTCTATGACTTGTCATTCATTAGTTTAACTCTTAAATAACCTGTTTCTTAAAAATAATCTAAAAAACAAAATCCCGTATATAAAGTAAAAAGAAGTTGGGAAGTTGCCCACTTACTCAATTTAATAGTAAGGAGACACCCCCTTTATGTCTATAGATGGAAATGCCTTTTTTTAAATTTAAAAGTTTTTAACTTAAAAAGTTTTAAACTTAAAAGTTATAGATGTATCCAATATGTGACTTTGGACAAATACTTTAGCTTAATTTCTTTTTTTTTTTTTTTTAAAGATTTTATTTATTTAACAGAGATAGAGACAGCCAGCGAGAGAGGGAACACAAGCAAGGGGAGTAGGAGAGGAAGAAGCAGGCTCATACCGGAGGAGCCTGATGTGGGGCTCGATCCCAGAACGTCAGGATCATGCCCTGAGCCAAAGGCAGACGCTTAACTGCTGTGCCACCCAGGTGCCCCTAGCTTAATTTCTAACTCTCTTCATTGATAAATAAACAACCTTGATTAACCATTTCAGAACAATTACCTTGTTCTGAAAAATGTAGAAGCAAGGAGTCTAAAGTTCTAGGAATACCTAGGTAAAATGGGATTAGTAAGTAATACTTCAGTCTAAAATCATACTGATGAATTCTACTTAAAAATTTTTATTCTCAACACCAAGATGAAGATTATGAGATAAAATTATTTTACAACAGAAAAATCAACTTGTAGAAAATGAAAAAACCAGCTACCAACTAGGACTACAAGCTGGTAGCCTGAATGTGATCTTCACATATATTGTTAGCCCCTGCCCCCGAACAACATGCATTCTCCAGTGCCCCTACTACTCCTCATGGACCGCACGGCATCTGAGCTTGCATCATCTGATAAAGAGGACAACACCTGTGACTATAACAGCATACAATCCATGAGGATTTACTCTAATCTGATTTTTCATGAAGTGGCCAATCTCATCTCGAAGTAGCAAAACAAAATGATACCTGTAAAAAAAAAGCTGAATAATGGCTTCAAAGGTACCAGGCCTGGATCCTACAATGTTACCTTATTTGGAATCTCTGCAGGCATGATTAGTTAAAAAACTTGCAATGGGCGGATTATTTTGGATTATACTGGAGCCCCAAATTGCAATCACAAGTGTCCTTGAAAGAGAGGCAGAGGAAGAACTTTCACAGAGGAGAAGTGAAGTGAAGACAGAGCAAAGAGAGATTTGATGATGCTCGCCCTTGAAGATTACAGTGATACATGGCTACAATCCAAGGAATGCTGCATTCTTCCTAAAGCCTCCAGAGTGAACACATTCCTGCCAACACCTTGACTTTGGCCCAGTGAAACGAATTTTGGACTTGTGCCCTCTAGAATGGTAAGAGAATAAATGTGTATGACAAATAAGAAACTGGAGTATAAAAAGTATTAATAGAACTAAGGAAAGAAATTTAAGAGATAAAAATTATTGTAATGTTTTAAATGGCAAAACAATAATGTGCAAAGAACCTATAGAAAACATCTGCAAGGGGTAAAATTAAAAATAAGAGAAAAATCATCCTGTATGCAGGTAAAAATAGAGATAAAAGTGAGTAGATTGAAGATACAAACAATGCAGATCCAACAATTTAATTAGTGTACTGTAAACAGAAAACCAAATAATGGAGAATAAAACTTCAAAGAAAAAAGAAATTAATCCCAAACTGAGGGAAATTTTGAATTGATGATTGAAAGTGTTCATCAAGTAGTAATTTTAGTAGAAAGGGTTCAATGCCAAAGTATACTTTGATAATGAATTTCAAGAATACAATTTAGAAAAATAAAAACAAAAACAAATCAGGCTGGCCTCAAACTTCTTTGAAGTTTGGCCATATAATGAAGTAAGGCCTATAAATGTTGAGGGTAAAGAGGGATATTCCCAGAATTCTATACCCAGCAAAGTTGGCATTTATATGTGAAGGTAACAGAAAAGATATCATGAACTATGCCAATACTAAAAAAGTATCATCCAGGGGTGCCTGCGTGGCTCAGTCGGTTAAGCAGCCAACTCTTGATTTCAGCTCAGGTCATGATCTTGGGGTCCTGGGATAGAGCCCCCCATCAGGCTCTGTGCTCAGCCGAGGAGTCTGCTTGTGGATTCTCTCTCCTTTTCCCTCCGCCCCTCCCCATGCTCAAGCTCTTTCTCTCTCTCTCTCTCTCTCTCAAATAAATAAAGCTTAAAAAAAAAAGTATCATCTATGTACCATTAATGGAAAACCTATTTAAAGAAAGATTAATGCCAAGAGATTAATCAAAACCAGAAATTCAATAAATGGAGATGTCAGAGTATCCAGGACTTTGGGGTGGACAACATACACTATGCAAATACAACTGTCCCTTGAAAAACATGGGTCTGATCTGCGAGGTGCACTTATACATGGATTGTTTTTAAATAAATACAGTACTATAAAATATTATTTTCTCTTATGATTTTCTTAACATTTTTTCTCGAGCTTATTTTAAGAATACAGTATACAATACAAATAACATGCAAAATATATATTAATCAACTGTTTATGTTATCAGTAAGGTTTCTAGTCAACAGCAGGCTATCAATAGTTAAGTTCCGGGGAAGACATAAGTTATATGTGAATTTTTGACCATGTGGAGAACTGGTGCCCCTAACCTCCATGTTGTTCGAGGGTCAACTGTATAACAGAAGTCAAGGGTTGGGTGCCTGGGTGGCTCAGCTGTTAAGTGTCTGCCTTTGGCTCAGTTCATGATCCCAGGGTCCTGGGACTGAGCCCCACATAGGGCTCCCTGCTCAGCGGGAAGCCTGCTTCTTCCTCTCCCACTCCCTCTGCTTGTGTTCCTTCTCTCCCTGTATCTCTCTCTGTCAAATAAATAAAATCTTAAAAAAAAAAAGTTAAAAAAATTATTAGAAAAAAAGAAGTCAAGGGTTGTGATTTTAATTTCAGAGAAAGAAAAGCATAAGGAATAAGTTAATAAATACAATGACTATCTTTTTTTAACTGATGTGTACTCTAAAATTATAACTTAAAATACTTTTATGCCAGATAATTCATACAACCCTTCAAAAATACTATGTGCTGAAATTAAAACTATATTTTCTGTTCAAATATGCTTAAAACATTAAAAACCAAGCATTTATTTGATTGTATATTGGAAAACAAAAGCTGTCAAGTTTCCTAACATACTCCCATTCACCCTACTCCAGGAACCACCGCCCCACCCCCCACAAAAGAAAACAAATGACACAGACTATATTATCTGACTTTAAAACGGTAATAGTAGATGTTGGTAACAATGAAGAAAGAAGAAAACTTTAAACATCTGGAAATTGCTTTAAAGGCATGCTTCTCATCAACCTTGCAGTGAGTTTGTACATTTTTACAATTACAGAATATTTAGAAACAATAATGATAAGTAAAACCTTATATCAAATTTTATGAGAGGTGACCAAACGTTACTCAGGAAAACTAACACTTTCTTAGTAAAAAAGGTGAAAATCAGTACATTAAATCTCAACCCAAAAAGTAAAAAGACCAACCACATGCATACACACAGACCTAAGGAAAGAAATATATTAAGGAATATATTAAGAAAAATTTACGTAAACGTGATGTCATATGAGTGAAAAATGAGTAAAACACGTAAACCACTAATTAGTCTGAGAAAAACTATTATTCAAAATTAGAAACCAAACAAGCATACAGCCTGCCTCTGAGACAGGTGTTTGTTTTATAAAACACACCGTACAATTCTTTGCTAATAAATTTGAAAATATGGAGGAGACAGACAATGTTCTTGAAAAACAAATTACCAAATTTTTTTCAAGCAGTGATGAAATAGAGACCAGTAACTCTGGAACAAAATGAGAAAGTTATCAAAGAACTAACCCTCAAAAGAACTCTAGGGCTCATGAAAAACAAAATAAAAAAAGCAGAAGAACCATTCCAGGTTAAAGAAGACCAAGGAGCTAGGACAATAAAGTTTAACGTGCAATTGTGCACTGGCTTATATATGTGTGTGCAAAAAGAGTATGTATGCGTACATACACAAAGAGGGAAAAAAGAAAACGTATAAAACAAATGTGGGAAAAAAGTAGTCATTTAGGTAAATATGAAAGTTCACTGTACCTTTATTTCTTCAAATTTTCTGTAAGTTTAAATTGTTTCCAAAATAAAGTTATTAAAAACAAGTGTATCAGACAATTTCACAACCAAGATCTTGCAAGCCTTAAAACAGTAATCCTGATTAAAAACTGTCAAAGACAGTACCAAAAAATAAAACTATAATCCAAACATAGTAACACGGATGCAAAAAACCCTAAGTATAAGCAAATCACCTAGAAGAGCTCATCTTAAGAATTTAACTACGAGGGGCGCCTGGGTGGCACAGCGGTTAAGCGTCTGCCTTCGGCTCAGGGCGGGATCCCAGCGTTCTGGGATCGAGCCCCACATTGGGCTCCTCTGCTAGGAGCCTGCTTCTTCCTCTCCCACTCCCTCTGCTTGTGTTCCCTCTCTCGCTGGTTGTCTCTATCTGTCAAATAAATAAATAAAATCTTAAAAAAAAAAAAAAAGAATTTAACTACGAGCCAACATTCAGAGACTTATTAATTTGCCATCTTTTTAAAAAAGAAATCCCAAGGGGGGCGCCTGGGTGGCTCAGTCAGTTAAGCGTCTACCCTCAGCTCCTGTCATAATCCTGGAGTTCCAGAATCAAGCCCCGGGGGGGGGGGGGGGGCAGGCTCCCTGCTCAGCCGGGAGTCTGCTTCTCACTCTCCCTCTGCTCCTTATCCCACTCTTCCAAGCGCTCTAATAATTTTTTTTAAAGATTTTATTTATTTATTTGACAGAGAGAGAGACAGCCAGCGAGAGAGGGAACACAAGCAGGGGGAGTGGGAGAGGAAGAAGCAGGCTCCAAGCGGAGGAGCCTGATGTGGGGCTGGATCCCAGAACGCTGGGATCACACCCTGAGCAAAGGCAGGCGCTTAACGACTGAGCCACCCAGGTGCCCCTAAATAAAATTAAAAAATAAAAAATAAAAATAAAAAAGTTCAAAGGAAAAAAACCACATGATCGAATTTTCATCTGATAAAATTCATTCTATAATATGATAATCTATATTTCAAGCCAAAGAGGAAACATAGTGATTAGAACAAGTCCCAGAAAAGAAACGAACACAAGGATACCTATTCTTATCCCTAATATCTAGCAAGGTCCAGAAATAATAATCAATACAGTTAAGATTTTTTTAAAAGGCATAAAATTATGAAAGATCAAATTGCTATTTGCAGATATTAACTATGTGATGGCAAACTCAAAATCTAAAACAATATTAGGAAAAAAAGTTCAATAAGGTTATCTGACTACAGAAAATCCTTAAGAAAACTATTAAAAATAACCACTTAGAAAGTAAAGAAAAAAATGCCAATATGTCTTTATATCTAAATAAATAATCAAAGAAATATTCAGAACCTTTAAGAAGAGAGCTTCAGAATAAAAGACACTCCTATTTCTGAGACAGGAAGATTCAATATTGCCAAGACAGTTAACCTTCCTTTCTTAATCAATAAATTTAGTATAACCACAACTGGGTCTTTTTGTTCCCAGACCTTGATGAAATGATTCCAAAATTCATATGAAAGAATAAATGTTTGGGAATAGCCAAAACATTCTAAAAAACATCAGCATTTGTCACATCTAATATTAAAATAATTTCAAATTATGTTATTTAAGAGGGAATACTAAAAGGATTCGTAAGTGGAACAGAATTGAGACTCTGGAAAGACAACTGTGGGAACAAAAATTCAATAAATGGTGTTAAAACAGCTGGCCTATTTCAATCCTGCCCTCCCATGGAAAGTAGCTGAATTCCTATTACACATCTTAAAATAAATACCAGGTAATTAAAGATTTAAGTTTGAAATACTGTAATAAAACCATACAAGTACATCCAGGCAAATATTTCTATAATTTTATTGTAGGAAAGAATCTAAGTATGACATTTTTTTGCCATTGGGGAAAAAAAGACTTCGTAAGTCTTTTAAAGAAATAAAAAGCAATTCCAGAGGAATAAAACTTCTACACTATAAAACCAAGCTCATAAGCTTGAGAGGCACATACCTTTAAAACAAGTATTTGCAATATATATGGTAAAGTTAATATTCCTAAAATAGACAGAAGTCTCTTATAAGGCAATAAAATGAACACTTTGAAGGGAAAGAAACGAAGAACACGAACAGATAATGCAATTCATCAAAGAATACAAATGGACAATAAGTACATGGAGTAATAACTAACCTCACTAGCCATTAAACACAGATTTATTTTTTACACATTATCGAGGCTTAAAAATGGGGTGCCTGGGTGGCTCAGTGGGTTAAGCGTCTGCCTACGGCTTGGGTCATCATCCCAGGGTCCTGGGACTGAGCCCTGAGACTGGCTCCCTGCTCAGGGGGGAGTCTGCTTCTCCATCTTCCTCTGCCTGCCCCTCCCCCTGCTCAGGCTCTTGCACGCATGTTCTCTCTCTCTCAAACAAATAAAATCTTTAAAAAAAGATTAAAAATTTATAGTGTCCAGTATTGGCAAAGGAGTAAAAAAAAATATATGCTTCTCATAGGTAGAAGAGTAAACTGCCACCTTTTTAAAGGATATGTGGACACACATTAATTTTAAATGTTGACTTCCATTTAAATGGTTTTCTATATGCACACTCTGAAGTACCCTTCTATTCTAAAAATATTTTTAAAATAAATGAACTATAAAACAAAATTAAGAAGACCAAGTCACCTGCTAAAGATAAACTATTAAAATACAAAGCTTTTTGTGAAGCTGAAACTACGAGCCTCCTGGGTTCAACTAACAGAGATGGAGAAGAGTCTACATCCTGTAGGGATGGTAACCAATTAAAAACGCCCTGTGCAAAGCTGGGATAGAACTCAAGCTCACTGAAACTCATGCCTGGGGTGGAGGGGTCTGTTGCCTATAAAAGGAGCTGGGAAAAGCTACTTACTAACCTTATCACCTGGAGCTATAGTTTAGATGAAGTTAGGTGCCCAAAGAGCAGAAGAGTATAGCTCTTCTTCTAGTCTGTGTCTTTTCTTGGAGAGAGCCTGATCCTGATCTTATCAAGAATCAGGAACCACACCTCCAACATAAGACATGGTTTCAGACTGGGCACCCCACGGCCAAGATGTAGGCACATGCAAAAACACTGGATAAGAAGGGTGAAAACAAAGAAAACAAAAAACTTCCATTTAGTAAGAGAACAAAAACCAAACTCCAAAACACATGAGGAAAAAAAAAAAAAAACTATGATGGACAGCCAACAAAATCAACAATTGTAGGAATTCAAACTAGAAGGAAAAATAACAATCTGAAAATAACGTAAAATGTGTGTTTAGGATCCTTCCAAAGTTAAAAAAGACAATAGACATGAAGAGGAAAAATCGTCAGAAATCAAACCAGAATAGGTGTCTATTAGAGAGGGAGAATCTGAAAGGGAGAAAAACATTCACTGAGAAATAAAAACAACTGAGGCCACGTAAACTCTAGCTGAATAAAGTCAAGGGGTTAATTAGTAAATTGAAAAATGATACTTTGGAACTGCCTAGAAAATAACATAGAGATTAAAAAGGAATACTGGAAAAGCAATATTCAAAAATACAGGGACACCTGGCTGGCTCAGTGGGTAAAGCATGATCTCGGGGTTGTATGTTTGAATCCCATGTTGGGCGCAGAGATTACTTCAAATCTAAAAAAAAAAAAAAAGAAAAAGAAAAATATAAAGGTTAAAGAATTTTCTAGAATTGAAGAAAGATAGGCGTCTTCAAATAACAATGTATTTCAAAGAGTACCTCCATACAGCACAACATATACCTCCTAGGCATATGAGCGTGTGTTCAGGATATCAAGTAGGTAGAACAAATACTAATATTTATACCACACTTAAAAAACAGGGTTCTGTCCTGCATATAGTTTACATATATTAATGTAATGACTGCTACAACCCCTTACAATACAGATACGCTCTCATCATCTCTGTTTAGAACTTGCCCAAGGTCACACAGTGAATAGTGGTGACAGGATACAGAAAAGGAATCTTTTTAAAAACTGGTAGAGAGAAAAATTAAATACAAAGGCCTAACAACTAGGTAGAAACCAGACTTCTCAGAGATCCAAGTTTCATAAAACAATGAAATATCTTGAGGGTACTAATAGGAAGGGGGGACCTATTAACCAAGAATTCTTTATTTGCTATAAAAAAAGGAAAATAATGTATAAAATATACTTTCAGATGAAAAGTACAGACATTTATAGGCCACACTCTGTTACTGAAAAGATTACTAAAAGACATACCTTAGCAAGAAAGGTAACTCCAGTAGTGAGATACAAGGAACTGTCCTCACTGAAATATTTGGCTGATTAAAGTAGATATTAAATATAAAAAAGAAAACGAAACTTTTTTATGCTACAAAAAGAGGAAATAAAATTGTAGACAGTTATACTGATGATGAAGGAATGTTGTGTTTAATCAAATTTGAGCTCACAGAAAAAAAAATCACCAAATATACAAGGGAACAGGCTGCAATGAACAGGAGTGACATAACAAATATGTGATATAAAATAACTATGTATGAAACATTTAACAAGACTTTTCACACAAGCACACACACACACCAGGAAAATGAGAAGAAATTATTTAAAAATTTACCAAGGAAACTGGGAAAGAATTAAATACCACTTTTGGAAATTAAGAAAATCATTGATATTAAAATTTCAAAGGATGACAACAGATTAGAAACAAATGCAATAAATTTAGTTCACTGAGTTAAAGAAATAAAATTATGTTCACTTCAAAAAACCTACAACCAAAGGATGAGGGGGAAACGGGAAGGAGAAAAGAAAATCAAATTCTCCAACAATAAATAGTTAAGTAGCATACATAGTCCACAGAAGTAGCTGTAAGTTAAGACTCAGACTTTAGAGTGCCTCTGAAAGCCCAAAAACTGTTAACTAATCTCTCTGTCGATGCCAACTCCCTAGAATATGGCTATGGTAGTAGCAGAGTTCTTTACACTCTCAAGCAACATTTATTCCACTGAGAGAATCAGAAAACACCAGCAAAATAACGGCACCTTCCTCTATAAGGTACAGCTTAATCTAACAAACGCTCCTCTGGTATCTCATTTTCTAAATATACCTAAATCACAGCAATCTTTAAATTTGTATATCTTTACTTTAGGGAGAGGTAGAAGTTTCTTGTGGGGTCCATAAATTTGCAGCTCACAGGGCTTAAGGCCTCTGGAATGTTACTCCAATCTCCCTCAGGCCTAAAATATTTTCACAGGTTTCTCTGGTTAAATATTCTTTTAATAAAGCTCAATTTTAGATTAGTCAGTTAAATCAACAAATACTCTTAAATTTCTCCTACAAGTAATCTGTAAAAGTTATGAAGAAAGAGGTGTGGTTTTTTTTTTCTTTTTAAGATTTTATTTGACACAGAGAGAGAGAAAGCAAGAGAGAGCACACAAGCAGGGGGAGTGGCAGGCAGAGGGAGAGGGAGAAGCAGGCTCCCCGCTGAGCAAGGAGCCAGACGAGGGTCTCCATCCCAGGACCCTAGGATCATGACCTGAGCCAAAGGCACACACTTAACCGACTGAGCCACCCAGGTGCCCCTATAGCATTCTTTTGAATAGAAATACTT
The DNA here is from genome assembly GCF_017311325.1 of Ursus maritimus. Lineage (NCBI taxonomy): Eukaryota > Metazoa > Chordata > Mammalia > Carnivora > Ursidae > Ursus > Ursus maritimus. Next base: position 37,941,848 of record NW_024425008.1, read on the forward strand.
ATTTAAAAAAAATATAATAGTGTAAACTTGGTTTCCAATACTAAAAATACTCATTCAAATCAGATAACATTTTATATGTGAAATAATGAATCTCATTGCTCTAAAGAAATTAAGTATCTCCATCACCTGCTCCTTTAGAAAGTTATATACAAAATACTGTAGGCAATATTTCTGATAAGGAACTGATTATGGGGTTTTAAACATATCATCCAAGATATAAAATACAAATACAAACAGTTCCCATTAGTTTGCATTCCCCTCCTCCCAAATTTTGAGTCTGCTTATTACAGGACTTTACTCCTTTAAAGCTGTATGTATGACTATGGCTCTATGGGGGGCACTTTTACTGATTGTACCTAAAATCCCATAACAGTCCTAGCCCAACCAGAAGCCCCTGCTCTATCAAATCAAATTAGATTTTCTTTGGCAGCAGCAATCTCTCAATTAGCGCCATTCCCCTGGCTAATCTAGATCCCTGAAGTAGTCCACTGAGTATGGAGGCATCCAGAACAGGATTCTACCTCTCCAATTTGAAAAGCCTCAAGGGACAGTGCCATTTACTTCTCTGTGGGATTTCTCCAAAGTATCCCAAGGTGATAAGGGTCACCCATGCTACACTGGTTCAAACCTGAAGATCTTCAAATAACCCCCCCCCAAAAAAAACCATAATTCAACTTTTTAAATTCCTATACAAAGTTCTGGAAAGAAAATACGTCAAGGGTACTAAACCTCATCAGAAAATGGAATTATCATTTGTGCTTCACTGACATTATGACTAAAATTCAAAGTTCAGAACGGAGAATTAAAAAAAAAAAATCTTATCTTCTACTACATAACATCTCTGCCTTTTTTTTCTTCCTTCTAGGTCTTATTCTCTCCTAAGCAACCTCCAAGTTTTATTCTTCTGTTCACAAACTCAGTCTCCTCGCAAATTCTGTACCATTTCTATTCCTGTTCTCATGAGGAGAACTCTGTCCCTCCCCAGCCTGATCAATCTCAATCTCCTCTTCTATTTTCCTGTTCTTGCCTTTCTCATTCTTGGGTTTAGGGGAGTAAGAAGGTAGAGTTCAGGCAAGTCAGCTGCTAGGGGAAACATTTCAGTGAGCTCATGCAAGCAAGCCTGAGCCTGCAACTTTAGAAGAGAAATGGCTACTAGAGCAACACTTCAGGGAACGCTGAGGGACTAATGAGCAACCCCCAGGAAAAAGCACTTCTGGATGAGGACTAATGTTATACACTCTTTGAACTTATAATACTAGTGAAGAGGCTGATTCTTGGTTTAAAGTTGGAATCAGTCTTCCAATTACTGAATTAATTATTCCTGGTCAGAGGAGGAGGAAACAATCATTATTTAAGCTATATAAGGAGGCTACATTACTCACCACTGGTTCAGCTCATAAGATATACAAGATGTTTATAAAGGCTAGAAATTAACTGATCAAAAACTTATCAAGACTGTACTTATATGAAATATCCAAAAAAATGTATAGAGACAGAAAGTAGATGAGTGGTTGACAAGGGCTGGGGGAGAGGAGAATGGGGAGTGACTGCTAATGAGTACAAGGTTTCTTTGGGGGTGATGTAAATGTTCTAAAATTAAATTGTGGTTAATGGTTGCACAATTCTGTGAATACACTAAAAACTTCTGAGCTGCAGACTTTAAATGGGTGAATTTTATGCTATGTGAGTTATATCTCAATAAAGTCATTTAAAAAGACTGCTATGGGTTTGTATGGTTTTCTGTATCTATATTTTATTTTCCATTAAAAGATTTTAAAAGATGACTACAGATTATATGGAGCAACATGTAATATACTATATTAAAATTTTTCAAAGATTATCTGAAAACTTCCTCAGCTGCCCAATATTTCATCTTATAGCTTCAATTAAATACTGACTTCACTCTTTGAATAAAATATTTTTCCAAATAACCAAATTTCATCCAAATAAATTATAATGCAAGACTCTTACTAAGTTAAATAATACCTAAATTTAATGCCCTAAATTAAAACCTTAAAAAATGAAATTTGAAAAAGCAAACCAAAAGAGAACAAGCAAACCAACCAAAGTCAGTCAGATACAGTTCTTCTAGGCTAAACTGTATTTCCATGAAGTCCATGACACAAGTTATCTTTTTTCTACCAAATATCATTTAAAAAAAGTCTTTGCTGAATTGGGTAAAAATTTACAACTACCCAAACCATAGTTACATTGTGCAGGTATGAGCAGCAGTCTCAGTTTCACACAGTAAGTGTAGACAGAGCTTGCTGCTTTTGATATTTCCTTCACGCTTAATGTATCAGTATCTTGCAGACATGTACTGTGATATGAATTACATGCTCCATAAGGTAGTCCTCTTAAGTTTCTACAAAGGTATGTACTGCGCAATTTTTAAAAGTAAACTTCAGAAGGACATAATTGCCTGAAAAATATCTAAGCTCAATTTAGTTGGTGGGTTTTAGTGACTATAAAAATTAGATACTGACCTATTTTCACTTACAACTACAGCATAAGCAAAACATTGAAAAGATGTGGAAAGCACAGAGCTATCTAGTTTTTAAAGTTTTCTAAGAATGTTCTACAGTATTCATAATCTCAATTTGCCTCATCTGTTAATTATTTCAAATTTCTCAGTTTTTAATAACTTGCCTACAGAAGTGGATTCAATTTCCAGTTTGCTATTTTAAACCTTGCATATTTGAGGATTCAGACTCAGACTGACCTAGAAAATAATAACTGACTCCATTAGCCAATCCATTCTTTTTTCTTTTGCTTAAAACAAACAAAACCCCGTGTGTGACAGTACATTTAAAAATGTATGCTGGCAACCTGAAAGAAGGGGAAAATAAAATTTATTAAATATTTAAGATGATAAAAGGCTTATTCACAAACAAAATATGTAGCAAATTTTAAGTATTTTACACATACGAAATGCCACTGCTAGAAAAAAGAACCAAAAAGTATCTGCCTCTAAGAGAAAGACTTCTGTCCATACAATCTAACCATTTTTCAAAAACAGATTCATTCACTGAGTCCACAAGTTTTGATGAGATGCTTTGTGTGTATGGAAAAGGGTGTCGGGAAAGTAAGAGAAAAAAGGTTTTTTTTTAAGTGAAAATTCCATCTTTCTAATAGCTTAAAAAATACTATCTAACTTCCCCCTGTACTTGATTAGCCACACCTCAAATGACATGACCTAAAATAAATTTCTCAATTCCCTGCCACTTCTCCTACTGAGTTCCCTGTCTCAGGAAATGCATCTACCATTAGTCATAAGCTCACAGAATCCTTATTTCACCCTTATCATAGTATATAAGACCCTATGAATTCTTCTCATTTTAGATTTTAAGACTCATGAGGGAAGGGGTCATGTCTTTTCTAATCATAATACTTTGCATATAGTGAGACACTTGTTTTATATGTAGGACAAAGGAATGATAGCCATTATCATGACTTTTGTCAACAGACTCAGGAATTCTTTTCTACCGAGGAAAAGGTATTCCCATACAAGAGGACCTGCAAACAAACTGTATCCTACCGTTTCCATTTGTTATTCTATAGAATGCATAGTTCTAATTTTTAAAATCTCTACAGAAATATAATTGATTTCTAGTAAGAAAATATTGGACTCTAATGCACATGTGCAGCTTACCAATTAAAACTCTGATTTTCAGATTGTGTTAATGACTTTTTTTTTAAAGATTTTATTTATTTATTCAACAGAGAGAGAGACAGCCAGCGAGAGAGGGAACACAGCAGGGGGAGTGGGAGAGGAAGAAGCAGGCTCCCAGCAGAAGAGCCTGATGCGGGGCTCGATCCCAGAACGCCGGGATCACACCCTGAGCGGAAGGCAGACGCTTAATGACTGAGCCACCCAGGCGCCCCTGTGTTAATGACTTTTAAAAGTTTCTTGACATCATTAGTTGACATTCTCATTCCTGTAAACTGCCACATAAGATATACTGGAGGGGACAAAAGAGAAAGATGTAGTTTTGACTAGAAGTTAGAGCCTATACATTCTCTTTCTGAGCTATTTACTTATTCATCTGATCATTCAATCAATAGTCATGAATGAGTAAAATTTTTAAAGTGTTTTCTACATGAGAAGCAAAGTATAAGGTAATTTAGACACAAAGGAATAATTTCTGAGAGCTCGGAAACCCACTTTCAACGTACTTCAGACAAAAATATTTTTAACTTAGTCTGGGAGTTTTACTGTATATAAAATGAATTAATCCCATATGCACTTAAGGAGCTCCTTATTCTACTGATTGTAGCAAACTAGTATAAGATCACACTAGATGGCCGACTAGTTGTGGAAGTACTTGCTTACACTATGAGGAAGCATTTACACAGAGAAAAATGAACATGACAGATATGGAATAATACAGGTTAAGCTGTGGGTTGACAGCAGAACAAAAACTGCCACTTCTAAGATCAGCCCCTAACATCCAAACAGCCCTACAGACTCTCAGCAAGGATAATAATCTACTGCTTCATAAAAAGTGAAAATTTGATTTACCATCTATTTACATTCTGAAGAATGATGGCATACTGCAAAGATGTTTTTCTAAAGCCTGGTAAATTTTGTAATTCTGTTTGCAAAATAAAACCAAAAAAACAATGTACAGCCACTCCTTGCTTATTCTTATCATTAATATTTTCATTTCTGAAATTTGGTAACAGAGGTAAGTAAGCAAGCTGCACCTCCTATAGACGTAATATCAAAATAGACGTAATTTTCTACCACTGATACTAAAGAAAAGAAGTGCTAAAAAAAAAGAAAAAGCCAAGGCATTTATTCAAAATCAGTAATGAATTACATTCTTAGAAAAAGCACAATAGTTCTTGAATAACATATTCTTTAAATAAAATAAGTAGGCTACATATAGACTGACTCAAAACAAAATACACACAAAAAAACCTCATTTATCTACATCCTTGCCTGAATGGTCATATCACAGATGAGTAAAAAGAACCAGCCTAAATATAAAATGGATTACACATGACCTACGCTCTCATAATTTGCTATACTTCTGGTTCACGTGCAATTTTCTTTGTGATGTGTTCATCAGAAAGTAAGCAAGGAGACTACGAAGATTAAACAATCATATATTGAGCATCAACTTAAAACAAATAAAACCCTGTTCCTGCTTTCAAGGAATTTATTTTTAAAAATATTAATATTGAAATATTCCATTTATAATATAACTTCTATTGTAAACCCAATTAGGTAGCTTGTGTTTAAGACTATCTTCTTAAATTCACTAAGAATTTAATCTGAATAAAGGATTGATGAAAGCATTTGTCAGTGGGTTGCAAAGTTATGAATAAGCCATAAGGCAAAACTGTGTATGGCTTGTGGTACTAGTTGTGTATTATGCCTATATCTTATATTTTTCTTATATTACAAAATTTAATAGCTCTTGGTAAAAAGTTCTAAAGTGAATTGACATAACATATGACACTATACTTTTCAAATTTAGTATACCCTTCCACCTCGGATCCCAACTCAATCACAAGATTCACTCACTGGGTACAATGGAAATGTAGTCATACCCTTCATAACCAAAGATTTTCTAAACCATCACAACTGCCAAAAGTTTCTTTTAGCAGGAGCAATAAAACTACAGTGATACATATATACAATAACTATGAAAAATCCAAGGACATGTGTTTAGCTTCTATTACCAGCTGTGAAACTTTGGACAAGTAACTTAACCTTTGTCTCAATTTCTTCATCTGTGAAGATACAAGTAATAATAGTATCTATCTCATATACAGAGATAGGAAGATTTAATGAGACAGTAATTAAAATTTTTCTATGATAATGCCTGGCCCACTGCTCCATAATGTTAGCTATCATTGTTAGTAGCTAATGTTAAGGCTAGAAAAATTTAAAAGGTGCACAAAGAATTAAATTTTTGATTCTGGTCTCATCAGTATCATACTCCAATAAATGAGTCTTAGCAACCAGACTGCCTATATAAAACTATCCATTTAAAAATTCAATAAAGGAAATTTTACTATGCATTTTCCAAATACTGAAAACAGTTTAATAGTTTGATACGGTTTAAAATTTAGCTTTAAGGTTTATATGAACATAGACTATTCATATATTATGTATTTGTTTTGGTTCACATCAAGAGTTATCTCCCTTCTTTAACACATCATCTAATTACTGTGACTCCACAACTCCCCATTTAAAAGGTTGCCTAGTTCACAGTATCTGCAAATAAACTCTGGAAAGAGATGCAAGACTATGAATGTCCTACTAACCCTCAAAGTGAAAACACTGGAAGTTAAAATGAAACCTTTAGGTCTAGAATCAATCAACCTAATTTTCTATACCAACATAAGAACTCTGCCACATTTCTGGTATGTATAATTTTCACACTTAAATATCCAGGTTCAGCCAAAATAATATATAGGAAGAAAAGTAGGAAATGTCTGCTACCTGAAATGTCTGCTACCTGAAAGCTCTGAACCTTTTCCACCACCTCCTACAGCAATCACTTCCAGTCTCAGGTAGATTTTGCCTAATATTTACAAAATATCTGAATATCTACTACCCACAAGGCACTGTGGTAAGCTCTGGGGATAATAAAAAGTTATTGTATTTTCCCCTTCCGAATTTTATAATTAAACTGAACACACAGTTATAATAAGAACACAAATACCCAGCAATAAAGTATACAACTAAAGCCATGCAAATAATACAATAGATATTGCTATAGAAGGACAGAAATGAGAGATGAAACACTGAGATCAGAGATGGCTTTGTGAAGGAAGAAATATTAGAAATGAGCTTTGATAGAGAGGAAAGCAAAAGCTAGAAAAAGAAGGGCAAGAATTCCAACCTACCAATTAGCATGAACAACAACCCATTGAGGTAAAAGGACAGGGTGTGCTCCAGAGATGGCAAGTGTACTGGTTCGGTTGAAATAGATCAGTCCTGGGACGCCTGGGTGGCTCGGCTGGCTAAGCACATGACTTGTGATTTTGGTTCAGGTCACGATCTCATGGGTCCCAAGACCGAGTCTCATGTCTAGCTCCCGCCTCAGTGGGGAGTCTGCTTGAAATTCTCTCTCTGCCCCTCCCCCCACTCACTCACACTCTCTCTCCAAAATAAATACATAAATCTTTAAAAAAAGAGAAAGAAATATATCAATCCTGAAGTTCAATTATGGAAAGTCTCAAAAGCCCAGCAAAGAATTCTAAACTTTCTCCTAGATGAAAAGGGAATCACAAAGCATATTAAGCAGAGAAATAATATGATACAAACAGTTTTTTAGAAGGAGTTTGTGATGGTTTATAGAATGGGGAAGGGAGATGGCAGCACAAAATGAAAGTGGGAAAGACCAGCTGGAGTGCTAAAAGCATGGTTTGGGTATGAAATGATTAAGATCTGTACTACTTTAATACAATTTTTCAACCTTAAATAACACAGGACCCACCTGTAAAGCCTTAATACCTTCTCTATAAAGACTATTTTTTTCAGAAGAACTGTTGATTAGAATTTAGTTTTCTTACCCTCTCTTGCATTTTTTCCATAGCAGTATCTTCTAACCCATTTCTAATCATAAACTGTAACTTCTCTTCAAAATACCAACCCTTATCTTTCTTCCCTTACTGATCATTCTAGTCTGAGCATTCACCTTTGCTTTATTACTTACTCTTTATCCTCTATTTAACCATCTATTCCCACCTAACCATTAACTCCAAACCCATGACCTCTCCAGCTTCATACAGTCAAACAAATCTACTCATACTCAACTTTCTCTTCCAAACGTCTTAACGTTTAACTTTTACATATAAATACTATATGCCCACAACCTTTATAACTTCTTCTAAAGTCTCTACTCAATCTCTTATAGTATGGTTTCTAGGCTCACTGCTAAAACTGTACTCAAAGACTCACACTCAGTAAATCTCTATTCTGGTATCTTAAGATTTTACAAACTCAATAGCAGCTACTATTTATATACACAATCATCTCACTTAATGTTTCAGGAATACCTTACGAGCAGCACCTGGGTGGCTCAGCTGGTTTAAGTGACTGCCTCTGACTCAGGTCACGATCCCGGAGTCCCAGGATGAGTCCACGTGGGGCTCCCTGCTCAGTGGGGAGTCTGCTTCTCCCTCTGATCCTCCCCCCTCTCATGCTCTGTTTCCAATAAATAAATAAAATCTTAAAAAATAATAATAATAATACCTTATGAGAAAGGCTTTCCCATAAGACAGATAAAGAAAACTGAGGCTTAAAGAAATCGAGGAGCTTGCCCAAAATCACCCCACTAGGAAATTTTACCATCACCTCCTCTCTAAAGTCTTTAATGTATGTACTTAGAAACATTTCCCTTCATCCCTCATCAAGGATATCTACCATTTGAGAATTTAATATTGATTCCATTCCTCAATCTAAACAATGATAGTTGAAGACATAAAACTATTTAGCTCTGCTGACTTCAGAAACTTGGGGAATGAAAAAATGAACTTAACTTCTTAAATCTTTTCTGAATGTTTCAGAAGAGACTCCTGTATTGGAAGACTTAATTTATACATAAATATATAGGGTGTCTTTTAATTCTGGGAATCTGAATCAACATTCAGCTTCTCAATTTTTGACTTCTAGGAACAAGAAGGCTCATCTAGTTGGGAAAAATTCACTCAGAAAGTATTTTGAAAATAATTTTGTACCTACGCAGTTCTGATCCTGGCATGTTACTTAGATTCCCTGAGTCTATATTTCTTCATTTGTAAGACAGAAATAACATCATATACTTCAGAGAGTTGTGGGAAAATCAAAGCCTGACAAATGGTCAATACACTGTGGCTTTCATTATTCCTTTATTCTGTTATCTAGAGGTAGTTTGTTCTCATAGGATTTTAATCCAAATGATATCAGCTACAAAAACACTAATGACTTTCAATCCAGATCCTAAATATGAATACTCCATAAACTTGGTCAACGGAGTCCAAATAAACATATTAACGATTATAAAAACTCAAGCTCCCTCCTTTATCACACATTTATTCAAGGAATGTTTAAAACACCTCTAATTTCATAAACACAGTATCAGGAGTCTATTAATACATATTAACATCTACTACTTTTCCCCCAGTTTCTTATAAAAAATCTAAAGTCTATTACATTTTTGATAAATGTGTACAGAAGCTCACCTCTTAATCGTTTCCTTTCTCTAGCTCCTCCTACCTGCCTCAGCAAAAGAAAAGCTAGGTAAAGAGATTATCTAGGTAGTACATAGATAATAGGACACTCAAAGGTCAAAATCATCAAGGAATGAGGCTCAACAAAATATAAAATTTTTACTTGTGTGATGTGAAGCACATTCGACATTAGAAAGAGCAAAAGAATATAATCAACCTTTTGATTTTTATATAATCTAACCCAAGCTCCTTTCATATAAGGGTGGTTAATAATCCCAGGTAGAAATTCAGAGAATTTCTTGGCGAATAGTGCAAAAATAAATGAAGCTCATGTTGCCAACATTATTTGAGATGAAAGAACACATTCTGGCATAAAGCTACTACCTAAGGTATATGAAGATACAAACTTTTACCTAGTTGCCTCATACCTTCCCCTCACCCAAGGTCCACATATTTCACAGGGCCACACCTTGTTTTTATCTTCTTGTTTAACTCTTGGAGGACTCCACTTGAGCCACTTTCTTACATGGCTGCCTCCTTCCTCTGATCTAAGGATGGAAAGTAATCAGGACCACTCAACAGGTGCCCAGGCAAGAATTAGATAATCATCTGGGGAAGGGGGGAATCATCAAAATATCACCCTATAATGGATTATATCTACATGATCACAGATTTACACCTTAAGAAATTAATCCAGCTCTCATGGGTGAGCATTTCAGGGACAAAGAGCTCCCTGTGGACACATGTCAGTCTTTAGTTTTAAATTATCAAATAAATAAGCATTCACAGCTAAGCCGAATCGGCTACACATCCTATTAGCTACCATAATAAATGGTCTAGGTATAATCTGAACAAATTCAAAGACTGTAAGTTTTTGGTAACTGCTTAGCAATGTTTACCATGTGACAATATGATGTTGCTATATATTCCTTTGAAAAAAATTAGGTATAGGAAACAAATTTTCAGACAAAGGTTTATTAGCAAGATAAGCAAGACCCAGCTTGAACTCACAGAAACATCTTCATAATGTGTGCTTATAATGCCCTTCATATCAAACTACCAAGGGTCCTGCACCTGTTCAAACCTGTAGTCTCAACCACCCTTTGTCTCCTGTGGAATCCCCATCCTTCTTCCTCCCAAGAGTTTTTCCAGACTTCCCAATCCCAAGAGAAAAATCAATAAAGCCTACCTACATGAATATCATCCCGAAAGATCAATCACCAACTTAAAATTCTTTTAAAGAAGACACTTATTTTTAAATAACATGCAGATATAGAACACTGAAACATCTAAGTGCCTGGTATATGTATACCAGGTATTTGGTCAAGGCATACTGAATAGACAATGTTAACAGAATAAAAAAATTTAACAACTGGCCATGCATTTGATAGTACAGTATACCACTTTGGCTTTACTGATTTGTAAACTGAGACTCAAAAGGTTAAAGGACTTGTCCGTGGACACAGATACTTTGGGGCACAGCCATGACTAAACAATTCTTATCTCCTAGTACAGTGTTCCCTTCAACAGGTTATACTGTAATTATGGTCATCACTCCAACCCTTCAAAACTAAAATATAAAAGGATACAACCTGTGTTTTTAAAAAAGGAATGTTTAAATAAATTTATGTAAATTTCCACCAAAAAAGAAAAAAAAATTTTTTTAAGTAGGTTCCATGCCCAGCAGAGTGCCCAAGGCGCGGCTTGAACTCACGACCAGGGGATAGAGCAAGAGTCCAAAGCTTAACCAACTGAGCCACGCAAGTGCCCCTAAAAAAGAAATTTTAATGATTCTAGCATTCAACCCTGTTATTTCTCAAATATATATTGAGGTTGCTAGCCAAACTTCCTGGTCTTATATACCTCTCCCATAATAAAATTACTAATGTGAAAAACCTTTTGATGCTATCAATCAAAAATGTCTTCAGTAATTTCCATGTGCACGTCTCATTATAGTTTCAATAACGTGTCACTGCCGCAACTTGCAGCTTAAAAGTAATCATCCCTACATGATTGAATGTTTATTCAGATATATGTGAGTTACACATAAGAACAGAACTGTAACATCAGGCAAGCAATGTTACTTTGTGCTTCAAATTATTTACTGACAAAGAAACATTAATAAAGGTAACATCTATGATTAGAAAATAGGCAGTGGGATGGGTCACTATCTCCCTAATCAATTTTCTAATCTGTAAAGTGTTACAGAAATACAATATTTGTAAAAGGCCCAATATGTAAAAATATAAAAGTTATTAAAAGTGAAGTTCCAGTTAAAGAGGAACTGGGGAGTAAGCCCTGCTGAACTCCTGTGAGCTCTGGAACCCCTAAGGCTCAGGAGAGTACCGTTTAAATAAATAAATCCCCTTACTCTTCAGAGCTCTTTCCATATAAAAACTAGTTGTGTTTAAAATCCCAACACGCAAGTTTGAAAAGATTAAGCCTTTTTCCTCAATTTTTAAAATTTTTAATTTCTTTCAATAATATCGAAATCACCTACTCTGGGAAAATACCTATATCCCATTGATTTTTACACCTCCCATCACTCTTCCAATCACTTCTTAAAATACATTCCGCTCACTAGTGTAATTTGCAGAAAATTCAGGGGTGGGGATGGGGGCGGCGCGTATATTTCTTGGCTTGGACAACTTCAGTATGACCTTTGTGGATCTGTTGAGTACCATGCGGTGCTTGAGAAGAGAGAAGGAAAAATACCTCAGGTGATGACATTTTCAAAACGCATCTAAACTGCGGTTGGTAGAAGGCTCTCCACAGCCAGCTGTCTTTCAAGAAAATATTTAAATCTACAAGCAGAACAGAATCATACCTCAACCACCAAACTCTAACATGAAGAACTTTACCAGACAAATTTACACAGTTAAAAATACAAGAAATCGGTGTGATTTACTTCAATGGATTTGTTCGATGCCTTAATAATGAATGAAGTGGAGGCATCACAGACTTTAGTTCTTAAGAAGCCTCACTCTCAGCTCAGACCCCTGTAAGACCTGAAGCAAATCCTCCAGAATTTGGTGCCTCGAAGCGAAGTCCGGTCCAAAGGAAGCCTACCCCCTTCTTTCTCCAGGCCTCCCTCCCAAGGGTTGGAACCCAGGGCGGCCCTGCGAGTGGGGGCGCCGCGACGCCCCACTCCTCGCTCCGGAAAAGTTCCGCCCGCCGTTCTCCGGCCAGGGTGGCCTGGGCCCTCGGCCGCGTCCCGGCCACAAACACCCGCCGGACCTCGGCGGCGGGAGGGTCGCGCCCCCTCCCCTCGCCGCCGCCACCAACACCCCGCCCCCGCCTCCCGGCCGCCACCGCCCTCGCTAAGCGTTAACCCCTTGCGGCCCGCCGCCCGGCTTCGGGGAGGAGGCCGGGCCAGGGGGTGGAGTTGTCGTGTCTCCTCCCGGGAGCGCCCGGGCAGACGCCCGGCTTGTTTACAGGCCCCAGGCCCAGGCCTGGCCGCCACCGCCGCCGCGCAGGCCCGCGCCGCCCGCCCGCCCGCCCTCGGCCCGAGCGTCGCGCTTACCGGGAGCAGCCGCGGGCGGGCAGGTCCCTGGTCGGCCAAGGCAGCGGCGGCGACGGCGGCCGGGGAGGGGGCTGGAAGGGGGTCACCGCGGCGGCCGCCGGCCAGGTCAGGCCGGGGAGGGGGCTGAGGAGGGGAGGAGCGGGGCTGCGTCCGGGCCCCCGGCTCTCGGCGCCCTCGCGGCTCAGATCATCCGGGCGTTGGAGCGGGAGGCGGAGAGCGGGTCCCGGAGGAGGAGGAGGAAGAGCCGAAGATTCATCGCTTTCGCGCCCCACCTGCCTGGCGCCCCCCCACCCCCCCTCCCCGACCACCCGTTCCGGCGCTGCAGCCGCCCGAGCACCCGAAGCTGCGGGCCGGGCCGGCGCCGAGACCACTGCTCCCTCGCTCCCGCGCGCGCTCCCGCCCGTAGCGCCGCCGCCGCCGCCGCCGCCGCCTCGAGCGCGTCCCCGCGCAGGCGCGTTCACGACGGCGCCGTGCTGCCCCTCCCCGACTCCTCTGTCCGCCCCGCCCCGCGGGCTCGGCGGCCGCTACAGCTGCGGCGCGGCGGAGCAGCTGGAGAGACCCGGATGTCGTTGGGCAGGAACTGCGGCGAGGGCCGGCAGGCGGGGGAGGGGCAGCCTCAGATGACATCACTGCCCTACCCAGCTTCTCTCGCCGCAGCCCCCTCGCGGCCCGGGCCCCAGGCCGAGGCCGAAGGGAGCTTCCGAATCCCGGATCGGAACTGGGACTGGAGCCTTTATGCCCCCGTCCCTGGAGGCTGGACAGAGTGTGTGAGTGTAAGGAGACCTGGCCATCGAGAGCTTCTCCAAACCCGGCAGTCTGTCGAGCCGGGACTCGGGAGCTCCCCCTAGGGCGTCGGCTCCTCCCGCCCCGGCGCTTCCACTTGTCTTAAATACACACCCCACTCCCTGCAAAGACGCCGTTCTCAGGACCCGGAGGACCGACCCCGTGCTTTCGACCTCTCTCGGACGCAGTCGCGGCCTAGTTGCCGCCTGGCTGCTGCGGCTTGAACTCACTGTTGCGTCCAGACCTCCGCCAGACCCCCTCCCCCAGAAACCCCAGGCCTCGGGAGCCACCCTCGCCAGTGACCCCGGGAGCCCCACGCAGGTGCCCCTACCATACACCTCTGGTCCCGGAGGGCAGCAACACCCTACCACCACCCACCCACATGCTAGTGCAACTGATACACGCACAGGGCACATGCTCTGAGTTTCTGGCAGGTTTTCCATCTGTAGCTCATCGGATTCTACATTGTATTTATTTGCACATGTTAGACAGTCACGTGATTCTGTCACAGGAGACTTCCAACGACCTCCTGCAAGGTTTAAGGAACACAAGATTTTTCTTGAGAATGATCAGAAACGTAACAGCTGCTTCTATTAAGAGTTAGAGATGAAGTGAATCTAACTAAAATTGCACATGCTTGCGGCCAAAATCCAGTTTAGCTAGCTGGACTACAGAAAACCGACCCACGCTGTTTGCAGACGCCGGGATAGAATGACAAACCCTAGGCGGCCAATGAATCAGAACTGGGAGCAGTACATCACCAGCACGAGTTCCCATTGGCTGGGGTGTCTTTCCCTCTCTTGTCAGAGGCTTAACCTGTTCTTGAATTTGACCTATACCACATTGGCCGGGAGAGTAGTTTAAAAGAAAAACGGTGTTTTAAAAAGATGGTCTCGAATCTACAAAGAAAAAAACAGTCAGTGTAGGAGGCAAGTACTTTAAAAAGAACACCTGAAAATATTAGTCAAATTGCATTCTGGCCAATAAAAAGGTAAAATTGTGATGAAGCCTCTCCATTTTATCTCAGGAACTCACTGTAGCATTTATACCCTGTACTTTGTATATCCTAAAAGCACTTTGTTGCCCCTACTCTTAGATCAAAAGCAATCTGTTTATTCTTTCTGTCATTCAGGGAACACTTAACTGTTTTTGAAGCTGTGAAAGTCATCTCCAATTTTTTCTACATGACTTTTTTGGGAAGATTCTGTCCCTTTCACATTTAGGCCTGGAACCTGACAACAGGATAAAACAGTTTCACCAAATAGTCACTGACTGGCCAATTCTTCAAGAAACCCAAAAATCACTCTACCCAATATCCATGGTGTTAGAATTTCTTAGGGTAAGACGAAGATGGATCTTTTCCAGGTATACAACATGAAAATAAAATTCACTTATGCATTTGGTCGCAATATCATCTGAGGAAACATTTCCTAATTCTCCGTACACTTGCCAAAAAAAAGGGAAATTAGATCAAAGATCTTTGGAACTGTGCCATACTGAAATTCCTAATACTTAAGACAAGTAACAGCATGATTAGAATGCTAGTGGACTCATTACAATTGTGAAATTAAAAAGCCCATGTGGCAACCACTATTTGAAGTGCCCCTGGAAAGCAAATTTTCTTATTCCTAAGGCAGAGCCTGGGTAGCCAATGACAGTAGTGGACCACAGGGAACTTGAAGGGCTTGCTTATCTTTCTGCTTCCTCCCTTTAGGCTTCCATAGCTTTCTTCTCTCTGCTCTACACTTGTAGGAGAATCTGGGTCAATTATAGCAGAAGAGGCAAAATAGAAAATATGAGCATAAAGAGATTTTTAAGGAGGCCACACAGTGTACCACAGACTGCTGATAAAGCTGTACCTTCCTACTATTTCTTACTTCTGGATACAGCTTGCAGGGACATTTTGGTATGAACTAGGAAACTCATGGGTTATAACATTTTAAAGTCTGGAACAAAGGTATCTTAATATTGTCTGAATAAGTATGCTTGATATTATAATACCCCCTTCCTTATTATATTAAACAGTATGATCCCGAAATATTATGCTATGGGCAAAACCCAACTATTTTAGAAGGGAGGAAAGGACATTGAAAAAAGAGGGTTAAAAGTTTTCTTTTTGTTTGAACTACAAGGCTTTGCTTGGGCCTCCTACACATATTTGGGATGTTCATAGTGAGTTTCTGCGAAACCTCAGTGAGAATATATTCCCATAATTGTATTTTAGTAATTCTTATAAGTATATTGTAAAACTATCCTACTCTGCTTTGGAATTCTGTTTACATTTCAATTACCAGAGAGGAAGAAGATTTTCTGAAAGATTGGCTTTCAGTTCCTGAATTTAACTGTGTGCTATTAGCCTAGTAATCGGGAGGCCTGGGGTGAGGTTGGGGGCTGAGGTGAGGAGTGTGAAGCTTACTCTGGTTAGCAATACTCTCTCCTCTTTTCCTCCACAATCACAATTTAAAGTGAAGGTTACATTACTTGTTCCCAAATTACTGTTGTGAACCCATCCAGGAGAGTCACCCTTG
The DNA here is from genome assembly GCF_017311325.1 of Ursus maritimus. Classification (NCBI taxonomy): domain Eukaryota; kingdom Metazoa; phylum Chordata; class Mammalia; order Carnivora; family Ursidae; genus Ursus; species Ursus maritimus. Next base: position 37,957,853 of record NW_024425008.1, read on the forward strand.
AGACAGCCTGGCTCAGGCCTCTCAAAATAAAGGTCAGCAATTTAAGTGAGCGCTCAGGGGAGTACTCGAGCATTCCCCTCACTTGAGCCACTCAAGAGTCACCAAGCCAAGCAGAACAGAGGTTCAACTCTTCCCTCCTCCTCCACCTTCACTACCTGTTCCACGTGTCTTTCTCAGAAATATCCTCTTCATATGTCCTCCTCTTCTCTCTTTTCTTCTTATCACTCTTCTCCCTTTCTTCTGTTCTTTTTTAGTCCCCTTTGCCCTTCTTTTCCCCATTCTTCTCTTCTCACTTTTTCTTAGCTTAGTCCAAATTACAGCCTCTGCTACCCACTTTCTCCTGAAGCAGTACATATCAGTGGATAGTGCCCCTAAACTAATTTTGTTGGTGGGGGGTGTGCCCCCCACCCTGCCCCTCTTTTCTCCATTCCCCCCCCCCCACCATATAGGGTCAAGAAAACCTGAGGTATTTAAAGGACTGTCACAGAATGAAAAGGATTAAAGAATCCTGTCCTGTGTGACATCACTGAGGCAGCTCCATCAGGGTGGAGCAGATGGGAGCCCCCAGTCTTGTGTTGCCACCGTGACTCCTCCTGGACCTTTTAAGAGAAAGGTGGGTCACCATGAACACCACAGGCCAAGTCCTAGGGAATCTTCAGAGTAGGCTCTCGCCTCAAGAGAACTGTATATGGCCAGAGCCCCACGACATTGGTGCAGGTCCTTTCAGAAAAATTCATTTGATCAACGGATAGTTACAGTATGCTAGGCTGGTAGTAGATAAGGACATGAATGGGCAAAAAGTCCCAGCCCTCAAGGACCTGATATTATAACCAGGGGTATAAACAAAGAAGCAAACAAATAAGGAAATTAAGACTGGGATCAGTGCTATGAAGGAAATAGACTTTTGTACGAAGGTAGCATTTCAGCTAAAGGATGAGGAGGAGTCAACTTTGCAAAGAATCAGGGAAGAGCTTTCTTGGCAGAGGGAATCAGCATAGGCAAAGGGCCTGATGTGGGAGAGGCTTTGGCAGAAAAGTTTCTACAGACCAAAGCGAAGTTCAGCAAACGCAAGGTATATATTTTATAAAGTCAATCAAGTTTAGAATTTCAATTTGGGATATTTGGGATACTTAATCCAATTCACAGTTAGAAAACCACCTTAAGCAAAGGGGCATGATCCATGCCAAATAACTTAGTGAATTGGTCTGGCCCAAAAAGCACAGCAGCTTGAAAAATCAAAATTAAAAATCAAAGGACCTTTATTCAACTATTGAAAATAAGCAGCATTTTACAAGCCCAGGGAGAGATCCCTTCAGACAACCCAATAGCAGCTAGAAATGAGTAAAAAGAAGCATTTTTCTCCCAACATTGTTACTCTGAGCGGGTGAAGACTAGCAAAAATTTGGACTTCTCAAGAAAAATTTTTCTGGGTGTTTACTGTCTACCACAGGCATTAGAAAAGATCTCGAATTAAACCGTATCTTTGAAAGCTGGGACATATTTTGCATCCTTAATGACAGTGGCCTGGCTGAGAACCAGTGATGAAATAACCACCATAATAAAGGCTTTTTTCTCTGTCTGTAGTGTTCAAAGCATTGTCACTTAGGGCAGCCGATCTAATCCTCACAACATCCCTTCTGGGTAGGCAGGGTAAGGACTGTTGTTCTCACCCTTTACAGAAGAGAAAACGGAGTGTCAGGCAGCAACAACACAGGAGCACCAGAAGAAATCATTGGTACCCAGGTTTCTCCCCTGTTTGCTACAGATCGTCTCTAGCAATTACACTCCAGTAATAAAAGTAGCAAAAAGACTCAGTGGAAAACGCATGGACTTCGAGTCAACAGTGGTGTGTGGAACTGGCTTCTGCTGGCTCATGAGAGCAGGCTGTTTAACTTTCAGGAATTTTGCCAGCTGTTTGTTAAACAGAGCCATTATGAAAAATTAAATTATATAAAACTTCCAATTAAATAAAATTTAAACAAAGCTAATGTATATTAAAAAACTCATCACTTCCAAATTATTTTAATGGATCTTACTATTATCTATGCTCTTGAGGTTACTTAACATGTATTGTGTCTGTGTAGTGAAGATTCTCTATAATGTATTACTGCACATCTCTTCCAATGCTGTATTCAGTGACTTCACTTTGGTAGCTTGAAATTGGCTATGAAAGGAGTATTAACACCATGGAAATCAGCAAGGGCCACAAATCAGGGCTTGACTTAGGCTTTGTTGATTGTCTAGACTTAAGAGAGTGACAGAGAAAACTGTTAATGCAGATTCAACTTTAAAAAAGCATATTGTATAGGGGCGCCTGGGTGGCTCAGTCGGTTAAGTGCCTGCCTTCCGCTCAGGCCCTGATTCCAGGGTCCTGGGATCGAGCCCCACATCGGGCTCCCTGCTCAACAGGGAGCCTACTTCTCCCTCTCCCTCTGCCAGCCACTCCCCCTGCTTTTGTGCACGCTCTCTCTCTCTCTCTCTCTCTCTGTTAAATAAATAAATAAAATCTTAAAAAGAAAAGAAGTTTCTCAACTGATTTTATTTTAAAAATTAAATTAAATAATAAAAAAATAAAAAGCATGTTGTGTCTATAGCTGTGACATGGTGAATGGCACAGAACATCCAGTTCAGCAAAGTAGTCCTCACATCATTGACAAGTAAGTTCCGTTTACATGTTTGCTGTTTCAGTTCTATCTTAAGTACTAACCAACAAGCATGTCAGAACTACATTTGGAAAGCTGGTTGTTAAACATTTACCAGCATTCCACTGGATCTGCATCCACTGTGCCAACTGGGCCACTTCCTGGCTCTGTGACCTTAAGTAAGTCACTTAAATCATTAGCCTTAGTTTCCTTCTCCATGTTCAAACCTCTCCAACATGGCAGGGGTTTAGAAGGAAAGACCCCTGTGCATTTGAAAATCTGCACATAACTTTTGATCCCCCAAAACTCAACTACTAATAGCCTACAGTTGATCAGAAACCTTAACAATAAGTTCATTAACACCCATTCTGTATATTATACATATGTAAACTTGAGAAAAAATGCTATTAAGAAAATCATAAGGAAGAGAAAATACGTTTACAGTACTGTGCTATAAAAAATCCATGAGGTCAACACACAGTTCAAACCCATGTTCTTCAAAGGTCAATTGTATTTCCTCTCATTGTATTGTAAGATTTAGAATAGATGAGCACCCTTGACCACCATGTCCTTCTTCCTTCTCACTGGTAGATCCTCTGTCACTACAGTTTGTATATGGATAATGCTTTCCCAGTCTCCTTCGTAGCCTAGCCCACAGTGTCCCAATCGATGTGCCAGCACACACTAGTTTGTCTTGAATGGGTTACAAATGCGACGAACTATTGATCCCTTAAGTCCTTGAGTGAGGGTCAGCTGCTGAAACCTGAGACTGTCCTGTTTGGCCACAAGCAACCTCACTCAGGTACCCCTGTATGTCATAAAAACATTCTCTTTCTGTTTGCGTCATGATGTGAAAAAATTGGGAAGCACTGGCTTAAGGCATGGGTATGTGATGCAGTTCTGACCAATGGAACCTGAGGAAAAGTCTTGGGAGATGGATCTGGGAAAGATTTTCGTCCTTAATAAGAAGAGTCACCCAAGAGAAAATGGCTTCTTCAACCATATGCTGTTATGTCTATCTGTGAGCCTGCAACTTCTGAACCATCTTGCAAAGAAACAGTGTAACGCGGAGAGGGTGAATGATGACAAAAGTTGGGTCCTGCACATTGTTGAGCCATTGGGCTATCCCTGCAACTGCCTACCTTGGGAATTTATTTTGGGAGGGGGAGTGGATAATATTTCTCCTTGTTTAAGCCACTTTTATTTTTGTATTCAGTTATTTATAGCTAAAAGCAGCCAAATACAGAAGAACTGGTACATCCTTGACACCCCATGAATGCTCAATAAGTTTAGCTAATTACCAACTTAGATCCTTTGCCTTTAGAAAAGCTGCATGGTGAGATGTATATTTACCTAATTTCTTAATATTTGAAGGACTTGTTCAGTATTTGGATTCACTTTTAATCTTTATCTTGATTCTTTCTTAAAAGTGTTTTTAATTGGGTAGTTAGACCAGTAATTGAAAAATTAAGTCATTTTAGGCTTCAGAGCAATTGATACAGAGATGTTAATATGCATTTTCTTTCCTTGAAAGTTCTAGACAAACTAGAGCTTTATCACATGAAAAAGGTGATAAATCTCTTTGGGTTCTGCAGAGTAGAACAAGAACCAATTCATGGGAATTACAGCGAAGGCAATTCTAGTTCAATATAAGGGGAAGGGAATATGTCAAGCTCCATACTAGGCCCCTTATGGGTGTTATTTAATTCTCACAATAACTTTGCAAAAAAAAAAAAAGATATTTCCTCTCCATCTCTCTCACCCCCCATTTTACAGAAGAGGAAACTAAGGCTGAGAAAAAGAGCTGTTTTGCAGACCAGGGACCATCTGAGTCCAAAGCCATGGCCTTTTCTGTCCCAGAAGCTGACGGGCCTTCTTGAGCTGACTTTCTTCTTGCGGCCCTTTCTACTGCAGTTTCCCATCCAAGGAAAAAAAAAAGTCCAAAATGGTGCCCTTGCTGAAGATGTCTTGGGAGAGGAGGTACACAACACACTGAACAGCAAAATATTTCTCAAGCTCCATATAAAATCATCACTTACCTTAGAATTTTGTTTCCAGCTGTCGCCAATTCCCTTCTCCGGCTCTCTCCACTCAAGGAAAACTCTCTTCCCTTCTCCTAAGACTCTTTCCTTTCTCTTTGGCTGATTCTTTACAAATCCCGCTTAGCAAGACAAAAGCCAGCATTAACAGCCATTGACCCCCAGCCCAGGGTCCCATCCTCTCATTGGTACAAACATGGCAGAGGCTTCTTCGTAGAGAAGCAGCTGGTCAAAGGAGGCATTCAGATTAGCATCAGAGACTGACAACTCTAGAGCCTATGGTAGGGGCCAGGCAGGTCCGCCGTAAGTGTGAGACAGGCTCCGTCTGACAACAGGCAGTGGTGAAAACTATGGAGGAGGAGAGCATATTTATTTTGTTTGAAGGTATTCATAACAATCGTTTTTGAACATTTTAAACATGTTCAAGCCAAAGAGGCTATCCCAAAGCCTATCTCTGCTCTGTTTATCCTGTGGACAAGTTATTAACCTCTCTCAGCCTTGGTTTCTTCATCAGGAGCACAGGAATAACCACCTTGCAGAAAAGAGATGAGATTTTGTACAGAAAGAACCTGCCACATTGCTCCGTGGTGTGTAGATACACAAGAAAATGTAACTGTTACTTTAAAGCACATCGTGTGATACATTTAATACTAACGCATTGTAAATAATTTGACATCTTCCATGCAACTTTTTATCTCTTCTATAGGCCTACATAGGTTCACAACAGAGTTGTCAGTTGTAGGGCTAAAATTATTCTTTTCAAGATTTATTTTGGCTTCTAGTCCGTTGGCTTCCTGAGGGCCGGTGGAAATGTAGGTGTGACCTATGCCAACGGTCCTCCGCTGGAGGGTTCTGCCACCCCCATCACTGCTGACCCTTTTAATGTGAGTTTCTACTTCATGCCATCTACACCAGAGGTGACCATTTGGTTCTGAACCTAAACTCTAGATTGTTCTTCCTATACTGTTTTTAAAAAAGGACTCCAAACCCTATATTTTATGTGTTATAGTATTTGTAATGTTTATATTATAGACTTGAGTCACCATCACGCATTTTATCTAATCGATGGTATTGAGTACCTCAAAAATGCCAGGTAATGCTCTAGAGGCTGGGGATATCAGGGTGAAGAAGAAAGGCAGTTTTCATAGCTCTTACTTGGGGTCAACAGAAATCAAACAAGATTCTTACAGGGGAATAAACACTGTAATAGCTGTAGAGCAAAGTATGATGTGGGCAAGCAGGATGGGAGAGGGAGCAAAGGAAAGATTACTTTATAGCCACTGGTCAGAGAAAGCCTGTTACAGAGGTGGCAGCTGGGAAGGCCCAGATGACAAAGGAAACCACCAGGTAAAGATCTAAGGGAAGACCCAGGCAGGAGCAAAGGCCCTGGGGTGGGACTGCTCTTGACATATCAAGGAACAGACAGAACTTTGGGATGTCTGGGGCATGGTCAAGGGGGGAGAGAGCGCTAGGTAGGCAAGGTGCCTATAGGCCACAGTAAGCATTTTGATTTTATTTTAAGTGTGATGGAAAGCCACTGGAGGTTTTTATGCAGGGGAATGATGTGATCTGATTTATGTTTTGCTCTTGCTGCAATATGGAGAAGAGATTTTAGAAAAGTAAAAGTGGAAGTAGAAAAATCCTTTCATGTCAATTTACAAATCCTTAAAGAGGAAGTGAAATTAGTTTTCAGCTTTAAATGGCATAGAATGATTACATTTTGGTGGTAGGAATGAGGTCTTCTAGAGAGCTCTTGTTATTGGAGTTTATGTTTTCATTTTCTGAGAAAGATATTTAGATATTTTTGCCAATGGCTCATCATGTAGCCTTTCTTTGTAAGTACAGTGAAATGTAGCAAGAAGTACCTTTTAGGAAAGGCTAAATTAAGAGTAGGTAAGATAGACAGCCATTCAAGTGGTTCAATTTCAGGTGAATACCTACTGCCCTCAAAAATACTCTCCTAGAACCTCATTATCCTCTCCCTCTCCACTTGATGTTCTCTTAACACACATCTGAAGGCTGAAGACTAAAATTCTGCTAGTTATTTACACCTCGTGCTATCCAGTGAGAATGGTAGTTTAGGTGGCCTTACCTAAGGCAGATACTTTTACAACTTAATATGAAAATCTTTAGATCTTTTGAATAGTTAAATTTTAATACGTGGGAAGCAAGTTGCATTGACATGCATTAGTGGGATAGGGTAAAGGAAATTTAAGAAGGAACTTGGTAAAGACCTCAATAAAATCAAAGATGAATTTTACTACTTCCACAGCCATATCTAGTTTCAGTCTCACTCATGGACCAATGAAAGAAATACAAATATTTCACATGTTTAGTCTTATTTGCTACTGAGTTTTCTTCCTTTAGTTTAAAGGTCATGTATTGGTAGTCTTCAAGGTAAACCTAGAATAGGCCTTTAGAAAAGGACCATGACTAATTTTATGCTTAATCTTATAATTAGTACATTATAGATACCCAAGAAATATTTCATAATAAAAATTATTATGGCTATTATATTACACCTGTAGAATCTGTAGTCTTTGCATTGGCGAGCCAAAAACCAATCTCTGATATAGTGCCAGATTCAGCCCATGCACTGGATGGTGTAAATCATAAGCACCTATCATTGGGAAAAATAATCCATCATTCAAAACTGAGTACTGATTATGAATCTACAATGTGTCAAATGACATTAAATATAGAGAAGGATGCAAATAATAGTTGCTGTAACATATCACAAACCTCCTATTTACCAGACTCTGATATATGTCATATCAATTCCATTAAAAATATCTGTTAGGGCACCTGGGTGGCTCAGTTGGTTAAGCATCGGCCTTCAGCTCAGGTCATGATCCCAGGGTTCTGGGATCAAGTCTCATGTCGGGCTCCTTGCTCAGCAGGGAACCTGCTTCTTCTGCTCCCCTTGCTTGTTCTCTCTCTCTCCCTCTCTCTGTCAAATAAATAAATAAAATCTTAAAAAAATAAAATTAAAATATTGGTTAGAAATAATTTGTTGTTTAAATTACATTTTATGGCCATCGTAAGTTCTTGAAAAGATATTTAATAAAATATATGGATCTGTACTTTTAAAGAACCATATGTCCATCTCGTGGGGGGGGGGGGTTCAGGAAATTACTGACCTTTGTCCAAGTAGGCAAGACATACAAAACTCTTTTGTGTTGTCAATCACAACAAAAGCATGGAAAGGTTAAAGGGAACAATGTGAGTACTTGAAACATGGGACGCCAAAAAAAAATCTTGGCTTGATATAAAATACCAGTGATTTATATGGCCTGGTGAGTCATGTGTATCATATCTGGGTTCTGTACCCATAAACATTGCCTTAAAGGCAGTCAGACTATTTGGACTGTCATCACTAAACTCATCATCACATGTCAGTCCTCCCTGAATTCAAAACCAAAAACTAAAATACAGAAACACGTGGAACTGACAACATATAAAATTTCTGCTGTCCTACACTTAGATTCCCAAAGGCAATGTTACAAAAGGGTGTTTAAAAGTCCATGAAATGCTCCTTGTAATGCTATCTAATTTGGATTAGATAGATCCTTTTTGGTTATTAATATTTGTTCGAAGCTGTTAAAGGGCCAGAAATTTCACTGACTTAATGAAATGCTCTCGATGATGTAAATCACAACCCCCACACCTATGAAAAGAGTTGTTAGTCAAACACTAAGTTTGGAATAAAAACGTAGTATGCGTCAAATCCCATTAAACACGACAAGAGATGCAAATGATGGCTACCATTTATTGAGCGCTTCCTTTTTTGCTAGAATCTTTATTTCCACAGTTTCTAATTTAATCCCAACAATATCACTTCAAGGTAGCTGTTATTACTATATTTCACAGATGAGAAATGGAAGTTCAGAAGGGTGAAGTCACTTCTCCAAACTCATAGACCAAGTGAGTGGTTAGAATTTGACCCCATGTGACTCCAAGTTTTGCTGTTTTTTATAAAACAAAATTGAAGCTTAAAATATAATGTTGGTGTCTATTAAGGTATCAGATGATACAAAGACCCTCTGGCCTCGGGAGTCAGAGTACAGGGTTTTAGTCTTGGCTCTGACGCTATGCCGCTGTATGCAACTTAGGCAAGTCATTTCATCTTTTTTAATTTTGAGTTTCCACATACGTAAAATGAAGGTGCTGAGTCAATCCTTGCAGTTCCTTCCATCTTCAACATTCCACTACTCTAGCAATGAAAAATCCCTGACCCTGGAACTGAAGTTCTATTTCTTCTACATTCTGGTAACAGTAATGTACATTTCTTTAGGAAGAACCACTTCTTCCTCTCAGTGTAATTCTTTCCTCTGACACCAGAATCTGATGCAAGGTTGGACACATGATCTAAGTGGACCAATTAGAGTAAATTCTAGGAATTGTTTGGGAGTCATTAGAAGAAAGACATCCTGTCCCTCTATGGTTGTTAGCAGTAAGGATGATGAGAGTTTGGAGCTGTGTGGGGCATGTGTAAAGATAACTTCTCCTCCGGAATGTTTAGTTTCTTGAGGCAATACATTCTCTATTTGGTTAAGCCAGTTTAAATTAGGGTTTCTGTCTGGTTCATAGAGTCACAATAGGGATACACCTTGATGGATAGGTTGGATTTGTATTAGGTTGGATTTCAGAGGGGGAAAGCTATGCCCAGAATCTTTGAGATGGGCACGACTCTCTTAAATGGATTGAAAGCAAAGGGCAAAGAGGCAGTTTAGATATCAGGAATGAAAAGTAGTATGAGACTGAATTGTCAAAGATGTTGTAAGCTTCCAGGAGGGGATGGTTATGTCAGATTTTATTTTTCAGAAAAGACCTCTGTCATATTTCGAGTTCTACCTCTCCTCTTTCGAACCTTGCCATTCTTGCATCAAAAGGTGGGAGAAGATTTATATCTTTTCCCATTGATCTTAGGTAAGTCTTTAAAACTGCCTTAACAAATAGAATGTGATTGAAGCAATACTGCATTACTTTCAAGGCGAGGTCATACAAGGCAATATGGTTTCCATCTGGTTCTCTCTCTTTCAGAACATTTGCCCCGGAAACCATACTGCCATGTTGTGAGCAGAGACCATGTGTCAGTGTTTTAGTTGACAACCTGTGTAATAAAGAATTTGGCCTTTTTCCCTAGTTCCTGGGAAGTAGCCTTTAAAAGTGATAGGAGTATTTTTATTATTCATCATGTTTCCGGATAGTTTACACTGATGAGTTGCCTAACAGTGGGACCTTCGATAATTTAAACAAACGTGATGACTCAGGATAGAAGCGGCCCAGGCCAGAAACACCAATTGTGTGACTAGAGGTTTGGGGTTTTGAAGTGGATGATATTAGTCCAACCTATGGGAAGGAGTGGGGGGTGGCTGGAGATTGAGTCACATGGCCAGTGATTTATGGAAGGCAGTGATCACAGAGGTTTAACATGACGCATACAGTTGGAAGTCATTGTAGTGTTTGTCAGCATCTAAAAACATATTAGAAATGACAGGATCATTTCAAAAAGCTAGTTGCATCCATTCCTGTAGTAATAATGACAAAGCCAGTGTGACTGGCAGCCAGAGTTAAGGAAAAAGGGTGTGGGGGAGTCATAAACAAATAGAAGGGGAGGATCCCAGAGCCATCTAAAGTAGACAGTCTTCTAAGATGGCCACAATGATCCCCATCTCCTGCTATTCACATCATTTTATAATTCCCTCCCCTTGAGTATGGGCTGGACCTCCCATCTAACAAACAGAAGGTGGTGAAAGTGATGAGCTGTTACTTACAAGATTAGGTTGCCAAAGACCGTGGTTTCTGTCTTGCTAGAACTCTGTCTTTCCTTCCAGCTTGTTTGTGCTGATGAAGGAAGCTGGCATGGTGTGAGCTGTCTTCTCCATAGAAAGGTCCATTTGGCTAGGAACTAGGGGCAGCCTCCAGCCAACAGCAAGTGAGGAACAGAACCCTTTGGTCCAACAGGCTGGAGAAACTGAATCCTGCCAACAACACCATGAACGAGCTTGGAAGGGGACCCATCCCCAGTTGAGCCTTGAAGTCACAGCAGCTCTGGCCAACATTTTGATTTTAGACTATAAGAAACCTTGAGCAAGAGGACCCAGGTAAGCCACCCCCAGGTAATTGACCAGAAACTATGAGATAAGATGTGTTCATTGCTTTAAGCCGCAAAGTTTCGGGGGTAATTTTAAAGCAGCAATTGATAATTAATATAGCAACTCAGCCCATGATTTCTTTTTTTTTTTTAAGATTTTATTTATTCATTTGACAGAGATAAAGACAGCCAGCAAGAGAGGGAACACAAGCAGGGGGAGTGGGAGAGGAAGAAGCAGGCTCCCAGTGGAGGAGCCTGACGTGGGACTCGATCCTAGAATGCTGGGATCACGCCCTGAGCTGAAGGCAGACGCTTAACGACTGAGCCACCCAGGCACCCCCAGCCCATGATTCCTATACCACCACTAGCAATATTACAATGATGCTTAAAAAATTTTTTTGTAACACAGTTCTTTCTGTGGCCCTAAATATATATGGTATATTTGTTTAAAGTTATGGTAAATAAAAATAAGTTTCATCTTGATACATTTTTGAAAAGTTAACAACATCTTTTGAAATAGTTAGAGAAATCCTGTAATGTCCCAAACCCAGGGACGTCTACAATTTTGGAAACTAAAATGGACTGAAAGAGATTATATTCTCTTCTTTTCCAAAGACATTCAAATTCTAGCAAGTTTATTCCAGATTTGTTACTTATAATTTTCTTTTCTTATTTTTAAAGACTTTTTAAAAAATTTACTCCTTTGAGACAGAGAGACAGAGAGAGAGAGAGAGCATGAGCAGGGGAGAGAGGCAGAGGGAGAGAGAGAAGCAGGTTCCCTGCTGAGCCGGGAGCCCTACTCAGGGCTCAAACCTAGGACGTGGAGAGCCAAAGGCAGATACTTAACCATCTGAGCCACCCAGGTGCCCAGTTACTTTTAATTTTCTTAACTGAAAATCAGAACGTAGATAGGTCTAAAGAGTCCAGAATTGTAAAGAGGGAGGATGTGACTCATTAACATCCCGCAAGAATAAGTCTCCTTATTCTATAAATATATATAATTATATATATAAATATATAAATATATATTATATATATATTATATATATATATATTATATATATAAAATATATATTATATATATAAATATATATAATATATATATATATAAAAGCAAATATTCTTACAGTGTGGTGAACAGAATAATGGACCCACCAAAATGTTCACCTCTAATCCCTGGACCCTGCAAATATGTCACCTTATGTAGCAAAAGGAACTTTGGAGATGTCATGAAGTGAAGGGTATTGAGGTGGGAAGATGATCACGGATTACCCGAGGCACAGTGTAATCACCAGTGTCCTTACGGGAGTGAATCAGGAGGAGCAGAGTCAGAGGAGAAGGTGTGATGATGCAAGCAGAGGTCAGAATGATATGAAGAAAGGGTCGTAAGCCAAGGAGTTAGGTGATCTCCAGAAGATGGAAAAGGCAAAGAAACGGATTTCTCCCTAGAGCTTCCCGAAGGAGCAGGGCCCTACAGGCAGATCTTATTATTTCTGATCTCCGGAATGGTGAGATAATACATTTATGCTGTTTGAAGCCACTGAGTTTATGGTAATTTGTTGCAGCAGCAACAGGAAGCTAGGGCATATACTTGACTTCTTTAGGATCTTAATTTGCTTCTTACTGCTATTAGGAGATATTTTCAAATCTAATTTAATAATGGCATTTTAGTACAGAAAACCAACTGAGCATGAAATCACTTGGAAGGCTTTTTAAATATACAGTCCCCTGAGCTTCATCCCCAGGGATTCTAAGTTGGGAATTATTGCTCCAGAATTAAGTATGGCTTGAAGGGAGAGCCCACTCTAACAGGGTAGATGGTTAAAGTGTAAATGGCAACTTTAAACCCACTTAAGGCTAAGGTATATTTTTAATGAGACTTTTACAATCAGACTAATTGTTTTTTAAACCTAGCATCTGGACTTCTCCAGCATTCACAGATTTCCCTTTCGATGACCCCTATTTGATGAATGAACTTGGATGCAAGCATCACAGAGAGAAGCTGACTGCTATCCGGGTAAAAAACAAAACAAAACAAAACAACAAAACAAAACCACCCTGCATGGGACTGGGAATAGGTACTGATACAGACGTACCCAGCACCAGCACCATGGTGGGTGGAAGATTGTTCAAGTGCCCTGGGACTACCCTACCAAAGTGCCACAACCTGGCTGGCTTAAACAACCAAAACTTACTGTCTTACAGTTTGGGGGCCAGAGTCCAAAATCAAGGTTTCAACTGGGCAATGCTCCTTTGGAAGGCATTAGGGAGGAATCTGTTCTAGGCCTCTCTCCTAGCTTTTCATTGCTTGGTTTGTGACAGCATAACTAAAATCTTAATGTGGCATTCTCCCTGTGTGTATCTGTCTCCAAATTCTTCCTCTCTCTCTCTCTTTTTTTTTTTTTTTGAAGATTTATTTATTTATTTGAGAGAAAGCACAAGCAGGAGGAGCAGCAGAGGAGGAGGGAGAAGCAGACTCCCCACTGAGCAGGGAGCCCAAAAGGGGGCTCGATCCCAGAACCCTGGGATCATGACCTGAGTCAAAGGCAGACACTTAACCGACTGAGCCACCCAGGTGCCCCAAATTTCTCCTCTTGATGAGGACACCAGTCATATTGGAATAGGGGCCCATCCTACTTCAGTATGACGTCAATGACTCATTACATCTGCAAAGACCCCATTTCCAAATAAGGTCATATTTTGCAGTCCTGTGGGTTGGATTTCAACATATGAATTGGGGGAGGACACAATTCTACCCAAAACAGGGATGTGAGTCCTGGGAGACTAAACAAACACAGGCTTGTGAAGGAGATGGTGGGATAGTAACAGCCACCTTTTATTTTCACAGAGGCTGTTCAAAGTAGGTGTTTTTCTCTCTTGCTCTGAGACGAGGAGTCCGAGACTGCGAAGGACGAGGCAATTGCTCTGAGTGCATATAGTCAGGGGCACAGCTGGGTGCCTGCCCAGGTTTCTTGGACTCCAAAGCCCAAGCTTTCAATCACCTTACTGTGCCACCTCTAGGAATAGTCACAAGAGCGAAGACCTGGTTTGTAGGCCCAGTTCTGCCACAGAATAACATGAGACATTTAATAAATCATTTAACTTCTCTAGGGTTTAATTTTCTCTCCAGTAAAATGAGCCTAATAATAATATATGGGGAAGTGCAAGTACTTCATAGACTGTAAAGCATCCTGCCATTGTAATAAGTGTTATTAAGAGCAGCATCAGCATAAGGCAAAGACAATTAACATGTTCTCAGTGGAGAATGCGGATATCTTTCTGTTCCCTAGGTGTTTAAGCCTTGTATTGCTTCTATGATCCTCCACCCTCCCTCTGTGGGCCTCTCCATCAGTCCATGCACTTATCATCTAATCTTTCACTCAATTCAGACCTCCTGCCTTGTACGGACAAATGAATTCCAGGCTTTTTTTTTTTTTAAACCAAGTTTCCTGGGGCACCTGGGTGGCACAGTTAAGCGTCCAACTTGGTTTCGGCTCAGGTCATGATCCCAGGGTCCTGGGATCAAGCCCTGCATCGGGCTCCTTGCTTGCAGGGAGCCTGCTTCTCCCTCTGCCTCTGCCTGCCGCCCCCCCTGTTTGTGCTCTCTCTCTCTCTGTCAAATAAATAAATAAAATCTTTTTTAAAAATAAACTTAGGGGCGCCTGGGTGGCACAGCGGTTAAGCGTCTGCCTTCGGCTCAGGGCGTGATCCCGGCGTTATAGGATCAAGGCCCGCATCAGGCTCCTCTGCTATGAGCCTGCTTCTTCCTCTCCCACTCCCCCTGCTTGTGTTCCCTCTCTCGCTGGCTGTCTCTATCTCTGTCAAATAAATAAATAAAATCTTAAAAAATAATAATAAATAATAAAAATAAACTTAGTATTGAGTATTTTCACATCTTTTAATGTTCTTTAAGAACATGATTTTTAATTACTGTATAATATTCCGTGCTATAGATATATTATAACCCATTTAACCAATTCCCTATATAGAGAGATTGCGTTCAGATTGTTTCCATGTTTCTGCTATTCTAAACAGGGCACAGGAGGATATCCTTTTACTTAAATGTGCACTTCTAATTTTTTACTTAAATGTGCACTTCTAATTTTTTACTTAAGATATGTCCAGAAATTACTAGGGAGAGCTTTCTGTATATATTACTCTATCAGTCAAACAACAGAAATTACAGCAGGAATTTATTGCAAGGTGTTGGACAGCCCACAGATGTGTCAGGAAAGCTAGACCCTCAGGCTTGGGTAATGGGCAGGGATGGAGGAAGGCTGGGCAGCCAGAGCCCCAGCCAACATCTAACCAATGACCCAGTGTGGCAAGGACTCCTCTGCTACCACCACTGAGGTGGAACAGGAGCCCGCGCTTGCTGCCACTGCTGGCACTGGGCCTGGACACTAGACACCATGCTGGCACCGCTGCCCCGATGGCTCTTGGATACTGGATGCTGCTGTGGCAGCCAGAAAGTTCTGCTCTCTTCCAGCTTCTAGGCATGATAAGCAACGGACACACGATCTTGGGTCACTACATCTGAGTGCCCAAACCTAGAGGTTGGGAATGACAGTCCCGGGTGTTTGCACCTCCTATGGGAAGAGAAGCCTTCCACCAAGACTCACAGGGTGGGAGAGTCCTCTCACTGCCAGTTTCACAGGAAAATATTAGTCTCTTGGTCTTACTTTATTTATTTATTTATTTTTTTTTTTAAAGAATTTATTTATTTATTCGACAGAGATAGAGACAGCCAGCGAGAGAGGGAACACAAGCAGGGGGAGTGGGAGAGGAAGAAGCAGGCTCATAGCGAAGGAGCCTGATGTGGGGCTCGATCCCATAACGCCAGGATCACGCCCTAAGCCGAAGGCAGACGCTTAACCGCTGTGCCACCCAGGCGCCCCTCTTGGTCTTACTTTAATTTGCATTTACTTGTTTGCTAGAGAGGACGGATCTTTTGGCTAGAACTGTTGGTAGTTTGTGATTTTTCTTTTGTTAACTCCTTAACCATCTTTTGATGCCTTTTCTATAGGAATATTTCTATTGGGGCATCTATCTGTCTTTTTTTTAAGTACTACTTTTAATAGCCCATGAACACCTTGACAGCCAAAAATGTTTTATCTTTCCCCCAATTTGACCTTTAACTTCATTTAGGTATTTTTTCTTTTCCCTTCAGCACTCCTGAGGGCATGTGGAAAGCCTCCTGCCGAAACTGTGGGTTAGAAGTAGATTGGTTAGTTAAGAGTGCATCTACAATGACGAAACTGTGGGTTACAAGTAGATTGGTTAGTTAAGAGTGCATCTACAATGACGAAACTGTGGGTTACAAGTAGATTGGTTAGTTAAGAGTGCATCTACAATGACGAAACTGTGGGTTACAAGTAGATTGGTTAGTTAAGAGTGCATCTACAATGACGAAACTGTGGGTTACAAGTAGATTGGTTAGTTAAGAGTGCATCTACAATGACGAAACTGTGGGTTACAAGTAGATTGGTTAGTTAAGAGTGCATCTACAATGACGAAACTGTGGGTTACAAGTAGATTGGTTAGTTAAGAGTGCATCTACAATGACGAAACTGTGGGTTACAAGTAGATTGGTTAGTTAAGAGTGCATCTACAATGACGAAACTGTGGGTTACAAGTAGATTGGTTAGTTAAGAGTGCATCTACAATGACGAAACTGTGGGTTACAAGTAGATTGGTTAGTTAAGAGTGCATCTACAATGACGAAACTGTGGGTTACAAGTAGATTGGTTAGTTAAGAGTGCATCTACAATGACGAAACTGTGGGTTACAAGTAGATTGGTTAGTTAAGAGTGCATCTACAATGACGAAACTGTGGGTTACAAGTAGATTGGTTAGTTAAGAGTGCATCTACAATGACGAAACTGTGGGTTACAAGTAGATTGGTTAGTTAAGAGTGCATCTACAATGACGAAACTGTGGGTTACAAGTAGATTGGTTAGTTAAAAGTGCATCTACAATGACCTTACTTTGATGTGCTTCCATGTTGTAAGAAAGTGAAAAAATGAAGCGGCTTCTTATTCAGGGTAGTGGAGTTTTTTAAAAGGTATGCTACTGTAGATCTGACATTTGAGTCTCCATAGAAAAAACTCCCTTTATTTCTAGACTGTGTGCGTGACCTCAGAGTGGTGGGAGGGATGTAGGAAAATACCGAAGAAAAGCGGAGAACGCTAATGTTGCCGGAGAAAGACAGTGAAATACTCGATGATGACTTTGTATTGACTGGAAGAAGTTGCTTCTGAATCTCTCGCATGTTGTAGTTGCCATTGTAAGAGCTGGTCACTTGCTAAGTGTGAAGAACCAGGGGTGGGCGAGGCTGGGGAAATGCAGCATGCAGCACTCCAGAAGGGCAGCAGAAGGAAAATCTGCAGGGAACAGGTGCCTCTCAGCAGTGCTGAGAAAAAGGCGCAAGAACTAATAACCACGGATTCCCGACAGGAATGGTGTGGGCGTAGCCTCTGCTTCACCCCATCAGGAAGGGAAAGATTCCCGCCCTGGGATTGTGGGGATGGCTGTGACAGCCGACACCGAACTGATGAGATCAACAACAGTTTATCGGTCACACACACTTAGCTTGGGAGAGGACACTCCATGCCACACAGGGCCACATGGGGGTTGCACTAAGGGTCAGAGTGAACAAGCAGGGGCTGGCGGAAGCAGACCTTGTAGTATCAAGAGCGTGAGGTGCCACCTAATTCCCAAGGGAGGATGTGATTGGCTTGTTTGAATAATTCTGGGGGCGCCTGGGTAGCTCAGTCAGTTAAGTGTCTGAGTTCAGCTCAGGTCATGATCCCAGAGTCCTAGGATCGAGTCCCCATTCAGGCTCCTTGCTCAGTGGGGAGTCTGCTCCTCCCTCTGCCCCTCCTCCTGCTCATGCTTTCCCTCTCTCTCTCTCTCTCTCTCTCTCTCTCGCATTCTCTCAAATAAATAAATAAATAATCTTTGAATATTTCTGTGGGCTTGCGGGGAACTGCAAGCTGCTGCTCAAGAATAAGCAAGCGGCACGCCTGGTCCCCGTGATAAGGAGGGTTGTTTGGCTAAGAGACCTTATCTGCATGAAGAGTGCGGGGAGGAGAACTTGCAGTTAGGCTGCTGGAAGGTCTCTGGATTTTATAAGATGTCAAAACAGCAAATAATATTGAGCCTTCATTTCAAGCCTTACACCATGACAACATTTCAGGAGATTGGTTGGCAGTGAGCTCTAGTGGTTAGAAGGAGAGAAATTCAAAGTCCTGGGCAGAAGTTACTTTATGCCTTCAGAAATCGGGGACCTCAAAACCAAATGGCACAAGAAAGACAAATTATCAGGACAGGCTGGGAGTCAAAGGTTTGAGCTAAGAAGGATCCCACCCATGGTAGCAGTCAGGAGACAGCTCATTGCCCCAAACCAGCTCTCAGTGCAGCGAGTAGAGAAGACAATGCCTATGTGTGACTTAACCTGTTCTTTGCCAAAAGTACGTATCCTTCAGCCAACAGTGTGTATGTTGCACTATGAGAAAAGGGGAAGGGAAAGTGAATGCCATGGGACCCGACTCTGGAAATCCACATGTCACTCAAGTGATGGCAGCAATAGAAAGCAGCCAGACAAACTTCTGGGGGCTTCCCGGGGGTGTTTTGTCACAGTCTGACATAAGGTGCTGGGGTGGTACTTTCCAAGCAAGCCAGTCCTATCGTGGGCCTAGGGTTAGCAGCATAAAGTACAAGGTCTCACAATATTTAATGCTTCATTAAGCATTTGATGAGCACTTACCAAACACCCAGAATTCCACATCGGGTTGCATAGGACAGAATCTCTTCCCTCAAGGGGCTCCTCCTCTGCTTGGGGGAATAACTAAATTTTTATAATGAAATGGCAATGTAATATATAAATATGTTCCAAGATGAAGAGCATGGGGAAATGCTATAATAAAAGTCAGTTTTCTTTTTCATTGTATTGCTTGCATTCTATACTTTAAATGACTTACTGTACAAAAGACATTATATGGTGAAACACTTCCTTGACCTACGAGATGAATGTCTTACAAACTAATAATGGCTAAAAGTTTCTTATTGCTTTAGAACGTGTCCATTTTAGTCCAAGTACTTACAGACACCAGTTAAGTGGAGTATGGTAGAGAAGTCTCCTCACCCACTGTGCACCTTGTCCTGAGTACCCTGTTCGACAGCCCTTGAGCCTGATAGTGTTCAGTTTCTCCAGCCCTTCAGCCAACCTTGCTGTAACCATTTTCCTGGCTCCCCACCAAGACACTACAGAGACACCTGGGGGAGACAATTAGAGGAAAGCATTGAGATTTGGTCATTTGGATGTTAAGTTGGATAAATCTAGAAGGTCTAAGTCAGTTGGAGACTTTCTTAATACTCCTATCCAGGGGTAGAGTTTGAATCAGACTGGGCAGGTTTCTGTCCTTGCCATCCATAGAACTTGATCATATTGTTAGCTCCAGAGCATTCTGCCCCATCTGCAGGTCATTCTTGACCCCTGGGTCAGTGGTGGGCAGTCTTGGCTGTCCCTCAGTCACCCATGGGTGTTTTAACTAGATAAGCCCAGTTCTTTTCCTTAGAGATTCTGATTTAGTCTGGGACTTGTGCTACAAAATCCATGTGTCAGGGTTGAGCTGAAGACCAGGCATCCAGTTTAATGTAAGGCGAAAACTTCAAACAGTTATAACTGATCAATTATATGATCCTTCCTGTGAACTCATTGTTACTGAAAGTTTTCCAGCAGAGGCCAAATTTGTGAACAATTACTTCTCTGTCTCCATCATAAAACATAACTATACCCTAAAGCACCTTTCTACATTATCTCATTAATCTGAGCAAATGTCCTGTGGGAGATGTGTCATAATTATTCTCATTTTGCAAATGAGAAAAGTGAGATGCAGGGAGTGTAAATTATTTTTAAGATCAAATAGTTAAGAGAAGATAAGGGCAGAACTACTGTGAAGGTAATTCCTGATCTATTACCCTGTGTGGCCTCACTTCTGAAGACACACCCTGGTTCAGGGAGATGGCTGAGAACCTAGGCCACTTGTCAGTCCATTCAGGGACCCTTAGATCAAATTGGAGATCAGAGCGGGCAGGGATGGGGTCACCACAGCCAGAGACTACTGCTGTGGGTTTTCTTTGCAAATCCCTTCTGCTTACCCATCTTAGGCCCTTTATCTCTTCTGCTCAGTAGTCACTGAGGAAATAATTATCACCATTTATGAAGGACTTACCATGTATTCAGGATGTTGTGAGCTGATTTATATGTGGTCATTTAATCATTACAACCATCCCAGCAGGAAGGTATTAGATCCATTTCACAGATACAGAAACTGAGGCTGAATGTCTTGCCCAGGATCACATAGCAAGACCACGAATCAAATTCAGATCCATTTGTTGTGAAAGCCTTTGCCCGACAAAGAGGTCACTCTTTGGGCAGTAATGTTTGAAGGGCAGGTAGGATCTGTAGGAATTAGTTGCACCTTTGGAGTCTCCCATTATCTCCCCGTGTACACTGTGGGCATTGTGTGGCTAGCCCAAGGGAGCACCAAAAGATGACATTTCATTGGGGTATCTCCAACGGGAACCGTTGTTAGATATAAGAGGCTCTAGGATTCCTGGAACTCAACTGGCTGTTAGGGTGATAGCAGGTACGGATGCAACATGCTCAGATGGAAAACGTAGTATGTGCACATGCAAGCATGTGTGCGCTCACACACACACACACACGTGTGCACACGTGCACGCACACACACATGATTGTATGATGTAGAGGATGTCAGGAGCATGGGGTTCGGGCCCTGTCTGCCACTGTACATTTAAGAAAGTCCTGAGAGGAAGTAGAGAAGACCTAGGGCTTTTTGAGGACATGGTTTTACTCTTCAGATGAAGCCTTAGATCTTCTAAAAAGCCTTAAGATGAACTCCTCTTCACCTCATCCTCCAACCTTAAGCACTTCTTGGCAACCATGAGTCTCCTCAGGCCATATTCACATCACCAGCCCCTCTCCTCTCTCTGAGTGGCCTGGAGCTTCCCCGATGGGATCTGGGGTTTGCAGCACTGGCACGGAGGTCCATGGGATGCCATAAGCTTCTGCTCCTGGGGGCATTTAAAGGCCACTGCCACCTTTCAGAGCTCAGAAACACAGGAAAACCCAGACTTCCAAAGGGCACCCTGGTCTTCCCTTCTATCCCTGGGAGTATAGCCTACATCAAAACATGAAGTGGGAAATTGTGTCCACTTTTGGTGCTAATTGTACTTTGAGTCCTGAAAGGTGTCATTTGGTGTCCTACTCCCATGCTTTCTACCACTGATTGTGACATGTGTGTGTCATATTCTCTGGCTGGGTCCTCCCCAGAGCACAGAAGCCTTTAGGAACTAGGGGCTCCAGAGAGGCAATGCACGATGGCACAGACCTTTAGAGCAGGCAGCTGTCTTCAGGGGGTGTTAGTTTAGGACATGGCTTTGGACTCAGACAGACTTGAGTTTAAATACTGACTCTGACCCAAGTAGCTGTGTGCTCTTGGGAAGGTCACATGCTTCTCTGACCTTTACCTTTGTTTCCTCCTCTGGAAAACAAGGGCATTAATGCCTGCTGTGCAAGGGCCTGATAGAGCCTGTGCCCCGGACCTGGCAAGTGCTGAGCGGCACAGAGATGGTGTGACTTTAGTGGCACTGAGAAGGACCCTCGGGCCAAAACAAACCCTTTCCCAATCAGCTTCCTGACATGATCTGGACTCTACCCACCTCAACCTCAAACAGGAAGAAAGTTCTCGCTCTGCTTCTTCTTTTTTTTTTTTCTTGTAAGGTTTAATTTATCTGACACAGAGAGAGAGATGTGCACAAGCAGGGGGAGAGGCAGGCAGAGAGAGGGAGAGGCAGGCAGAGAGAGGGAGCAGGCTCCCCGCTGAGCAGGGAGCCTGATGTGGCTTGATCCCAGAACCCTGGGATCAGCGACCTGAGCCAAAGGCAGACACTTAACTGACTGAGCCACCCAGGTGCACCCTTCCTCTGCTTCTTGAATAGCACATGCTTTCTCCTAATGCCAGACATCTATCCCTGTGTTCCCTCTCCCTAGAACTTTGTTCTCCTTGTACCTCCTCCCCATTCATCTGGTTAGTACCTGCCTCTAAATGTCTTCAGATGTCTCAGCCATGTCGTCACCGGTGTGACTATTTTATTAATGTGGGGAAGACAAACATTGTTTAAAGAACAGAAGCTTCTCGAAGGTGCCCATCTTACTCACTGGAGCCTGGCATACACTGCGCCTCAGTAACTATTTGTTGAAAGAATGAATGAATGAGCGATGCATTCCTTTAACTTAAAGGAACATGTTTCTCACAGGGCTAGCGCCCCCTAAAATGTTAAGTTATTCTGAGGGCATTCTGTCCATGGTCAGATACGTTGGGACACTTTGGATAGAACAGAGTTAGACGGTTCTTTTTCTGTGGGACTTCTCAATACTTCAGTGTGCTAATGTGCGTTGTGAATTTCTAGGAGGAGGGTCAAAACCAAACAAGGAGCCATATTTGTCGTTTATACCTCATTGTGAGTGAGTTTAATCCACACCTTGTGAGTGAGTGAGTGATGAAGAAGTAAAGAAGTTGTGGGCTCTGAAAACGAGGAACTCTGCCTCTCGGCCGCCTGCCCCCAAACTCAGAGCTCACGGACTCCTGGGAGCAAAACCAAGTCAAGTCTTATGTGTCTGAGGCAAGGGGACTGTTCACAACTCCCCCCTCACAACGGAATCTTGGCCCAGCAATCCCAGCCTGGACCTGAGTTCTCTTTACTGCTGTTCTTAAAGACTTCTTACTTGCATCAGCTATGGAGGGATTTTATCTGTTTGTCATCTTCAATAAAAAATGACTCCGGCAGCATGGTGGAAGGTTGATGTGTCCCAAGAAACAGAACTGTTCTCTCTCTGGTTTTGTTTTCTTTTATTGCTTTTGAAATCCAGCGTTCCTTCTCTCTTGCTGGCTTGGGCTACAGGGCAGTACAACTTTCCCTGAAATGGAATATCTATTTGGAGATGATTGAAAAAACAAAGCTGGCTAAGGGAAGGGTCAGGCCAGTCCTAAAGAGAATTACAACAGAAATAAAAGGGTGACACATAAGCCAGACGGGTATCCGAAACTTGGCTGGTTTCTATATTCCGAATGCTGACCTCTGGGACACGGTGTTTGAGGATGAGTTTGGGGCAGTGCCCGACGCCTCACGGTGCATGCAGCGTGTCCACGAGGTTGGAGAAAACAGAGCCGACACGAGCCTCTGAGTCCTAGTGCTTCCACCATGCCCCACAGTAACAGGCATAGTATTTATGGGCACGGCAAAACTGCTGGGGAGGAAGAGTTTGTCTCCAGCCCTTCTTTTCCACATCTCGCTGGGAGACTCCGACTGCTTCCTCACCGAAGGTTCCGTTGCTATTTCCCACCTCGGCCTGCTGGAGGCGCTAACTTCTTTCCATCCCATACATTCAGGGTCCTGATCCTGCTTTGAAAACGAATGGTTTAAAAATGCGACTTCCTCCTAGGTAAAGCATTGAATTTTCACAGGGGTCTTCCGGCGGACACCGAACAGTGGGCAATCAGGCACTGGGTGGATATTTCAGGGTAGATGGTCCTCCGGTTCCCTTCGAGGCCTCCGCAGAGGCAGCTGTCTGCTCCGGCTTGGTCGGGCTGGCACGGTGACAGGTCTTTGCTGTGCTGTAAAGGGTGAAAGGGCAGCGGTGCACCAAGTGGAACCAAGAATAGAAAACAGCACATGGACGTGGTATTTTGCCCGTGGATTGGGGATTACTGTCCTAAGCAGCCAGGCTTTTTCCAGTGGAGTTTTACACAATAAAATAAATGTGTTCTGCACTTTTAGTGTTTAAATAAACATGAAGGATTTATTTCTAGCCATAATGTAAATTGGTGATGTGGAAAGTTATGGAAAGAAAATGCATGCTAAAACTTCAGACCTCCTGGTTTCTGTCACTGCTCTGCGTGCTTAAACAACACTGATTTCTACATAAATAACTTACCTCTTATATAAAGTCTGTAAGATATTTTATTCTAAGAATATATATATAATATTTTATATAATAAATATATATATTTCCCCCCACTATATATTTGTGCTTAAAATTATAATTGGACACTATGACCCAGGATGTACATTCCTAAAATGTACCTTGGAAGAGTGGCTTTCCATCCATTTTTTTACTTTGACCTGCAGTAATAAATCTATTTTACATTGTAATCTAACACACACACACACCTGAAATAAAAGTTTCATAAAACTAAGCTTACACTTGTTACATGCAATGCACTCTAGTATTTTTTTTTTAAGATTTTATTTATTTATTTGACAGAGACAGAGACAGCCAGCGAGAGAGGGAACACAAGCAGGGGGAGTGGGAGAGGAAGAAGCAGGCTCATAGCAGAGGAGCCTGATGTGGGGCTCGACCCCGGAACACCGGGATCACGCCCTGAGCCGAAGGCAGACGCTTAACCGCTGTGCCACCCAGGCGCCCCTGCACTCTAGTATTTTTATTCTATCCTCCTCAATTTATTTTTCTTCCTTCTTTTTAAAAAAAATGGATTGGGACCCCCAGTTTGAAAAACACTGCCCTAGGGAAACTCTTGCATACATATGTAAAAATGTTCATAGGAGCACTGTTGGAAATAGGGGGAAAAAAAGTGGGAAAATTACATCCAGCCAATGATAAACATTGTGTATAAAGTAATGGCAGGGGTAAAACTTGGATTGGGGTATTAGGAAAGGACTTTTTGAGGAAATGACATTTAAATTTAGACTAGAAGGCAAAGCCTGGAAAATAGCATTATACACTAAGCAGGTCTTGAATAAGCAAAGAACTTGGCACTCTCAAGGAACTGAAGGAGGCTAATGTGGTTGGGTCACAGTGAGCCAACAGGAGAGACACGTGATGAGACTGGGCTGGTAAGAGGGAGATAAATTACGCAATGCTTGAAAGGCAGCATCGAAGGTAGCAGACTTTTTTACAAAGAACAAACCAATGGTTGCCAGAGGAGAGAAGGGTGGAAAGTTGGGCAAAATGGGTGAAGGGGAAAGGGAAATACAGCCTTCCAGTTGCGGAATGAATAAGTCACAGGAACAGAAGGCACTACATAAGGAACACAGTCAATGACATCGTAATAGCAATGTAAGGGGACAGATGTCGGCTATACTTACGGTAAACAGAGCATAATGTGTAAACTTGTCAAATCACTAAGTTGTGTACCCCAAACTAATTGTGTACCAACTCTATTAAAGGAAAAAAGAACACACTTATAATGATGAGCACTGAGTATTATATAGGATTGTTGAACACCTGAGACTTATTGTACACCTGAAATTAATATAACACTGTATATTAATTATGCTTGACTACAAAATAAAGAAAAAAAACCCCCAAAAGTAGCCGAGTTTTATCCAAGTGCAATGGGTAGCCATTGAAGGGCTATTTTAAGCTGGGAAATGACATGATCAACTTTATCTTTTCAATCATTGCCTGACTCTTGTGTGAAGAATGGATTAGAGAAAGTATGGAGGAAAACCAGTTAAAAGGATATGGTAAAATTCTGTGGGGGTTTGGATTGTGGCTAGGGTGGAAACAATCAGAAGTGAATTGATACAGGGGATATTTTAGAGGTAAAATTTATAAGACTTGGTGATGTCTTATTTGGAATTGAAGTTAGGATTGAAGAAAGGAGGTGAGATGGAAGGTAAGGGCTATGTCAAGCACAAAGAAATGTAAAAACACAATTCATTACTAAGTTTTTCTACAAAGGTTACAAATATAGTGACCTGAAGGGGCACCTGTACCCTAATGTTTATAGCAGCAATGTCCACAATAGCCAAACTATGGAAAGAGCCCAGACACCCATCAACAGATGAATGGATGAAGATGTGGTATATGTATACAATGGAATACTACTCAGCCATCAAAAAAATGAAATCTTACCATTTGCAATGATGTGGATGGAGCTAGATTAAAATTTTTCGGATAATTTTTTTGGATAAAGTTAATCGGATAAAGACATTATCATATGATTTCACTCATGTGGAATTTAAGAAACAAAACAGATGATCATAGAGGAAGGGAGGGAAAAATAAAATAAGATGAAATCAGAGAGGGAGACAAACCATAAGAGACTCTTAACTATAGGAAACAAACTGAGGGTTGCTGGAGGGGAGGTGGGTGGGGGGATGGGGTAACTGGGTGATGGGCATTAAGGAGGCCACTTGATGTAATGAGCACTGGGTGTTATATGCAATTGACGAATCACTATATTTTACCCCTGAAACTAATAATACACTCTGTGTTAACTTATTTGAATTTAAATAAAATAAAAATTTTTTAAAAGGGGGGGCATGTCAAGGTTCATGCACACAGTCTTCTAGCAAGACCATCTGAGAAAATTAAGATGTCATTTATTGATGTAGACGACCAAAGGGGGAAGCACACTTGAGTGGGTAAAGATTAAGAGCCTGGTTTTATAAATCTTATGTCTGAGGTGCCTGTGAGCCCTCCAAGCAGAGAGTCAAGTTAGCAATCACCTGTGCAAAGATGGAGCTCCCAAAAAGTTTAGACTGGAGATAAACATTTAAGAGTCAGCTGCCTACACAGATGAGATCATTCTGGAATGACGAACAGAGTAAAAGAAAAAGAGAAAGGCCAGGAGAGAGCCATGAAGAGAGCCAACATTCAGAAGTGGCTTGAGAAGGAGGAATCAGAACAGGATTCTGAGATGCTCTGGCCACGGTCGTGGTAGTAAGCCAGGAATGTGAGGTCTGATAGGAGACAAACGAGAATGGTTTAAGAACTGGTCAATAGTCAATAGTGTCAAATGCTGCTAAGAAGTTCAGTATGATAAGACTGAGAAGCAACTGTTGAATTTAGTTACATAATTGTCACAATAACCTTAGTAAGAGCCTTTTTTTATAGATTGGTGGCATAGAAGAAGGAAAGGACATCGAGATGGTGAATGAGGCTAAGGCTTGTGAGTCTTGGCTGGAAATGAAAGAATGATAGGAATACAGGCAGAGAAGAATGTATCAACAAAGGAGGTATTTTCTATTTGTAGTTTGTTTGAGGGTGGAATATATAAGAGGCTTTGAATATTGTTTGGAAAGTTTGGGTGGAGAATAAGAGGCTGAAGATGCAAAACAGAGAGGATGACTACTAGAGCGAGAGCCTCGGTTGGAAGGCGAACCACAAGTGGCTGAATGGCTTTCAGTTAGAGGCAAGATGTCTCTTCTACTGGGGAAAAAGGAGAGAAAAAGTGTGGGGATCCAGGAAATTCTGTGGGATTGGGGTTGGGAGGCACGGTCTGATGAATGCAATAGTCTCTCTGAGAAACGAATTAAGAAGGTGAGTCAGTTTGGGATGCTTTGGCTGCAAGTAACAGAATATCCAACCAAAAGCTGCTTAAACAAGTAAAGGTCTAGTTTTCTCCCTTAACACAAAGCCCAGGACTAAGGAGTTAGAATTGTTATAATTGAATATCTTCATCCGAGAGGACGAAGATAGCTTTGCATCCTAGTTTGCATTTAGTGAACTTATTGTCCTAAACTTGTACATAAATAGAAATTCTACTTTTCATAATCCACTCTGTGCAAAGTTACAGAAAATAAGAGAGAAAGAGGGGCAGAAGATAACGGGCCCTTGTCAATTCAGGCTTACAAAGGATCAAGGATTGTTGTCAACGGGACTGCCTGAGAATGGTTCTCCCTGGGGCTGTACGATGTTGTAGCACCAGTTGTTAAGTGCATAGTAGAATCCACTGCATACTTCTGTTGGGAGAGTCCAAAACATGTGCAAGAATGGTAGGTATAAATAAACTAACAAGGGAATGTTTGATGCTGACAGCCAGCTGAAGATGTTCACTTAAGGAAAAATGAATGTGGATTTACAATATTCAAGAATCTTTTGGTAAATAGTAGTGAAAATGTTATCCTCCTAGTCTGAAAAAATAAATAAAACATTAACTTTGATTCATGGTTTTTTACTCTAAGCTGTTATGGTTTACCTGTGGGAAGTCAGCGTAGAACTTTTCACCGCTTTCTCCTTGAAATCCAACAAAATATGCAACCAAGGCACAACTGGAGACACAGATAAAAGAAAAGTATTCACCTGATGCTTTTTCATTCCTGTGCATGGTGAAGATTCAGAGACTAGCTTTCATGCAGAATGGTACTGGCCAGCATGCTTTTTACAATCTTGAATACATGAATTCCAAGATAGAGAGAGAGAAGTTCTGGAACCTTGCCAAAGATAAAACAAGGTACACGACCGTCCACATTTCTTCTAAGTCATTAAATGAAAGTTGTCATCCCTCCCACTGCCACACTCTATATCATAATTCAAAATATCCTGATATAGGGCAAATGCCCTATTTCTAAAACTATGCTTCACTTCTCATGAAATATGTTATAAAGACATGAATTCCAGGGCACCTGGGTGGCTCAGTTGGTTAAGCGGCTGCCTCCGGCTCAAGTCATGATCCCGGAGTTCTGAGATCAAGCCCCATGTCAGGCCCCTGCTCAGCAAGGAGCCTGCTTCTCCCTTTCCCTCAGTCTGCTGCTCCCCCTGCTTGTGCCCTCAATCTCTCTCTCTCTGTCAAATAAATAAATAAAATCTTTGAAAAAAAGTTGTTAAAAAAAAGACATGAATTCCTATCATAAGTTTATGATGCCTTAATTAGAGAAAGCTTCTCTGATAATATTTTGAAATATCCCTTGATCTACTGCCTCAGAGCTTACATCACTGTACAATTCCCACAGTAAGATTTTAAAAAGGTGAAATGCATGAATTTCTTCTATAAAGTCAAAAAAGGGTAATTGCCAGAGGGAAGTGAGAATAGAGGACCAGTAGAGCATTTTCAGGCGGATCAGTGCAGAAAAATTTACTCATATTCCCTTGGAAAGTTTTTGTGTTCCCTTGAAGATTCACATAACACAGGTTAAAAACTGCTGGCTTAGCGCAAATGGGATTCCATGTCACTGAAATAAAATCAGAATTTCATCAACAAGGACAAACATACAATGTCTGCAACAGGTGGTCTTCTGAGAGCAAGGGGCAAAGGGGGTCAGAGAAACAGTAGTTGGGAAGAATGGGAACTCAAACTTTCTAGAGAACAAAAGTAAGATTGCTGGGCCATGCAGACCACCCATTGAAATCTGTAGTTGAGATTTTATTGTGATAGTAACCTGGATTGGTCCTGTGACTTTTATACCAACACTCAGCTGCTCAGGCACCGACACGGGGGAGGTGGATGGTGAAGTTCATTCGGGGCTGGGGTCCTGTAAGTAGAGGCTGTGAAAGAAGAGATCAGGTAAGCCCAGCATATTTGCAACAGGACAATTATAATGATGGGCCCAGGAGTCTAAGCTGGTATGGGGGAAGGGAGGACAAAAGTACAAGCAGAAACAAAAACAAAACCCAAAAGAACCAACGTGGAAGGATCCATGGATCTAAAACCTCAATGAGGCCAAGCAGGAAAGCTGGAAAAGGGAGGTTATGGATGAGAAATGGAATGTTTGAACTTGTGATTTGTGAGGCGATGAATTTCTGATGGTAACGAGTACAGGGTGTAACCAATGGGTGGCTGTTAGAGGAATGGAGATCATTAGGAATCAGGAGGTTAAGGAACTGAGATGTAGGGATGTTATGCCCTTGCATAATGAGATCTTCAAAGGTAAAGGTGGGAGCCACGTAGAGAGGAAGGTCCTTCAGCCGGTGGGAGCAGGAAACAAAGAGGTGATCAGCAGACTGTTATTCTGAGGTGGGTAGGGCATGGTGGAGTCTGTACCGTGTGAACCAAAGAGAAGAAGAGTGTAGGGTGAAGTGGAATTGTCTGGAAGTGTCTCTGGAGACAAGAACACTTCTACTTTCCAACTCTGAGGGGTCTGGCGCTTATCAGATTGTATGAGCTCTCTGTACGGGAAACAGAATTCCACTTGCCTTCCTACGGTTGAAGTAACCTTGTGATTGTTTGTAGGTCTCCAGAGTGCTCTCATGGGGTTAATCCTGAAACGTTGCATACCCAACACCGAGAAACAAAATCAAAATGGAAAAGATGCAGTTGACCCTCGAAAACATGGGACCCTTGAACTGCAGAGTCCACTTATTTACAGACATTTTCAGTAAATATATGTTCGGTACTGTAAATGTATTTTCTCTTCCTTACGCTTTTCTTAATAACATTTTCTTTTCTCTAGCTGACTTTGTAAGAATATGGTACACAAGATACAAACTATGTGTTGACTGACTGTTTATGTTATTGGGAAGGCTTCCAATCAACAGTAGGCTATTAATAGTTATGTTTTGGGGAGTCCAAAGTTATATGTGGACTTTCTGCTGTGCAGGGATCAGAGCCCTTAACCCCTGTGTTGCTGAAGAGTTGACTATATTTAAAAATTTATAGTTTCCAAATGCATGGATGCTTATTTTATAGAAAAAAAGTGCAAAGTTGCCAACATTTTTCAATTTTCAGCCACTTCTTTCGTATTCTTTTTTCCTGGATTTAGGCAAGATGTAGGCCTTCTTACTCTATGGGAAGATACTAAAATACAATTAATTTTTTTCAAATTCTACCAAGAGAATAATTTTGGATTTCATGGCCTGTACTTACTTTTTCCTGTACTTATATGGTGAGTGCCAGGCACTATGCCAGGCACGGACTCAATGGTTTAAAAAATAAAGTCCTTCTGCCCTCCAAGGAAATTTAATCTAAAAAGAAACATAGTATAGATTGCCATTGGATACCTCATTAATTTATGTATCCATCCATACATTGATTTATCATCATTTGTCCACTCATCCATTTGTCAGCAAACATTTATTAAGCATCCAATTTGGGCATAGTCTTGCCTTAGCAACTTTGACCATTGTGCATCTGTAGAGATCCATAAACTGTAATTATAGGTCTGATCAGTAAAGTATTTTCTGGTATTCCTTAAGATAAAAAGTACCTCTTATTAATACTTGACATTTGGTAGGAGGCATGCGACTGATCACCAAAATGCTCTAAGAGGTAGTATTATGTGGGTAAGGGCCTGGATTTTTAGGTCAGGTAGATTTGGATTCAATCAGACGTCAGGCAAGTTTAATCTCTGTGCTCTTCAATTTCCTTATCTGTAGATTGGGAATAACACCTATCTCACAGAGTTGTTGGAATTGAGCACGATACTATCCATCTAGCGCTTAGCAAGTAAGTGCTTAGAAACTGACATGATGGGGCGCCTGGGTGGCACAGCGGTTAAGCATCTGCCTTCGGCTCAGGGTGTGATCTCGGCGTTATGGGATGGAGCCCCATATCAGGCTCCTCCGCTATGAGCCTGCTTCTTCCTCTCCTGCTCCCCCTGCTTGTGTTCCCTCTCTTGCTGGCTGTCTCTATCTCTGTCGAATAAATAAATAAAACCTTAAAAAAAAAAAAAGAAACTGACATGATGCCATTGACAAATAATTATTAAGGCAAATAGAAACAGACAAGACTGTATGGCAGCACTCCATCACTTCTTCCTTGCCTTCCTTATTGTCAAATTCAATAACAACCATCCCGAAAAGAAAGGGTATGAAAACACAAACAAGCACACACGCTACAAATCTGTGAACCCACAGGCAGAGGGGAGAGCCCTGATAGCCCAAGGGATTCCTGTAACCTCTGTGACAAAAGGCTTTTTCCATTTTACTAAGGAATGAGCTGTTCAGAGTGCCAGTCATAAAATCCGATTGTCTAACAGAATTTGAATTACATTGGCAAGATGCTTCACCTGGGGCTGAGAAAGCCACTGTTTCAGATCTGGCAGTGTCAGAATTTTGCCAGGTTTAAGTTTCACGTTTTTGCCATGTTTGCCATCTTGGCTTTGCCTGATCCATGAGTGGAGGTTGTTAATTCCTATAGGTCAACCAATGCATTAACTTCCTGTTGAACAGAGGATTTTTAACCGCCTGTGCATTGGCTGTGAAGCAGTTAAAATGTTCTGATGCCAGGTCCCACCCCCCAAGGTTCTGATTTAACTGATCTGGGATGCAGTCTGGGCATGGGGATTTTTTTTTAAGATGCCCACATGACTGTGATGAACAGCTGGGCTATAGAATCCTGGTCCTAGAGCCTAAGCTCCAACTTAAGCCACAGAGGAGTTCCCATCTATACTGTGAGAAGCTGATGGTGCCTGTACACACCCAAAACACTCTAGCCACCTGCTATCCTCCAACCTCACTGAGACACCATAAAGTTCATGTTTGGTCAGCAAGGTGGGAAAGTGCAAGACTAAGTTTTTCTATCTTGTTGTTCAGCACCTAGGAGCAGCTCAACACATTATCATTCTTAGGCGTTTCTCCCAGGCTACAATTACAAAACTGCCGTAGGCAATGGCAGCTGCTCTTGTCATGTGAAAAGCCATCAGAGTCTCTTCACAAGCTATGATGAAGACAGGACATCGTGTGCACTGGGAGGTCCAGATGAGTGGCAAGGGCTAGGGAGAGGAGTGTATGCTTGCTTAGGCCACGAATGGGAGCCGTCTTGTGTCGCTCAAAGCTAGTCACAGTTCTTTCTATGGTTTACAGTGTGGAAAGCTGCTGATGCTCAGGAGAGTAAACAATTGCTTGAGTGGAGAGTTCAGATAATTGTGTATGTAGAAATCTCTTCGGAGACTTGAGAGTAAGCAGATTCTTAGGCATTGCTCGCCTTCCCATTCTGATTCATTAGGTCTGGGACAGGGTCAAGGAATCTATACTGTAACAGGTGCCATAGGTGGTTTTCATGCAGGTGGTCCCCTGATGCTTGAGGACCCTAAGCAAATTGGTTGTCAATTATATTTAAAAAATCCAAAATATGAAGTTGCATTCGAGGAGCATACAGTCTATTTGCTGTTAGAAGATGTGTGTATATGAGTGTAAGAAACAAGGACCTTGTAACAGGAAATGGGATATGATGACTGCTATACGGAGAGGCAAACCAAGCATGTGGGAA
Source organism: Ursus maritimus (assembly GCF_017311325.1). Lineage (NCBI taxonomy): Eukaryota > Metazoa > Chordata > Mammalia > Carnivora > Ursidae > Ursus > Ursus maritimus. Next base: position 37,990,614 of record NW_024425008.1, read on the forward strand.
CTGAAATGAGAGAGATGTCGCATTTGGCTGAGAGGATGAGCAGCAACTTCATGAAGGAGGTAGTACTGAATTGGACTTAGATGTATGGATAAGCATTCTATAGGTGGTAATGGGATAGAGCAGAGAAGAATATTATTGTACTGGAGATGTTAAGTATTTCCTGTCTAGCCACAGTCCCTTCTAAGGAGACCTGGTCCACTCAAAGCCCTAGCTGACTGGACAGTAGATCATAAGGTCCCATCCTCTGGTCAGCATTGATTGGACCAGGTATTGCCATTTGATTAGGTGAGCTCACTTACAGGCTTGCTAGCTATCTGTCCTTGATATCCTCTGCTCACAAAAATATGCTCTTCTCTTGGGAATAGAGAACTGGGAAACTGAGAGACTGAGTGACTTAAAAGAAAAGTTATGTCAAGGTAAATTGTTTGGAGTTATTAGAAATTATTTTGGAACATAAAAAACCCAATCTGTGTTTTAGAGGAGTTTTACATTATTATTCAGTACATTAAAATATACGACTTTATTAAACTAGGCTTAATGAAGTATAATGAAGTGGAATGGAGGATGGATTAATGATGACAGGACAATTGGGAAGTTACTTTGACAATCCAAGGAAAAATTAATAAGAATGACTAGTATTTATCTTGCATTTATTAGATTGCAGGAATAGTACTTGACAGGTATTATTTCAATTAACCCCAACAACAACCCTATTAGGTAAACACTGTTGGTATTCCCATCTGAAATGGGAAATGAGACTCAGACAAGTTAAGCAACTTGCCCAAAGCTATGGCTTATAAGTAGTGGAGGCAGAGCCAGAGCCTGAACTGATCCTGATTTCAGAACCTCTGTTTTGAACCAGTGCTCTATGCTCCCCAGATTGCCAAGTGGTAAACTTTTGGCAATGGTGACAACAGGGATGGAAAGAAGGGGATGATAGCAGGAGGCAGCATCCACTGCAGCACTGGCATGTATACAATCATGGGCTGTTGGAGTGGAAACAGATCTTAGAGACCATTTAGTACCATAACCTTTCTACAGACACTGAAAGGAGAACACACTTCTCCTGTGAGTTCATCAGGCTACAAGCAAAGACTTAACATGAAAATTAATGAAGAGGAGAAGGGAGAAGGAAGAATCAACAATACTTCTGAGATTTGGCATCCAGATGACCGAGAGAGTAGAGGTAGGGGCAGATCGTGATGCTGAGTTCCATACAGATGGAGATGGCTAAGCTTAAAGATTGGCTGAAGTCACAGCAGAGGGTGAAATCATTGGAGAGACCTGAAATAGAGAAATGAAAGTCAAGACAGAATGAGAGACAATGAGAGAAATAAAATAATCCATAAAAAGTATAGGGAAGGAATAATAAGAGAGATAGGAGGACGTTCAGAGAGTATAGGGTAACTAAAGACAACATAAAAGAAGTTTCAGGAAGGTGAGGATTCAGTTTCAAATGCTACAAAGAGCTAAGGGAGGACGCAACTGAGAACAGTCCTTTGCATGGTGACGAGGCCATCTTTTTTTTTTTTTTAAGATTTTATTTATTTATTTGACAGAGATAGAGACAGCCAGCGAGAGAGGGAACACAAGCAGGGGGAGTAGGAGAGGAAGAAGCAGGCTCACAGCGGAGGAGCCTGATGTGGGGCTCGATCCCACAACGCCGGGACCACACCCCGAGCCTAAGGCAGACGCTTAACCGCTGTGCCACCCAGGCGCCCCTGACGAGGATATCTTTATCAGTCAGGGTTTGTGGTGGCAAACAACATAAACCAACTCTGACTAACTTCAGAAAAGGGTATATTGAGGTGCGCCTGGGTGGCTCAGTCGGTTAAGTGTCTGCCTTCGGCTCAGGTCATGATCCCAGGGTCTGAGATTGGCCCCACATCAGGCTCCCTACTCAGTGGGGAGTCTGCTTCTCCCTTTACCCCTCCCCCTGCTCGTGTTTTCTCTCTCTCTCTCTCAAATAAATAAAATCTGAAAGAAAGAAAGAAAGAAAGAAAGAAAGAAAGAAAGAAAGAAAGAAAGGAAGAAAGAAAGAAAGAAGGAAAGAAAAAGAGAAAGAAAGAAGAGAGAAGAGAAAAGAAAAGGGTGCATTGGAAGAATATTGGATAACTCAAAACAGTAAGAATGAGAACCAGACTAAGAACATTGGCAGAAACCAGAGACGCTGGGAATTAGGGAACATGGTTAGGGTTTTGCCCAAGGAACTGTCTGGTGAAGAATTGCTGTGGGGTCCACCCCTCTGACGTATTCACTGCATTAACCAGAAAGTTCAACCTCATCTCTGCTTCTATGAATAATTTCTAACTGACTCTGTGCCCTTGCTTCATTCTCTCTGAAATCAAAGTTCCTTTTGCCTTTTTGACCAACCCCATTGGCCAGACCTAGATCGTGTACTCACACTCTCACAGGGAGAAGGACAAGTCTGATCATCTTCAACTTGAATAAAGGGTCAAAGAAATCTGCATCCACTAAGCCTCATGAATGGGAGAGTTCTCACATATGAAGGTGTTTCTTTGCTGCATATCCCCAAATGGTCATCACATCACTTGGGACATCTGAGACCAGGATTGCAGAAAAGGCTTTAGTGGCAAAGATTGTTTAAAGAGTGAATGAATACTGAGCAAGTTTTAGCTATAGTTATAAACTATTCCCCAAAATGGGAGAACATAGTTGAAGCAAGAAACCCTTTAGAATGGAAAACACAGGGACAGTTTGTAGGTTCAGGGAGAAGGCATTCATTAGAGACAGAGAAGCGATAAAAATCTCATTGGCCCCTGGATTTTCAGCACCTAGGATAGGAAGAATGAATGAAGGAAAAGGAGGGAGCAAGGATAGAGAGAAAGAGAGAGATGCAAGAGAACAAAGATGTATGGATATACGAAGTCTGCTGGGGAGGAGAGAAGATCCAGTTGATGCTAGGCACGTATTTATTGGGTTCCCATCAATTTAATTTGTGACTTTCTTTAGCAGCCACATCCCAACACTGTCATGGATAATCGTGGCCCTAATCTCTGCCCCGGACTCAGCACATTTTCTATTTCTATTTCCTTTTTTTTTTTCTTCTCCCATTGATTTTACAATAGGCACCATGCCCTGATTCTCAGCCCAGTCCAGCTCAGCCTGCAGTCCATGAACTAAGCGTAATGCATTCTAATTTGCTCTAATGTTATGCTGCTGCTTTTTGAGTGGGGCAAATAGATCTGCCCTGGTACCATTTATATGGTCTGGTTGGGCTTCTCAAAATCTCCAGCTCTCATGTATTAAGTCTGGCAAGGTTTAGAGGTGCAGTAGGCACTGAGGAAGAAAATGCAGCTAAGTGGCCCTGCAAGAGATTACATCCAAGACTTTGATCTCTTCATACAGTGTTCAGCACAAAGGGAAAGGGTAGTCAATTGGCGTCAGTAGCTCCTTCCCAGAATATCTCATGCAATCCAATATAATCAAGTCTAAAAAAGTGCACTTTTTCTACCTAGCTCATTTTCGCCAAAATGTTCATAAGGAAGATTTAATTACATGGCAATGAACACCAAGAACATACAGCCTCTGTCCTTTGTTGTGGCTGTCTTCTCATGTAGACTTTTCATTTGCCAAACAGCTTGATGTTTGATGCCCATAGAAAGATTTCTTTGAGACCTAAAGAATAAAAGATGCCCCAAATATGAGAACCTGTGAGTTCTCCATTAACCTAACACACATTCTGTCAATTGTGAAATGGAATAAGAAACAATAGGGCAAGTTTTAAATGATTTCCGAAAAAAGCTGAATACCGCCAAGAGACATGGCAAAGGATATAAACAAGCGGTGGAGATATAAAAAGGTATAATAAAATTTAATATAGCTCATATATATTTATATAATATATATATTTATGTAATATATGTATACTCCCTCCCAGATATATATATATGTGTGTGTGTATACACACACACACACACACACACAGATATATAGTGTCATTTAGCTTAGAAATTCTTTTTTTAGTAAATTAATAACTTGGGAACAATTAGTACAAGGATAATGTATAATAAAAAGAGACTGCAATGATATAAATGTCCATCAGTTGGGTTTGTTGAATAACTCACATACAGCAGCAAATACTATGGGATACTATGGAGCCATTAATAAAAATGATGGGGTGCTACATTTATCGACACAAAGAGATGTTCACAATATTAGGTTAAGTAAAAATGCCAGTGGCAGAACAGTGAGCTGCCATTTTGAAAAGTTTGGAAGAGACATACTACAACATGGCAGGGTGAGAGGAGAAGCTTGCTTTCTTCTTCCCCTATGTCATTGATTTTTTACAATAAGCATCCATTGCTTTTATAATCAGCATAACCACTAAACTATTCCACTCACACCTCCCATAAAGCACAAAGAAATGAAAAATATTTCTGTGAGCTAGTAAGAATTTATATAAAAGGTAATGCTATTGAATCCCCCTCCTTTTCCTCCTGGTATGGGATTTCAAGTTCAGCATCACTGTGGCAGTGACAAATGGGGGATGGTTTGGTAGAAGCACGATGTTCCAAGAACTTTGTTGAAGAAATTCACAGCTGCGAGGATTTGAGGAAAGTCTAAAACGCTGTCTCCTTTTATGGTGCTGTTGTGTGTATGCCTGCATGCCCCTACTCATAGCTTCTCAGGCAGCGTTTCCACTGAACCTCAGAGCCTCTGAGTGAATGTCAAGGGTGTGGACTCCTTTCACATTCCCTTCCTCCCTCCCAGATCCCCAAAGGAAGTCCTCCTTTTAGAATGCTCAGCTGCACCCAACCCCAGTCCTGGGAAAACCTTAAGTACAGGAGCCTCTCACCACCTCCTTTCTCTCCATGGGACTCTGTTACTCCTTCCAGTCCCCTCTTTCACTTCTGTCACTTGAAGCTAATGTCCAACTGGCTGGTTTTAACTGTGGTCTCCCACCACGCATACCATACTCTTAAAGTCTTCCTTCTCTCCAGGCTCTGGAATAACATTACCTTCTATTCCCATCTCCCCTTTGGACTGTGACAACTTCTATCATGTCAGGGCTAATTTCTTAGTTAGGAGGAATTGAAATCACGCCACAGTATAGATAACAAATATCCTGACAAGTATTATGTCACAGGGCTTAGCTACACCTTAGAGAGTTAACCTGGAGTAAGGAATCTGTCATAGTGGAATTTTAGTCAGAGTTACAAACTAATAAGGAAGATATTTTTAGTGGTGGTTAAGCTCGTTAGCACCAATGGAAGTACTAGAACCTTTGTTTTCCTGTTGCCCAGTCCAGGGTCCTTCCAGCTATAGTTTGCTACCTCTTCTTTTCTCCTTTGTTGCGATTCAGAATTCTTAGCGCCATGTTATAATGTAAAGAAAACTCCAACCTTCACCACTTTAAAGGAAAAAAAATATATTGCTATAGAATATGCCTATGAAGCTGATTTGAACGGTGTTTTTAATCATCGTGGTGTCTCGGGCTTATTACCTTACGGTATATCCAGTTTAAAGCAAAAAAGAAAAAAAAATTGAGATAACATTAACCCTAGCTATACTGTTTGATAGATGGTGAGCTCTGGAGCCAGACTGCCTGGATTGAGTGACCATGTTACATGCACTAGCTAGCTCAGCCTCACACTAGCTATGTGACCTTGGGCAAGTTTACTTAACCTCCCCATGCTTCCATTTCCTCTTCTGTAAAGCACGGCCAGTGAACAAACCTACCTTATAGGGTCATTGCTAACATTAAATGAGTTGATGCGTGTAAAAATACTTGAGTGCCTGGCACAAAGCACTCAATAGATGTTCTCTGTCATAATTTAGCAGTTGGAGAAATCAAAGTACGGGGCATAATCTATATATGCATTTAGTTCGATGCTCAATAAGCAAAAAATTTGTCAAATATATTGTTGGAAATAGGAAAACTTCTAAAAGAACAATAATAAAATGAATGCTTGCATTTCCAGGCATTACAATATACAAATACAATTGATCAACGCAATCAATAAAACAAAGAGATTATTCCAACAGTAAACAGAACAATGGAACACTACAGAAATCTTTGAAAGCAATCCCAAACACACAAAAATTGAGTATCTGACAAAAATGACATTTAAAATTTGAATCTGAAGAAAAGTTAAGCCACCCAATAAATAGTTGTAAGACAAATGGTGAGCAGTTAAGAAAAGTTGTCATAGGGGCACCTGGGTGGCTCAGTCAGTTAAGTGTCCCACTCTTGGTTTTGGCTTAGGTCACGATCTCGGAGTTGTGGGATTGAGCCCTGAAGCCGGGTTCCTCGCTTAGTGGGGAGTCTCCTCGAAGTCTCCTCTGCTCCTCCCCCACTTGCATGTACTCTCTCTCTAAAATAAATAAATAATCTTTTAAAAATATTTAAGAAAATTAAAAAAAAAAGTTGTTATATATATTTTTTATAATTTACACCAAAATCCAGGTGGATTAAAAAGTCAAACATAAAAACAAAATAAAAATACAAAAAGATGAAAAATAAGTAGAGTTGATGAAGATAACTATAAATCAGCCTTTAAGGTGAGAAAGGACTTTATATATTGAAATTAAAAGGAATAAGCTACTAAGAAGCAGCTTAATTTGAATATGCAAAAATGTGAAATTTCTGTATATTAGAAAAATTAAAGATTTAGGGGGAAAAGTTGCAATTGAGGTTAAGAGCCTTAATATATAAAGTTCACTTACAAGTTAATAAGAAAATATAGTGCCCACTGAAACAGAAAATGGATAAAGGACATGGGAAGTCAATTCCCAAAAGCAGAATCTTAATGGCTAATACATTAAAAAATTTAACTGGACTAATATTTAAAGGAAACAAAGTTTCAAAATGAGATACTATATTTCTCTTATAAAATTTTATTAAAAATTACCAAATTATAATTCTTATTATCTGTGAGAGTTGGAGAATAAATATTTCACTGTTTTAGGAGTGTATTTTGCTACAACCTTTCTCTGGATTTTAGTGGTAAGTGTTAAAGGTCTTAAAAATGCTTATACCCGGGCACCTGGGTGGCTTAGTCAGTTAAACGTCTGATCCCAGGGTCATGGGATTGAGTCCTGTATCAGGCTCCCTGCTCAGCGGGGAGCCTGCTTTTCCCTCTGTGATCTCTCTCTCTCAAATAAATAAATGAAATCTTTAAAAAAAAATAAAATTAAATTAGTTAAAAAAATGCTTATACCTTTGAGCAGTAATTCCACTTCTTAAAATTTATCTGAGGGAAATAATCAGGAATGTGACCAAAGGTTTATCTGCAAAGATATTCACTGAACATTTCTCATAATAGAGAAAAATAGAACAAAACTAGGGATTGGGTAAATAGATAATGGTTTTTCCATATGAAGAATTATATGTAGTCATTAGAAATAATGTTTGTTATAGGAGACTACATAATGATATGAAAAAGTGCTCACAGTATATTAAGGGAAAATACTAGCTTATAAAACAGTATGATACCAATATTTTTAATATGAAATTTTAAAAGGTCAGAAGGATACACTTTAAAGTCTTAACAGTTGTTCATTTCTAGGTGATAAAACTGAGCATTCTTTTATTTGTCCTCTTTATACTTTTTCTTTATTTTCTATATTTCCTACAGCGAGTGTGTACTATTGTTTTAGTTGAAATGTTAATTGAGATAACTGTATGCTCACAGAAAATTGTAAGAAATAATACAAGGAGATCCCAGGTACCCTTTATACAGTTTCCCCCAATGGTAACATCTCACAAAAAATACAGTATCACAAGCAGAAATATTGACATTGATGCAATCCACTGATCTTGTACAGATTTCTTATTTCATCGTACTTGTGTATGTGTGTTGGGGGGTTCTACACAATTTTATCATATCAGTAAGTTAGTGTGTCCACTGTCACAGCCAAGATACAGAACAGTTCCTTTATAGTAAGAAGCATCCCTCCTGTTGTCTTTTATATCCATACCTACCCCCCTCTTCTCCCACCCTCCCTCTTGATCCCTAACCCTGGAAACCACTGATCTGTTCTCTGTTTCTCAAATTTCTTATTAAATAGGGCAAATAAATGTTTTGATTTGTTAAATAATTTAAACTATGGAATGTTAAGTGTTCAAAATTTTAAAGTGTATTAAATATTGGAATGTTAGATGTTAACATTTAAGTGTTAAGTAAATAGAATAATACAGTATATAGCCCTTTAGGACTGGCTTTTTTTATTTTTAACTCAGCATAATTCCCTAGAGATTAATCTAATTTGTTGTGTGTACCAATATTTTCCCTTGCTTGCTTGCTTGCTCGCTCACTCGTGCACTCTCTCTCTCTTTCCCTGCTGAGTAGTATTTATGCTATGTCTGTGTTACAGTTTGTTTAACTATTCATCTGTTGAAGGACCTCTGGGCTGTTTCCACTTCGGGGCTATTATGAGGAACATTTGTGATGAACATTTGTCAACCATGAACATTTGTGTACAGGTTTTCATTTGGACATAAGTTTTCATTTTTCTGGGATAAATGCCCAGAGTGCAATTGCTACATTTTATGGTATTTGTGTGTTTAGTTTTCTGAGAAATTACCAAATTGTTTTCCAGAATGGCTGTTCCATTTTACACCCTCACTAGCAACGTTAAGAGTGATTTAGTTTCTCCATATTCCTTGCCAGCATTTAGTGTTGCCTCTAACTTTCATTTTTACCCTTCTGATAGATGTATAGTGATATATTATCATAGTTTTAATTAGAATTTTCCTGGTAGCTACTGATGGCGACATCTTTTCATGTGCTAATTTGCCATCTTCGGTGAAATATCTGTTCATGACTTTGACCATCTTTTTGGATGATTTTTTTTTTTTTAGTGTTGAGTTTTAATTTTATATATATTCTACATACCAGTCCTTTGTTGGATATGTGGTTTGCAAATATTTTCTCTCAGTCTGTAGCTTGTCTGTTTATCCTATTCACATGGTCTTTAACAGAGCAAAGGCTTTTGTCTTTCTTTCTTTTTCTTCCTTCCTTCCTTCCTTCCTTCCTTTCCATTCCATCCTTTCCTTTCCTTTCCTTTCCTTTCCTTTCCTTTCCTTTCCTTTCCTTTCCTTTCCTTTCCTTTCCTTTCCTCCCCTTTCCTTCCTTTCTTTTCGCCTGTGATTGTCCAGTTGATTTTAAAATCTGTCTAAAGAGGGGTGCCTGGGTGGCTCAGTCAGTTAAGTGTCTTGACTCCTGACTTTGGCTCAGGTCATGATCTCAGGGCTGTGAGATGGAGCCCCATTTTGGGATCCACGCTGGGCGTGAAGCCTGCTTGGGATTCTGAATCTCCCTCTCCCTCTGCCTCTTCCTCTCTCTCTCAAATAAATAAATAAACAAAATAAATAAATAAAACCTGTCTAATGAGCATTTGAAACATTAGGTATTTTTGATAGTGCTGACATAAGATTGCTGGGTTATACAACACCAGTTAATGTCCAAAGGACCACACTGTAATATTTGAGGTTTCCCATTTGCCAGACAGAAATTATTTGCATCTCTACCAGACAAGAATCTATAAGCTCACCTCCACTCTTATGGTTGTAAATCCCCCAGACAATAGAATGTCAAGCTCAGCACTACAATGTAAGAGCACTGAGTAACCCTTTTTGCTTCTTCCCAAGTTTAATAGTGTGCCAGGAACACAAAATTACACTAGAGCCAGTGAGAATCTTCAGGTTTGAGTTTTCAATGATAGACTTCAATGCACAAATAATCAATGCAAACTTCTTGTTCTTGTTAGAATGTTCTGTTTGGGGCAGACCATCCGCTCTGACCAATCAATGGAACAAAGTGAAGGTATTTTGCTTTCCAAGTCACTTTGAGAAAGTCTCAATAGTCTTAACTCATATCTTCTTGGGCAGCAGTTCAAAACCAGGGAGTGAGTCACGGGGCCTCACTGGTCATGGCAAAACGTAATGACAACTCTCTACTCATTACTCTCTCATTCTAGGTTCCACCTAAAATTATTGGAGTCCTGCCTCTAGGCTAATGGTCCCTGAAACGCTTTCTCCTTCATATCAGAGAACTTCCATGAGTCACAAAGCCCTATGAGGATGGACCAGCTTAACAAACATGCCTGTGTTCATGACCCTTCATGACAGTGACGGACAACCCGAATTCAGATCCAGAAGCTGCAACTTGAACTTCTCTGTTGGCTGGAAAAGGTGCCAGCCTGAACTAAAAGAGGACTCCTCCCAGTGCACAAGCCTCCAGGACCTGCAGAGAACTCTCATTTCTGCTGTCTGGAGCCTTTCAAAGGCGCTATTCTTGCTGGTCTAATGCCTTGCCTTGAGGAATTCAAAAGATCACATTTATTTACTAAGTAGTGCTTCTGAACCATGTTCCTAGAGAACCAAATCCTGAAGGTGGTTCGGTTTCATTAAACAAGGTCTGAACTAACTTCTCTACCCTTCACTCCTACTTCAGTGACCTGAAAGTGGTTTCTGTTTCTAGAAAAGGTGATTTCTCCACCTCCTCACTCCTGACACATAGACCTTTATGTTACGGTCTCCTCTCTTTTATTTTTCAAAACACAAACTACAACATACACAAAGAAAGGAGTGTAAAACACGAATGTACTGCTATTTAAAGCAAAATTATGACGGGAGCATCTGCAAAACACCATCTAATCAAGAAGGAACACTTCCAGGCCAGAAGCCCCAGTGTGCCTCTTTCTTAACAGACTCCTTCTTCCCTTCCCTCCCCAGAGGTAGCTACCATCTTGACATCTGAGTTAATCATTTCTTTACTTAATTTTTTTTTAAAGATTTTGTTTATTCATTTGACAGAGAAACAGAACAAGCAGGGGTAAGGGCAGAGTGAGAGGGAGACGCAGGGGCTCGATCCCAGGACCCTGAGATCATGACCTGAGCTGAAGGCACGCACTTAACAGACTGAGCCACCCAGGCGCCCCCTTACTTTACTTTATGGTTTTACCAATTTTGTAAGCATCCCTAAGTGGCATAGTTTAATTTTGTCTGCTTTTAAACTTTTTATGAATGGAGTCATACCATGTCTCTTGCTTCTTTCATTCATTGTCATGTTTATGAGCTTTGGTTGAGTCTAAAAGTAGTTTGTATACATTCACTGTTATATAGTATTGTGTGATTACACCATGTGTTTACCTTTTTAAAAATTCATTCTACTGTTAGGAAATGCTTATATTGAGGGGCTTAAGACTCTCTCTCCCTCTCTCTCTGCCCCTCCCCCACCCGATGCTGGCTCACTCTCTTTCTCTGTCTCTCAAATAAATTAATAAATCTTTTAAAAAAAATGAACACTTACATTGTTTTCAGTTTTTGGTGAACAGGAATGGTGTGACTATAAACATTCTTGTATGAATTTACTGGTGCAAACGTGCCAATAGTTTCGCCAGGGTAAATACCTAGGAGTGGAATTTCTGGGTCAAAGTATGTGGATACTTCTGACTACTAGACAAAGCTTAAGATGTTTGCTAATTTACCCTTACCAGCAATCCCCATTGCTCCAGGTGAGCAGGGGTATTTTTAGAGTTCTGGAGGAAAGGCCTATGTGGCTGGTGATTTCACACAGTATGCCTTTTTCCTTTGGTCCTGCGGATCCATGCACACTGAAGTAGCCAGGTTACCTAAACTCCCGATTGAGCCAAAGACAATAAGTATCAAAGTCATCTTCATTGAGCAGGTGGCTGTATTGCCATAATATCACTGAAACATTGCCAAAGAAAGGATATTATTTTGACCACAAGATAATTTTGTAAAGCATAAAAATATTTGTTGCATTGAATGATATCAGCACAAAACAAAGGACAGGATATTTATCGACAATTCTGCCACTCAATAAATCACACTGCTTTTCTTTTTCCTTCCAGACCCAGCTCAACTCGCTACTTCAATTGTTTACATAACTGTAGTCACTACATGGATATATTTTGTCTTTTGCTCTTCCCCTAAACAAGATAGCATGAGCATTTTTTTTTCCTACCTTGCTACAGAAGCTTTCTAATAATATTTTATTCATGAATGCAATATTCTGCCAGTAGTCGCAGGTATAGGGGGGACAGCTGGGGTTTTAGTGTCCCCCAATCCCATCCTTCATTCCCCACAAACAAGCCCAAATAAATATTCTATCTCAGGGAAAAAAACATATACTCTGTCTAAATGCAGCTTTGAGCCCCCTGGCCTCCCTCCAACAAAATTATATCCTAAACCCTTACCATGTGGAAATGCTGGCGTTCTACTGACTGCCAAGGGCATGCCATAACTGACTTTAGCGTTCCCCTGGTGGAGAGCCTTCAGATTGTTTCTGATGCCTTGAAATTTTAAATTGTGCCCATTCATACAGCCATTTTCCTTCCTTTAGGTTATTTTCTTAGCATAAATTCTTAGAAGAGGGCTAATGAGGGGCACTTGGGTGGTTCAGTCGGTTAAGCATGCAACTCCTGATTTCAGCTCAGGTCATGATCGTGGGGTCCTGGGATTGAGCCCCATGTCGGGCTCATGCTCAGCCGGCTGTCTGCTTGAAGATTCTCTCTCTCCCTCTGCCCTTCCCCCCACTTGTGCACTCTCTCTCTCCCCCTCTCAAATAAATAAATAAATCTTAAAAAAAAAAAAAAAGAAGAGGGTTAGTGAGTCAGAGATGAATGTTTTCTCTGGATCTTGATATATAACACTAAAACACTTCACAAAAGTGGTGTTTCAGTTCATATTTGCAGTAAGGATGTACGAAAGTATATACTAGTCTGTATGTGTATAAACTACATGAATCAGGATTCTTAGTCACAAACTAAGGAATTTATTGGTGCAGAGAGTAAGCCGTGGAGACTCCACAGCCATGAAGGATACCCGCAGCACACTATAGAGAAGACTGTGTTGCTGTCGTCGGGAGAGAGTACCACAGCCCATCTGCTGCGTCTGGACAGTGGCTGATGCATCAACTGCTTTCCTTTTATTTCCCTCTTCTTCTTCTTTTTTTTTAAGATTTTAATTATTCATTTGAGACAGAGAAATACAAGAGCATGAGTAGGGAGAGAGGCAAAGAGAGAATCAGACTCCCTGCCGAGCCAGAAGCCCGATGTGGGACTTGATCCCAGGACCCTGGGATCATGACCTGAGCCAAAGGCAGACACTTAACCATCTGAGCCACCCAAGCACCCCTTATTCCCCTCTTCTATATCAGACTCCTAATTGGATATATTTGTAGGTTACATGTCAACATCCCTGTTGCAAATGAACTTGGGAAAATGAGTTCCGTATTTTTCCTTCAGAGACATGATCCATAATTTGACAACTTTCCCAAATACAAGAAATTTGTTCAAAATATACTGGTGGTCACCAACATGAGATATGTCTGCCTCACCTTCCATAGTTGTGAACCTTAGATAATTAAATTGCTTTTGCTAATTGGTTATAAAATAATTCCTTTTTTTATTTTTCTGATTACTATTTAAATTTCCTTTCAAGCGTCTGTGTACCGATTTTATATTCACTCACAGAAACTATCAGTCCATCTTCATCTGTTAGAAATATTGGAAATATCTCTATCAGAAATATCTGTGAATCTATTTATTAATGTATTTCCCATAGCTGTGTAGAAACTTTGTTTTACCGTAGAGATTAAACTTAGTTGTCAACATTTTCATCTTTCAACATTTCAATGTCATAATCATTTCTATGCTAGGTGGTCAGGTAGGCTCAGTCTGTTCTTTCTGCCCCTTCATTGCCATGATATCATTTATTCTAAGAGGTGGCTGGTCTCTTGATCTATGCCCAGAGAATTCCAAGTAACACCAAAAAAGGGAAGAAAAAATGAATCTGAAACACCAATATTTGTTTTCTGCCTTTGTACATGTCACGGCTCTAGTTACTTTAGGAAACATGAAAACGTTATGCCTGTAAGTGGCTGAGATACTTGTGTCTCAGGTGGTATTTTTTGAACAAGAGAGACGGATGTGACTTTGACATTTTTCTCCTCTCTTCATCATGGATTGATGAAACAGGCAAGGGAAATATTTATTCTTTATGTCTGATCTTTCATCCAAAGGATGTTAGTTTACAAACATTGACCTCAAACTGAACCAAAACCCTAATTCTACACTCTAGAAATGGCCATTTTACATATGCAGGATAAACAGCTAAGGTATTTTATTAAGGTTATAAATACTTTACCACCAGAGTCATAAATTGGATAGTTCTCAGTTTTGGCCCCTTATTATTGTTATCTCCTAAGCCCTTTATACAGAATTGTACAATCAAGTCACATTTTCAAGAGCCAGGGCATTACGCAGTGCTCTTTGGGGCAGTAGGCCATGCTCTTTTCTCCTCCACCAACAGAAGTACAAAAAGTGCAGGTTACCTCATAGACCATTGGGCAAATGCCTAAATCCTTCTGGATCAATGTGCACATGCTTTCTGTTGCATAGGGATTTGCCCTTGCTAATGCTGCCCGTGGTTATAAAGGTCTGTAGAAGCGCTTTGATGGATGAATGGTACTTTCCACTACTTGGTGAACTGTGTGCTCCCATGGATAATAAAAATAAATACAACCAACATGATTGCATTTCAGAGAAGGGGTAGTAGAGCAGGGAACAACCAATCAAAAGTATCTAAAGCACCAAATTATGCCCCTGAGGAGTCATCTTGCATATCCTTGGTTCTGTTTCCATGGTAGTAAGGATTGCTTGGGATATTCAAAGGCAATTTAAATGCATTTAGGCCACAGCTTACAAGGGGATAATCTTAGGAAAATCAGAAGCGAGTAAACATTAACAGCTAGTAAGAGAAGCAGTATTAAAAAACCATACTCCATCTTGCTTGCTTTTTTATTTAGTGAAAAATAAAAATTTTTTGACATCTGGAAATTATGTCTGCTTCTAACTTGGGCTTGGGATGACTCATTTCGAGAAAGTGCCACCATTTCCATATGCTAGAACTCAGAAATTTGAGGCTGCTTGTTTTTTAAATTTAATTTTTAGACGCAAAGGTATGAATTTGCATTCTTCTCCCCAGGCCAGCCTCAGGAGTGTGCAGACCGGGCACAGAAGGACCTCCCCCGCCCTCCATCTGAAAATACAACTCCTCACTGACATGTCAGCATTGCAGATTCATTTCTTTAAGCTCTGGTGACTTTCCAGCTTTCCAGAGTCTCCAGGGGGAATTCAAAGGCCCCTTGGAGAAGCTAGCTGAGACTGGCACCTTAAACATCACCAGTTGTGATCTGCTAACACCCTGGTAGGAACTTGAAAAGGGGACTCAAGATGAACAGAGGAGAAGGAAGTGCAGGTAGGAAAGACAAAATGCTTACTTCTTAATTTTCCCCCAGGGCATTGCTTGATCTAAAACATGGGACAAAAGCTTCAGGAAGCTTTGTTTATTTTATAATTTTGTTTAACAAATACTTGTGTAGCGCTTGCTAGACCTTAGACACCATTCTGTGCGTTTTACAAATCTAGCTCCTTTGTTCCTCATGACTACCTTAAAAAGTAGGCATTTTTTTATTATTTCCAGTGGAAAGATGAGGAAACAGGCACACACCTTCAGGTAAAGGTCCGAAGGGTCCCCAAGAGCCAGTAAGTGGAGAACCAAGATTTTTAGATCCAGGTCCAAATACGGCTCCAGAGTCCCCGCTCTGAACCACTCCACACTACTCATACACAAACCACGAAGTTTTTTCACCTCTCTTGGAAAGCTTTGGTATTAGCGGATGTGGATGAGGAGAGAGGTCAGTTTAATGGAACAGCTAGCCCCCAGAATTCAGCTTTCAGGTGGGGAATGTATATTACAGAGGACTCACGGGAGACTTGGGCTGCTTTGTGTAACATTTAGAGAGCCAGAGCAACTCCCGCCTCTGTATTCATCTTTGAATGGAGATTTTGATGTTGATCAGATAGGAATTCTAATTTTCATATAAAAGAGAGGTTGAACTCCCCCAGGAGGCAATTGGGCATCAGCTTGATAGCCTGTGAAGGAAACCACTTTTTGTGCATTTGAAAGCAGAGAATAGTGGGATGGGAGAAAAAAAGGGGATTGGACGTATTTTGTGGAATCTGAAACTTCTCTTAGCATCATGGGAATTGTCTTGGTCTGTGCTGTGCAGGTGGCGTGACCCCCTCTCTACGAAGGATGTGAGTTATTCACTATTTCTAACCGTACAATTGCTTCATTATGTCCACACCCACATTTTTCTGTTTACAGCCAAAGAAAAGGCCCATTGTTGATACCAAATCACTACCTGAAACAAGCATATCATCATTCACCTAAAATATCTTAGACTGTTCTGGGGAACAGTATTTTATTTGACACTGGAAAGCAATTTTCAATCATCCATTACTTAAGAAAATAATGTTATAATGTTAAATCTTTCTAAGTATTAAAACAACCTAGATATTCAAATGTGTTAAATCTTTGAAGGAATTACAAATAATCCTCCACAACCCTCAAAATTTGTGTTTTACTTTTTAAAATGTTATGTGTTTTTGCATATTCGTAGTTTATCCACAGAAACCTGGGTTTCTGGGCATTGAAAGCTGCGGAAGACTGAAGTGGTTGTAAGCCATTGTTCAGAGACCCTTGCATTCCAACGTCTGGATGGGGAGTGATTTTGGTCCCCCAGGGGACATTTCTTTGGCTGTAAACAGAGAACTGGTGGTGGGATGTTTTTACAGGCATTTAAGTGGGTTGTGTGTAGAGTGCTGCTAAAGATCCCACAATGCACCTGACAGTTCCCTACAACAAAGAATATTGAGACCACAGTGTTCCGAGTGCTGAGATAGAGAAACCCTGCAAGAGAGATTTTCCAAACCTTATTTGTAGGACTTTTTACATAGACCCTTCATTTTATGTTGCTTGCCTTATAAGCCCCCTGTATCCACAGCTAGTCCATCTATCTTGGAACTTACCAGCTTGTGATGGGTGCCCAGGACCATCAGGAACTCCATATTCACAGAAGGTCCGAGAAACACTATTTCAGGGCTTAAGCTTCCAAATTGCACTAAAAACAATTTTGCGAGCTTGCCCAAGAGCCTAACTTTCATGTATAGCTTAGAAAAAATATTTGCAAAGTTCTAGTATTGGAATGAACTTTCGGAATGTACTGGCTTGAAAACTGGGTACGGCCTCAATCGCCTTCCTCAGTTCACATCATCGGATAACAGTTGTGTCTGTGTTGTTCACGTTCACGCTCTCTAGCTCCCGGGAGTACTAAAGAAGGAGTCACTGAGGTTAGGATGTTCTGGTGGCAGAGTAAAAAATATCAAGAAGTGGTGGTACAATGATGGGCTTTGGACCCTAGTGTCATCACCTTTGTGGTCTTCCTGGCTCTAATTCTCAGTATATTCATCTGAAGATACCAACTTGTAGAGATTTGTTTGAATGACATGAAGTGGTTTATTCAAATCATGTGTTCCAGTGTCTGAGCACATAGTAGATGTTCAGTTAATGCTAATTTCTTCTCCCGACCTATTTTTCTTAGGGAGAACTCCTCCCTTGTTCTCCTAGCTCATCAAAATGAAATGACCACCCATTTCACATGGAGCTTTGTGTCCCCTCTAGGTAGATGCAGACCTCAAGGGGTGACCACAGGACTTGAGGAGCATAAAGTATTTTTCTGCAACACAGACTCAAACCAGCATGCACTTATAATTCTCAAAACTGGAAAATGAAGCCTTTTTTTGAGGAACTTTTTATATGAACATATTACTAGGCATGGAGGAATATCCAGACAGCTCAGATGTCCTAGTTTCCATTCGTTTTTCATTGAAATTAAGAGAAAATATCAAAAATCCTATTTAAATCATCTTGGGCATGTTATTTATTGAGTAATAAACACAGATCATCCAGTAGAGGGCAGTGCTGACTTATTTATGAATGCCTTCACTAGAAAATGCAAAATTTAGTACAAAACAAAAGCCTTAAATTTTTTTTTAAATTGAAGTATAGTTAAGACACAATGTTATATTAATTCCAAGTGTACAACATAGTGATTGTATCAATCTATCCCTTATGCTGTGCTCACCACAACTGTCACTGCACAGTAGCACCGTTACAGTATCATTGACTATGTTCTCTAACCTTTGCTTGTATCTCGTGACTTATTCACTCCATAACTGGAAGTATGTAGCCCCCACTCCCCTTCACCTATTCTGTCTATCCTCTGCCACTCCCCCCAACCCCCCACCACTGGCAACCGTCGGTTTGCTCTCTGTATTTATGCGTCTCTTTTTGCTTTTTGTTCTTTGTTTATTCATTTTTTAATTTTAGTGTTTTTAAAATTTTTTTTAAAGGAAGCCTCTGAGAGACAATATGCAGTTTTACCTAAGATGCTTTGAATTCAGCAAAAGTGCCTTTGTTACAAAGGAGAAGCATGGTCATCAGCTTTGCTGTTTGAACATCCAAGTTTCTTTGCTGCCTCAGCTCAGGTACCGATGAAAAGTTTCCTTGTTTCCTTCCTTCCTTCCTTCCTTCCTTCCTTCCTTCCTTCCTTCCTTCCTTCCTTCCTTCCTTCCACCCATTTATTTGACAGAGAGAGAGAGATAGAGCTCAAGCAGGGGGAACAGAAGAAGCAGAGGGAGAAGCAGACTCCCCCGCTGAGCAGGGAGCCCAACTCAGGGCTCGATCCCAGGACCCTTTTTGTTTTTTTGTTTTTTTGTTTTTGTTTTTGCTTTTTAAAGATTTTATTTATTTATTCGACAGAGACAGAGACAGCCAGCGAGAGAGGGAACACAAGCAGAGGGAGTGGGAGAGGAAGAAGCAGGCTCACAGCAGAGGAGCCTGATGTGGGGCTCGATCCCAGAACGCCGGGATCACGCCCTGAGCCGAAGGCAGACGCTTAACCGCTGTGCCACCCAGGCGCCCCCCCAGGACCCTTTTTGAGTGCTGAGTCAAGACTAAGGTAGTATAGACACTCTGTCCCACTCTTCTGGGCCCAGTCCCCATCAATGTTCCTTTATAGACTTCAGCATGAGGCTTGTGCTGGGGAAGATGACTCAGAGTGTCAGTGGTGCCTGCCATCCCTAACTGGTCCTCAGGCTGGTCTGTGGCTCCTACAAAGAGAGGGGTTTGAGGCTGGTAGAATCTGGTGGAGTTAAACAAGCCTTTGTGAGGCCGAGCAAATAGAACAATACAGAAGACATGGGGGAGGGAGGAGACTCATTCCTCCCTTCTTCAGGAAACCAGTGACTACCTACAGAATGGAAACCTTGGAGATAGAAGCCTTGACACAAGACTTGATGTTCTTGCAATAGTGGGTTGAAGCAGTGAGGTTTCCACAAATGATTCTGTAGGAGTCAGTCATGGACAAGTGGGAGTAAAGGCAAAAGATTAGGATAGATGAGTTGAGGTTGTTGCTGACATTCTGCTTTGTAAGTCCATATGAATTTCCTCTTTGGGGACACTCAACTATAGTTGGGAGACACCATTTTTTTTATAAGTACACCATCATATTTTTAAAATTGAGATATAACTGACATATTAGTTTCAAGTGCACAACATAATGATTAGATATTTGTATATATTGCAAAATGATCACTGCAGTAAGCCTAGTTAATGTCCATCACCATATAAGGTTCTGATTTTTTTTGTGTGATAAGAACTTTTAAGATGTACTCTATTACCAACTTTCAAATACACAATACAGTATTGTTAACTATAGTCACTATGTTATACGTGACAACTCCATGACATTTATCTTATAACTGGAAGTGTGTACCTTTTGACTACTTTCACCAATTTTGCCCACCTCACACCCTATGCCTCTGGCATCACCAATCTGTTCTCTGTATCTATGAGTTGGCTTTTATTTTTCAAGATTCCACATATAAGTACGATCACATGATATTTGTCTTTCTCTTCTTATCTCACTTAGCATAAGGCCCTCAAGTTCCATCCATGTTGTCACAAATGGCAAGATTTTATTCTTTTTATAGCGGAATAATATTCCATTTATGTGTATACCACATTTTCTTGATCCATTCATCCATCAATGGACACTTAGGTTGCTTCCCAGTCTTGGCTATTATACATAATGGTGCAATGAACATGGGAATGCATATATCTTTTCAAGTTAGTGTTTTTGTTTCCTTTGGATAAATACTCAGAAGTGCAATTGCTGGATTATATGGTAGTTCTCTTTTTTCTTTTCTTTTCTTTTTTTTTTTGGTGAGGAATCTCCATACTATTTTCTGTATTGGCTACACTGACTTACAACCAACAATGCACAAGGGTTTCTTTTTCTCTACATCCTTATCAACACTTGTTATTTTTTGCCTTATTGATAACAGCCATTCTAATAGGTGTGAGGTGATTGCTCGTTGTGGTTTGATTTGCATTTCCCTGATGATTAGTGATGTTGTGCACTTTTTCATATACCTGTTGGCCATCTATAAGTCTTCTTTGTTAATGCCTATTCAGATCCTCTGCCCATTTTTAATTGGATTATTTGTTTTATTTTGTTGCTACTGAGTTGGAAGAGCTCTTTATATATTTTGGATATTGTTCCCTTATCAGATAATATGATTGGCAAATGTTTTTTCCCATTCGGTATGTTGCCTTTTATTTGTTGATGGTTTTCTTTGCTGTGCAAAAGAATTTTAGTTTGATATAGTCTCACTTGTTTATTTCTGCTTTTGTTGCCTTTGTTTCTAGTGTCAAATCAAAAAAATCATTGCCAAGGCCCATGTCAAGGAGCTTACTGCCTGTTTTCTTGGAGTTGTATGATTTCAGGACTTGTATTCAAGCCTTTAATTCATTTTGAGTTAAGTTTTGTGTATGGTGTAAGATAGTTCAGTTTTATTCTTTTGCGTGTAGCTGTACAATTTTCCTGACATTAATTGAAGAGATTGCCCTTTCCCTGTTGTATATTCTTGGCTCGTGTCATAAATTAATTGATCATATATGTGTGTTTTTTTTTTTCTGGGCTCTCTATTATGTTCTATTGATCTATGTGTCTGTTTTTATGCCAATACCATACTGTTTTGTTTTAAATGGCTTTGTAGTATAGTTTGAAACCAGGAAGCATGACACCTTCAGCTTTGTTCTTTTTCTCAAAAATGTTTGTCTATTCGGAGTCTCTTGTGGTTCCATACAAATTTTAAGATTGTTTGTTCCATTTCTGTGAAAAACTGGCATTGCAATTTTGATAGGGAAATTCTACTAAAAATTCAAAGAAAAATTAACACCAATCCTTCTCAAGCTCTTCCCCAAAAAATGAAAAGGAGAGAATACTTCCTAACGCATTTTATAGGGCCAGTAGTACCTACATCAAAGCCAGAGAAAGACACCATAAGAAAAGAAACCATAGGCCAATATTTTTTATGAATAGTGATGCAAAACCTTAACGAAATACTAGCAAACCAAATCCAACAGCATATTATGAGGACTATACATCACTTATACATCATCAAGTGAGGTTTATCCCAATAATGCAAGGGTGATTCCACATAAGAAAAGAAATCAATGTAACGCACAGCATTAATAAAACGAAAGGAAAAAAACCATGATCATCTCAATTGATGCAGAAAAAACACTTAACAAATTCAACATCATTTCATGATAAAAACACTCAGAAAACTAGGATTAAAAAGAAACTTCCTCAACATGATAAAGGGCACTTATGAAAAATCTGCAGCTAAAGTCATAATCAATGCTGAAATACTGAAAGCTTTCCCTCTAACAGGATCAAGACAAGAAAGCCTGCTTTCACGAATCCTATTTAATTTTGAACTGGAATTGTTAGCCAGGGCAGTTAAACAAGAAAACAAAACAAGACAAAACAAAACAAAAAAACAAGAGCCATCTAAATTGGAAAGGAAGAAGTAAAACTTTCTCCATTCACAGATGATATGATCCTATATCTCAAGAATCCACAAAAATACTCTTAGTGCTAATAAATTCAACAAAATTTTGGGATACAGGATCAACATGCAAAAATCAGTGTGTTTCTACACACGAGCAATGAATAATACTAAAAGGAAATTAAGAGACAATTCAATTTGCAATAGCATCAAAAGGAATCAAATAACTAGGAATGTATTTACCCAAATAGGCAAAAGACAGAAAACTACAAAACACTGCTGAAAGAAATTAAAGACAACATAAAGGGAAAGACATCCCATGTTCATGGACTAAATCTTAATGTTGTCAAGATGGCGGTACTACCCAGCACAAGCTAACATTTAACGAATTCCCTATCCGTCTTCAAATGGCCTGTTTTACAGAAATGGAAAGTTGATTCTTAAATTTATATAGAATTGTGAGTTGCCTGGAATAGCTAAAACAGTCGACAAGAACAAAATTTGTGTGTAGTTTATAACAGATTAGGATCAGAAGGCTAAAAGAAGGTAAGGCTGTTGGAGCTTGTCACAAAGACTCACACTAAACAAATATCACTTAGATGTTTGCTATACCACAAGAGATACCAGGCATTGGAGAGACAGCAGCTGCTGTCCCCAAAGAGTCTGTGTCAGGGATTGGCAAACAACAACTTGGGGGACAAATCCAACTCTTAGGTTTTTTTTTTCCAATGAGGTGAAATTCACAATTTAAAACAATTAATAAACTTATTTTTTTTTTAGAGCAGTTTTAGGCTCGCAGCAAAATTGAGCAGAATGTATACAGTGTTCCCATATACCCCTTATCCCCACACAGACACAACATGCCCCCTCATCAACATCTTGCACCAGATGCTACATTTGTTACAATCAATGAACCTACACTAATCACATCACTATCACCCAAAGTCCATAGTTTGCATTAGGGTTTACTTTGTCATTGTATATTTTATAGGCTTTGAAAATGTATGTTCTATAGTCTGACAAATGTTTTGACAAATTCTATAGGTATGACAAAATCTATCTATGATTATGATACAGAGTATTTTCACTGCCCTAAAAGTTCTATGTTCTGCCTGTTCTTACCTCCCCCCACACCCTCAAACCCAGACAACGAATGATCTTTTTACTTAATAGTTTTGCCTTTTCCAGAATGTCATATAGTTGGAATTATACAATATGTAATCCTTTCACATTGGCTTCTTTCACTTAATAATATGCATTTACGTTTCCTCCATGCCTTTTCATGGTTTGATAGCTCATTTTTTTAAGTACTGAATAATATTCCATACTCTGTATATACCATAGTTTATTTATCCATTTACCTACTGAAGGACCTCTTGATTGCTTCCAAGTTTTGGCAATCATGAAAACAGCTGCTATAAACATCCATGTAAAAGTTTTTATATGGATGTACATTTTCAGTTCATTTGAGTAAATACCAAGGAGCATGATTGCTGGACTATATGGTAAGAGTTATGTTACGTTTTATAAGAAATTGCCAAACTGACTTCCAAGAATGGCGATACCATTTTGCATTCCCCCTGGTAGTGAGTAAGTGTTCCTTTTGCTCCACATCCTTGTTTGCATTTGGTATCATTTGTGTTTTAGATTTTGGTTATTCTAATAGGTATATAGTTGTATCTTATTGCTGTTGTACTTTGCAATTCTCTAATGGCGTCTGATGTTGAACATCTTTTCATATGCCCGTCACCTATATATCTTCTTGATACACATCAGTTCAGCTCTTCTGCCCATTCTAAAATTGGACTGTTTTTGTATTGTTGAGCTTTAATGGTTCTTTGTCTATTTTGGATAACAGTCCTTTATCAGATATGTCTTATATAATACTTTCTCCTTGTCTGTGGCTTGCCTTTTCATTCTCTTGACCCAGTCTTTTGCAGAGCAGATATTTTCAATTTTAATGAATTCCAGCTTATCAAATATTTCTTTCATGGATTATACCTTTGGTGTTGTATCTAAAAAGTCAATACTATACTCAAGGTCATTTATGTTTTGTCCTTTGTTATCATCTAGGAGTTTTATAGTTTCGCATTTACATTTAGGTCTATGATCCATTTTGAGTTATTTTTTGTGAAGTGTTTAAGGTGTGTGTCTAGATTCATATTTTTTTTCCATATGAATGTCCAGTTGTTCTATACCATCTGTTGAAAAGATTGTTTTTTGCTCCATTATATTGCCTTTGCTCCTTTGCTGAAGATTGGTTGACTATTTTTGTGTGGGTCTATTTATAAGTTCTCTATTCTGTTCCATTAATCTGTCTATTCTTTCAATGCCAAACTATCTTGATTTCTGTGGCTTTACAGTAAGTCTTGAAGTCAAGTAGTGTCAGTCCTCCAGCTTTGTTCTTCTTCAGTATTGTGCTGCCTATTCTGGGCTTTTGCCTCTCCATATTAACTTTAGACTCAGTTTGTGAATTTCCACAAAGTAAGTTGCTGGAATTTTTATTGGAATTTCATTGAATCTATAGATCAGTTAGGAAGAATTGACACCTTGAAAGACTATGGACTCTGGGAAACAAACTGAGGGCTTCAGAGGGGAGGGGGGTGGGGGACTGGGATAGGCCAGTGATCAGTATTAAGGAGGGCACATATTGCATGGTGCACTGGGTGTTACACGCAAATAATGAATCATGGAACATTACATCAAAAACTAAGGATATACTGTATGGTGACTAACATGACATAATAAAAAATTATTATTATTAACAAAAAAGCCATGCATGAACTCCTGACGCACAGAAGCCATGAGGCAATAAATGTAAGTTATTTTAAGCCAAAAAAAAAAAAAAAGGCAGAACTGACACCTTGCTGAGGGTGTTTCTGGAAGAGATTAGTATTTGAATCAGTAGACCATGGAAAAGCCACCCTCAACATTATGGGTGGGGCATCACCCAATCCAACCAAAAAAG
The DNA here is from genome assembly GCF_017311325.1 of Ursus maritimus. NCBI lineage: Eukaryota > Metazoa > Chordata > Mammalia > Carnivora > Ursidae > Ursus > Ursus maritimus. The sequence continues at coordinate 38,015,341 of NW_024425008.1, forward strand.
CAGAAGGAGGGCAAATTTGTTCTATGCTTGAGCTGGGACTTCCATCTTCTCCTGCCCTCAGACATCAGTTCTTGGTTCTTGGGCATTTGGTCTTGGGCAGTGACTTACACCATCAGCTCCTTTGGTTCTCAAACCTTCAAACTTGGAGCAAAATACAGCACTGGTTTTTCTGGTTCTCCAGCTTACAGTCTTCTTGGTCTCTGTAATTGTATGAGCCAATTCCTATAATAGATCTCTTACACACACACCCATAACTTATTGGTTCTGTTTCTCTGGAGCCCTAATACACTCTTCTTTCTTAGCATATCAATTATACTTTTTTAAAAAAAGATTTTATTTATTTGAGAGAGAGAAGAGCATGAGAGGAGGGGAAGGGGCACTGGGAGAGGGAGAAGCAGACTCCCCACTGAGCAGGGAGCTGGATGCAGAGCTTGATCCCAGGACCCTGAGATCATGACCAGAGCCGAAGGTAGACGTGAGCCACCCATGTGCCCTCAATTATACTTTTTTTAAAAACTTTTTTAAGTGGTTGCCCTAGAATTTGCAATATACATTTATAATTAATCCAAGTTTACTTTCAAATAACGTTATTTTGCTTCACAGGTAGTGCTAGCATAATAACAAATTATTCCTACTTTAAAATAATTACAGATTTACAGGAAGTTGCAAAAATGGTACAGAGAGGTCCTGTGTACTCTTCACTCCATGTTCCCCATTGGTAACATTTTACATAATTTGAGAACAATAACAGAACCAGGAAATCGTTATTAGCACAATTCATAGACTTATTAAAATTTCACCAGCTTCACACATATGTATCTGTGTGTAGGTGTGTGTGCGTGTGTGTGTAGTTCTATGCAATTTTATCACATGTGTGGATTTGAGTAACCACCACCACTGACTAGAACGTTTATTGCTATATGTAAGGGGGAGTTTGAAATGAGGCATTTAATGAGAGAGAAGGGGGCAAGGACAGAGACAGCGAAGGAGAGAGACAGAGAGAGGGAGAGAGAAGAGGATATATAGTGAATTGTTCACATCTAAGAGACTTAAGATAATGTGGAAATCAGCTATCTAAAGAGACAATCAATTCAATGATATGCAGAACTACAGGTGGCCAACGGTGCAGTGAAATTTTCCTAGCAAGGAATCCCATAAGATTACTAAAGATAAGGAAATAATTTACATGAGACACAAGATTATTCAAGTAAGACCTTGTCTGCCTGCAGAATATGAGAATAGTAAACAACAACCCGAATGCTTCTATGATGAGTACAGGCAAACAGATGCAGAGGAATGCAGGAATGCTTCCCTTAAGTAGGGTATGGATCAAGGAGCACGTGTCCACCACAGCTAGGCTGCGAGATTTCTGTACAGGGGCACTGGGGGCCAGACAATTCTCCGTTGGGTGTGCCTCTATATGCTGCCCAGATCTTTAGCACTCCTGGCCCGTGGCCACCTGGCACTATGAAAACAAAGCATATCCAACTAATTGCCAGAAGTATCTAGGGGTTGTGATACTATGCCCAGCCAAAAACCACAAACACCTTTCTCTTCTACAGGAAGAATATTCTTCTCCCTGACTTCCTCACTCCCTGTTTCCACTCACTGGGACTTTCTTTTTGTTTTTTGTTTTTTTCTCCAGAGACTGACAATAATGAAGGATCTGGATTTTTTTTTTTTTTTTTGAGGATCTGGATTTTAAAAGTTATTTTTACATGTGCTTTTATTATGGAAAGTGACAGCTTTCTTACACATCACTGCCTTCCATCCCGGCTGATCTATCCTGAGTAGGCCTGAGCCCATACCATCAAAAGTGACGATTACCAAAAAGAGAGAAGGGGGTACCATTCTATCACAGCTGAAATTTAAAACTAAAGGTACCAGTTATACAAAAGGCCTTGGTTGGGACTTTATTCAAAGTCCCATTAAAATAATGACATTAAGGGAAGACTGATTTGTTAAAATGTAGTAACTCTTTTTCTATCAACTTAAGAACTTCAGGGACGGAGTGCCTGGGTGACTCAGTCCATGAAGCGTCTGCCTTCCACTCAGGTCATGATCTCAAGGTCCTGGGATCGAGTCCTGCATAGGGCTCCCTGCTAAATGGGGAGTCTGCTTCTCCCTCTACCCCCCCCCCACTCGTGCTCTCTCTCTCTCTCTCAAATAAATAAATAAAATCTTCAAGGAGGTTTACCTTTCAGGGCAAGGAGGATTCAATTCAATGTGGGCTTATCATTTGTTGTATTAACACTAAGCTAACTACTGCAGACTCTTCAAAAGAAGCATTAGCTTTGCTACTTGATCTCAAGGAGCTTAAAGTTTCATTGGGGTAATAATATATTAACCCTGAAAATAATTAGAGATATCAGATAGTTCCCATCAGAAGTAATTACAAAAGAGATGAGACTAGGGAAGAGGTGATTATGGCTCCGGAGAGCCACAAACATCTTTCTGGAGGAGGATGGGAGTGGGGAGCTGGGGTGGAGGTTTGCAATAGGATTGGAAAGGGAGACTTAATTATTGCAAGTAATATTCTTCAATGCATTTCAAGACAAAAGAAAGTGGAAACTTGGTAAGCAGACTGGAAAACAAAATGTTGAGGAGGGGAGCCGATGTCTCACTTTCATCACTGTTTTAAAGTTATATTTGGCTTATGCCAAGGAACAGCCTTTGACATCAGAACATACAAGGTATTCCAGGAATTAGAGAGGATGGAAGTTCTATTGCACCAACACCCAGAATGTTCTCCATTAGACTCTCCATTATCCTCAGCCTCGACCTAATTTCTATGCACTCTAACTAGGTCCCTAGCAGGCTCGTGGATCAAAACCCCTCATTTTTAAATTCTTAATTTTAACGCTTGTAGATGTTTAGAAGGAAGCAATGAAATGTTTTGAAGCTCATTTCTAGTGGAAATGAATCAAGACTAGTATCTTGACATTTTGTGTAGTTAGTGGTGTTTTGATTATATTCTCTGTTTTTACTGTGCCGTTTACTTTGGGAGGTAAATCATGGCTTGGGAACAAGGATGTTTAGCACTGAACTAAGATTTGTTTTGTCAAAACAGATAGTCAGCTAAGAGTAAGTTTGTGTGCTGTCAGAAGCACATTGTAAGGTGTTGAAATATAGCATATGGTGTTAGTCTTTTTTCTCTAATTGTGAAAGGACCCCGTCCTGAGGGACCATTGCCTTGGCTTGTGGGGACTTGTGTAGCCACTGGACGTCAGCACTGTCCTGGCTTCATGAAAGGATACAGAGATGTGAGTAGAGGGAACAGCCGATGCTCTTTCCAAATGGGAATGAAGAAAGGGCTGAACAGAGAGTGTTTCCCTCCTTGACTCTGGCAGCTATTTAAGTTTCTCTGTTCATAATGGAAATAATGTAGCTTATATTTGAGTCCACTTTTTAAAATTATTGGACTTCTATAAATGGTTGAAATTCTGTCTGTTCCTGAATGGACGAATCCAGGAGAGGCCAGGGCTCCACTGCTCTGTCTATGGTGCCATATGAGCTTCTGGGGAGTCCCTTCATTTATTCATCTATCTTTTATTTGCTTTGCACACTTTGGATCCAGTTTTGAGATAAATTCTGCTCAAAATAGGAAGAGGCAATCCTGACAGATGCTACTGTGACAAGAGCTTGCTGAGTATCTTCACCAGAGGCAGCAGATTCTGAGGCTGGGTATTTCTCATTGGTGAATAGAACTAATGAGGACAATTAGGCACTGCAAAGATATTTGCTGTAACGGTTGTTTTTCTGATCATAATGACTGATTCTTTAAATATATAATTGAATTCCAAAATGAATTATGTTTCTATTCAGGTAAAAGGAAATTCATGATGTTGAAATTTGTTTATTAACCTGTTTTCATTTTCCAAGGCAAGGATCGCTAGTGAGATGAAATGACCCTGTGGTTTTATTATTGTTTGTGTATTAGTCCCGGGTTCTCCATAGAAACAGCTTTGTTCCCCTTTCACCCTCCCCAGAGCTGGAGTTTCTGATGGAGAATTCAGAAACACATCCATGGTATGGTCTGGCTTGGGAGACTAAATCTAATTCAATCCTTACATTTTACAGACGGTAAACAGGCTCAGAGGAATCTCTTGGAATTTTGTCACTGGAGTGAGACTCAGTGTAGTATCTTTAAGCACCGTGGTTTAAAAGTCATTTATCATCAGAAAAAGAAAACCCATATTGCAAAGGTCACAACTAAAGAGGACACCTCTTGAGCAATATCATACCAAGTTGTAATTGAGGTAAACAATCCATCAAGATCCAAGTTTAGCTAGTGTAGGTCTTCCTCGGAGAATCAGACCCATATCACAACAGTACCTGATGCATCATAATTGAAACATACTTATTGCTCTCACGTGCTAGGGTAATTCTATAGATCCAGACTATAGAAGTTTATGAACAAAGTCCCTGTCTTTCAGGTTGGACTCTAGGAAGTGATAATTATAATGGAAACAATAAATAATTAAAATGACAATTCTCATAATCATAAAAGAAGGAATATAATTACTGTGTATGAGCTGCTGTGTCCCTCGCAGGCATTTTCTTATTTAAACCTCCCTATTCTTTGTGGGTACCTAAAGATAAAGAAATACTTTACTTAGGTTGCTCAGGGAGGCACCAGCTGGGGTCAGGTCTGCAATCCTGCTCCTAGAGCTAGTGCTCATGGGCAATCTTGACTGAAACTGCCCTTTCCCATCCAGGAACCAGGCAAGTGTCTCTTGCAACTGCTTTCCAAATCTAAATCGACAAGATGGCAACTCAGATTCAGGGTTCATTGGGTGTGGTGGGTGTGAGGGCATGGCGGGGGTGGAAAACTAATAGTCTGTTCCCTTCATTTAGTTAAAGAAGGAAAGAAAGATGAGGATGGTGGGAATCCCGGTCATAGGTCGGAATATCTGTGCTCTTCTTTTGACACAACCCGAGCCTTGAAACTATATTCCTTGCTCAAAACAACTGTTAGAGAATTGTTCTTGATAGGACAAACCTTGTGGCTGCTGTACTAACGGCAGTCTCGCCAAATCTTAAAGTCCTCCATGCCTTCTGTCCCTACTGCAACCCTTCCTCTGGCGCAGACCCCAGCGAAGAGGGGGCGCGGCGTGCGGGGATCCCCAACATCCTCCGCACAGCGCCGCCGGCCGGCGGAGGGTGGAGGGGGGATGAGGTGGGGGGCGGTGCGGAACGTGGTGCCGCACTGGGCGCGCCCGGACCGCCCTTCCCGCCTGCCCACTATCTGGGCGGAGCCGGGGCGGGGCGGCTCTCGGGCCCTGCGGGAGGCGGCCGCGCTGAGTCTGGTGCGCTGAGTCCCGTGCGCTGCTGCGCGGTCCGGACGCGGTCAGTCTGCCTCCCGCCGAGCCGGGAGCGCGCGGCCGCGATGAGCTGGGAGTTGGGGCTGTGGCTGCTGGCGCTGTGCGCGCTCCTCGCGCTCGTGGTGCAGCTGCTCCGCTTCCTGCGGGCGGATGGCGACCTGACCCTGATGTGGGCCGAGTGGCAGGGGCGACGCCCAGGTGAGGACCCGCGGCCGCGCCTCCTGAGGGGGAGGCCGGGCTCCCTGCGGCCGTCCCCGCTATCACCTCATCCTTCCGGGCGGCTTGGAGCTTCGGCGGCTTTCCCTGGGGCTGCCTGGGTGGGGACGAAAAAGCCGGGACCAAGGAGGCGGTCCTGCCCCTCGGTCTCTCTTGGGGGTCAGCGAGGACTTGGCCGCTTGCCGAGCGGAGAGGGCTCTGGAATGGGCGGGGCGCCCTAGGGACTCGAAATTCTTACCCCGCTCCCAGGGGTTCTGCTGCTGCGTCCACGGAGGACACCACTTTGACAAACAGTGTGGGTCCCCTGAGTTTGTAAGGAAGCCTCCTTTTGAGAACTGGAGCCCGGTTTATCTACTTCATGAAGCTGTTCCCTCTCCCCGAGTGGTGAAATAAAATGAGAGTGTCCGGAGTTAGCCCCCTACTCACGTACTGGGATGAAAGTATCACCCTCGAGAGAACTGGATTTTGCCCGGGGCGAGATCCTTACTGGCATACTGGGGGCCGTTCTGCCTCTCCCACTTTCATCTGTGCCCTGGTTAAAATTTGGTGGGCGTTGCCTAAGCACATTCTTTGTGCTAAAGCGATGTGACACGACCTCTAGCCTTTACAGCGACTCTTACAAAGTAAGCGTTATTAATCTTATTTTCCCGATAGGGAACCCAATGTTCAGAGACATTAAATGACCTACCCAGAGCTAGGCTTTGGATCCATAAGCGCTAGGGTAAGTGGGTTTCCCTGGAAGTAGTTTCCTGTGTGAAAATACCCAAAGCATGTGAGGTAGTTTACTTGGAAGTGATGCTAGCAGTGCAGAAGACAGACTCTGCTTTCCAAAGGGGGCTAGGAGGGAAGGGCAGCGATATGGCTGCCAAGGGTGTCAAAACAGGTTCTTGAGGACCAAAGAAAATCTTAGATGATACGGTTTTGTGTCCCTCCAAAGCTCAACTCTACCGCAAAAACCTTATTCCTTAATATTTCGTCTTGTTGCATTTTCTTGGGGATAACGTCTGGAGTGCTGACATTATTGAGTTGGTGGAAAATACACCTATGCAAGGTCAACACTACAAAACTATCGCAAATAGATGGTTGTGATTGTCAGACCTTCTCTGGATCAGTCCTTCGCTTGTCTGACGGCTGCCTTGTGGCTGCTTTGTGGATATTTCCATTCGATCCTGAGTGCTTTTGTGTTAACTTGGACTTGACATTACTAAAAATAGGTTTTTTAAAAAATTTAATTCTGCAGAAGTTATTCGATCCATTAGTTATGTCAAGTGCTGAAGAGGAAAAATGTTGACAGTGTCTGAATGAATATCTAACAGCAAGTTAAATTTAAGTTATTATCACATATCAAGCAAAAATTAAAAGTTGACCAAAAATAGTTTTTAAGAAATTCATTTAATCTTTTCAGTATTTTACTGTTGCTGGAAAAATAGTTTTGAAGGATTTTCAGATACATTTAATTACACTGCTATTATTATTATGAACTTCTAGAATAGGCTAATTTGCATACTAATTCAATACCTTATCATTTATCTAAGTAAATAAATTACATTAAAAGTTATTCTGCAAATACAGTTATAAAGTTAAATGGTAATGGCCTTTAAATTTTAATTTAACTTTTAATTTTTTAATTTAGTCTTATAACTGGTGTTAAAATTTCATGGAGGAGTTTTTAGGACAAAAATCACTAGAAAGTCTACTGGGGGTTGGGAGGGTGCTAATAAAACAGAGTTTAAGGCACATGGAGATACACTCAGGTTCCCATCAGGTTCCCAGAACAGTTTAGACTGGAAAGATGGGCAGACTCTATTAAGGTAAAATATGTATATATATAATATATATTTTTATAAATAAGTAAATCCTCCCTGTCTTCTCCATAGGTGTATTGTTTTTGTCACCTTAGAAAATAGACAATATACTCATGTTACGAAACCTAACGACACAAAAGGATATATAGTGAAAAGCTGCCCCCAGCCACCAAGTATGCCTCTCTGGAGCAACCAATGTTTCCCACCTTTTATGTATCCTTCTAGAGAATTTCTCCGTGTTTCCAAGCATATATCTCCCATGGTGAAATTGAAGGGTGACTAAATTTAGATGCTGCACATAGATCCAGAAAAATCCATGGCACGAGTCCAGAGTGGGAAGTCTCCAGCAGCAGCACACCAGAGGAAAACTCAGGTTTTAGTTGGCAGTAACCTCCATGTGAGCAGACTCTGAAATGACTGCCAGAAAAGACTCCGCAAGCCTTGGAGGCATGTCGCGTATGAGGCAACACATGGCAGTCCACAGCAGATGTCTTCTGAATGGCTGCTTGTATGTGTCAGCCTCTGTGCTGGACCCTGGGACACCCCAGTGCCTGAGCCAGCCATTGTCCAGACCCCACGGGAGTCCTGGATTCTTCTCGGGCCAGTTCTCTTCAATAGGAACATTGACAAGCTAGAGTTTGTGGAGAGGGGTGTGAGCCAAAGAGTGAGGAAACCTGATGCCATGTCATCTGAGGGAAGGTCACAGACGTTGGAGGTGTTTATTTAGCCTTAGAGAAGCAAGAGATGAGAGGATTTAGGAAAGACATGTAAGCTGTCTTTACATACACAAAGGATTGTCACGTGCAAGCCAGGCTTGATTTATTCTTTCTGTTACCACAAGGCAGAGCTGCTGCCAATGACTCCACTGCTACGGGGCAGCAGATTAAAGGTGGACCACAGTATGGGAAAGAATCCTTGACCCCTTGAATGATTAAACTAGTCCAAGGAAGGAGGGGGTGCTTTGGAGAGAAGTAGCTTCTGCATCCTGTGAGGGAATTAAGTAGACATTAGTCAACAGCTTGAGGAGAGAATTCTCAAACTGGGTTGGGGGTTGAACTCTTGTGGAGTTTCCTTCCAACTCCAGACTCTGCTTTCAGAGACTCAGTGGGGGAGCCCTTCATGTCTTGCTAGATTCTGTGGAATTGGTAAACAAAAGTTAGTGCTATTAAATATGCAAGTTTTCTACTCCAGGGTGTGAAGAAGGGGGCCAGGACTGCAGGTGTACCGGGCCTAGGGGTTTTCATCATTGGTTTTAAGTCATATTTGCTTAGTCGTGTAAACATGAAATTTTTGTGAGCCTTATGCTAGTTAGTAAATAGTTACAAACAATTATATTCACTCTGTAGTCTGAGTACTGCAGAACTTTGGAACGATGAGCAGTGAGTGAATACATGATTATCTGAATGTACATTCTGCTCTTCCTGATGGAGTCCTCTGTTGTGCATTTCAATACAAGTACGTCATACGATAGGAAGGCATTGTAGCCTAGACATAGTATTTGGGATGTTTCCAACCTTAGTTCAGATATTTACATGAAACCTCTTTCCTGAAGACAAGTTGCATTTTCTTGAATGGCTAAGAAACAGTTGGGTTTTAAAAGATTGATCATATTAAAATGTGGGCATCACAGGCTGGTGGTCCGAGTGTGGGCTTTGGAGCTAGATGTGCCTGGGCTTATATCCCAGCTCTGCTAGGGTTGTGTGGTGTTTACTCAAAAGTTACAGATGGCGTTCTTTCTATATTCCGGTCTCTGTGCTAGGCACTGAACAGTGAACAAGGCAGACAGGGTCTTAAGGGAATTTCCAGTCTAGTGGGGTAAATTAATGTCTGTAATCCTCAGTTTCCTTTTTGTAAAATTAAGATGATTCTTATTTCGTAAGTTTCTTGTGAGGGTTCTAATAAGGTATTTGTTTAAGCACATAGGAAGTAATAAAAAGTATTAAGCCTACAAAAAATTATAACTATAATGTTAGGAACCCCTTTGCCCCTGGCTAGAGGAATTAGAACAGTTGTTGGGTGAATATTCTTTGTGTTGCTGCTGAAAAGTCTATTTGTTAAACACTTTTAGCAATAAGTAGACATTTTATTAAGCACTGAGTATGTGTCAGACACTGCTCTGGATACTTATTTTAACTCATTTTTCTCAACAACACTTTGAGGGAGATTTTATTATTAAGCCAATTTTCCAGTTGTGGAACATTAAGGCACCAAGTTTTCACAGGAGGGCATTTCCTTGCTGTGTGTGATGGAGCCAGGATTTGACCCCTGGCAGTCTCCAGAGCTGGTACTGTTACCCCGACAGGTTTTAGAATGGTTTGACTAAAACAGTAAACTGATTTCCCAATTTTAATTTTTATGATCTCAAATCAGAAATGTGTGTGGTGATTCCGTGTTTACTGGTGTGTGTGTGTGTGTGTGTGAGTGTGTGTTTAAGATTTTATTTACTTATTTGAGAAAGAGAGAGAAAAAGAGAGAGCAAGCGTAAGCAAGGGGAGGTCAGAGTGACAAGCTGACTCCCCACGGAAGAGAGAGCCCATATGGGCCTTGATCCCAGGATCCTGAGATCATGACCTGAGCCGAAGTCAGATGTTTAACTGAGCCACCCAGGTGCCCCTACTGTTTTTGATGAACAACACATATTTTAGTAAAGAAAGCACACAGGAACGTTGTACCACAGTCACTCTCTAGGAATTCAGATAGATGGTGGCTATCATGTCCTGCAGGGCAAGTGAGTTTTTCATTGGAGAAAAGAAGAATAAACCAGTCCTCATTGCTTTAGTGCCATAGCATTTTTGCAGTCTTTTTTTTTTTTTTTTTTAAGATTTTTTAAATTTATTTGAGACAGCATGAGAGACAGCAGGAACAGGGGGAGAGCAACAGAGCGAGAGGGAGAAAAAGTCTCCTTGCCGAGCGGGGAGCCCGATGTGGGACTCGTTCCCAGGACCCTAGGTTCATGACCTGAGCTAAAGGCAGATGCTCAACCAACTGAGCCTCCCAGATGTCCCTGTATTCACACTTTGTTAAAAAAAAATTAGGAGGTGCTTTCTGAGGATATTTAATTTAAAAAATTTTAAACCATTTTATTGAGGTTTGATTAGCATGTCAAAAAACTGTACATATTTAATGCATACAACTCAGTGAGTTTGAGGTAAGTGTTCACCTGGGAGACCATCACCAGGATCAAGGCCATAAATATAGGATATTGAAAATTTTAAACTCCATACATTGTGTCCTTCATATGTGTAGTGGTATGTTTAAGACTATCTTTTTGGTAATCTTTGAATTGTAGGTATAATCCATTCCTTATTTCCTGCTCACTCCACACTTGTTTCTCACTAGAATGGGAGCTGACTGATATGGTGGTATGGGTGACCGGAGCATCGAGTGGGATCGGTGAGGAGCTGGCGTACCAGCTGTCTACACTGGGAGTCTCCCTTGTGCTGTCAGCCAGAAGAGTGCAAGAGCTGGAAAGGGTGAAGAGAAGGTGCCTTGGTGAGTAAATCTAAAATGGCAGCAGTACTTCCTAGAAATAAACCAGAGTCCAAATTCAAATACGATTTTGAGAATTTTAGAGGAAAAAGTGGGATTTTCCCGGGCTGTCCACTCTGGTTCCAAATGTCCCAAATGCTCAGATCCAAATCCTCTTCCCATGGGCATCACTTCATTAGCTGCCCTTGCCTTTTTCTTCTCTTTTTCTGACACCTTTCTAATTACATATTTGTTTTTTTTTTTAAGTTTTAGTTTTGTTTCCAGCTAGTTAACATACAGTGTAATATTAGTTTCAGGTGTACAATCTAGTGATTGAACACTTTCATACATCACCAGGTGCTCATCAGGACGAGTGCACTCCTTAATCCCATCACCTGTTCCAACCCCTCCCCCCAGCCACCTCCCCTCTGGTAACCCTCAGTTTTTTCTCTATAGTTAAGAGTCTGTTTCCTGTTTTCTCTCTGTCTCTCTTTTTTCCCTTCACTTGTTTATTCTGTTTCTTAAATTCCACAAATGGGTGAAATCATGTGGTATTTGTCCTTCTCTGACTGACTTATCTCGCTTAGCATTACACTCTCAAGCTCTATCCATGTCATTGTAAATGGCAAGATTTCATTCTTTTTATGGCTGAGTAGTATTCCATTGCTTAGCCGACTGAGCCACCCAGGCACCCCTCCCTTCTAGGATTTCGATGGTTTCCTGTCTCATATTTAGGTCTTTAATCCATTTTGAATTTATTTTTGTGTATAGTGTAAGAAAGTGGTCCAGGTTTCATTCTTTTGCATGTCGCTGTCCAGTTTTCCCAATACCATTTGTTGAAGATTCTGTCTTTTTCCCATTGGGTATCCTTTCCTGCTTTGTCGAAGATTAATATACCATATAATTGTGGCTTTATTTCTGGATTTTCTGTTCTGTTCCATTGACCCATGTGTGCCTTTCTACTTTTCTTTTGCACTGACTCTTGGTATTAGGGAGTGACCACCAATTCTTTCAAATGCTGGTGGGTTTTCAGTGACCACATATCTTTTTATTTTTGTCCTAGAAAAAGAACAGTTTGGTTATGTGTGGCATACAAGTATGTAACCATAGAAGTTTAATTAGAGAGGATGCTTCATTTTGCTAAAATGTCAGATATTAAAGTCATATGGGATGCTGTAAAATTTTTGTTATAAATATGAAAGAACAAAAAAAATGAAAGAACGGGCATTGAATTAGGTTTTAAAATGCAGCTTGAGGTAATATTCATATTCCTATTACAGAAACAATGCTAATTTTTAATTTTTTTTGGTTTGGGTTTTGGTATAGTTATATTCACATGAAAGCAGTCTCAAGTAATAAAGTTATTATTTCTCATAGGACATTTAGTACCTAAATTAAGATATTTTGAATTTTGAAGCAGACCATTTTTTTTGTCATCTCTCTACCTGTCATTCTTTAAACATTAACCACCCAAAAAAGGAGTCAGCAGCCACATCCACAAGGCCTCTTTCAGACGTCGATTTCAGAGGCCTCTTGTGTTTTGCGTGGGAACACTTCTGACGGTAGTCGTTTCTCCAGCTGTTGAGACTTGCAAGTCTTGTACTGGCAGAAGGGAACCATGTCAGCATTTCTTGACTGGAGTGAGGCTGGTTGTTTTCCTTTCCTCTGTCCGATCATTGGTGCAAGCATTTCCATTTCTTTTAAACAGTTCGTGTTTCACAGTTTAGACTTTGCCCATAAAACCTTTCTATCTCTTTTATTTTCTCTCCTTGTTTGTTTTTCTTATTGGCATTACTTCTTGTATTTCAAGGTTAGAGCCTTATTCTTTTGATGAACAGTAATAGAAAGGGCCAGTATAGCTCCACGTGTTTCTTGATTGGGTATATCAGGATTGTGTCCTGTTCCTTGTTTGCTTCCTGGAATCCTTTTCTCTGGAAGGAAGCTTCTATGTGTCATCTGACTGGGGAACTCTGAATGTCTTACTAGTACAAGGCATAAATTGTTTTTCGTTTTAATGTGAAAGAGCAACTATACTTTGTGCACCTATCATAAGACAAATGTACCTCTGTACTTCTAAAGTATACTCTAAAATTTGCTTTTTTTTTTAGCTTGTAGCATAATCTTGATTTCTTTTAGAAATCTTGATTTCTTTTAACACTGTTTCAGTGTTAGACAGTGTATGTTCATGTTGAAGAGAGCCGTTCTACTTCCTGTAGACCCAGCCAGTGTTTTGTCTCAGGAGATGTTGCCTCATGACCACCAGTCCTCTTAGTCAGTGAGTTTGTTGCCAAGTCCGGTTGTAGGGTGGGTGTTAAACTTAATGCAGTAGCGAGAAGCCTGATTGAACTATCTCATGATGTCTGCACTAATTTTTAAATGTCTTTATCTAGAGAATGGCAATTTAAAAGAAAAAGATATACTTGTTTTGCCGCTTGACCTGGCTGACAGAAGTTCCCATGAAGCGGCTACCAAAGTGGTTCTCCAGGAGTTTGGTAAAGTAAGGAGCCATTTTAAATCGATAAGTCTTGCTTTGACACAGCTATGAAAGAGATTCCCATCTTTGTGCTGTCACTGAAAGGGCTTTAGGTAAATGGGTCCATGTAGTGAGATCAGTGCCCACGAGTCTCTTACACTTGAAGACCTGGCTTTATGTGATTCATCCTTTCCATACCTTAACAAGTACTAATTCCTCCATCTAGAACAAAAGAAGGTAAAAATTCACCATGCCTTTTATTTTTGTGACACTTATAAAAAGTCACTTAAGATGGGAAATTAATTCCATAGGTGAATTCTGGTTTTTATTTTCTCTCTTTATTGATGACTTCTGGAAATTCACCATTCCATTGATTTTTTTTTCAAGTTAATGATACAACCATCCATCCCTGAGAATTGCATCAATCCATTTACAGGTCATCCCCAAAGTGCCCCTTTTCTGATTTTATTTAACTAGATTGACATTCTGGTCAACAATGCTGGAAGATCCCAGCGTTCTTTGTGTGTGGATACCAGCCTGGATGTCTTCAAGGAGCTAATAGAACTTAACTACTTAGGGACGGTGTCCTTGACAATGTGTGTTCTGCCTCACATGATCGAGAGGAAGCAAGGAAAGATCGTTACCGTGAACAGCCTCCTGGGTATCATATCTGCGCCCCTTTCGAGTGGATATAGTGCCAGCAAACATGCTCTTAGGGTAAGTCTGTTCCAACTCAACTCTGATGGTACTCATCTAAATATGTGTATGGGGGATATGACCATTACTGCAAGAGGTCACAGGAACTGGGCAGTGATGTAGGGAGACAGCAAGAGAGACCCAAGGAGACCTTTGGTAGACGACATCCCCAGAAGATGCTAAAAAAGACTTGAATCTCACAGGCTTCTTCCTAATTCAACAAACATGTATTGAGTATCTACACTGCCATGCCATGCACTGCAACAGATCTTGGGAATATAAAGATAAGAAACGGTCCCTACCCTCAAGAAGTGTTTAGTCTAGTCAACCTGTCACCCTTATCCTCATCTCTACCACATCTTCCTGGCTAATTTGGGGTCTACCCCTCATTTCTTCCACACACACTTGAAGTTGTACTTGTCATTCTCATTTACGTGGCTTCTTTTTCCTTCCCTGTTGTAGTTGGTATTTGTTTTATCTGGTGTAAATATATATGCATGTCAGAAATAGGAGCTCGCCACTGGATGAGTAGCTCTGGGCTTCATATCCCTACTGGGACTAGGCTTGACTCTATTGACCATGGCATCACTGAAAGAAAAGCTAGTCAAGGCAGAGGCTAGGAGAAAAGTTTGATTTGGTTTGCATAAGTTACTAGATGTAAATATTGGAAAGAAATGAAGTTTTAATGTTGGCTTAAGAGTAGATATGAAGAAATATTATTAAACTGTAACATGGAGCAAATTAGATCCTAAGGCCAATAGGAGACACATAGTTTATAATTAATGCTGTTGAAGGTCAGTGTAAGGAGAATGTTGCACCGTTGGAATAATGAGATGCAGCAGCCAAATGGTCCTCACAGTTTCATGAGGATCTGAAGCTGGTTCTTTAGGGCATCCTCTTTCTGCTGGGGAGAGCAGACAGTTGCAGAGTGGTGAACCGGATGCTACACTGATGATGTCCCCATATTTGGTGCTGGGGTAATAGTCACTTCTGCAGAGCAGTTGGGCAAGTCTGGGGCAGGCAGATAAGGGACGGCAGCCAAGTTTCTCATGACATGCAGGGTGCTTTCAGTAAAGCACAACCTGTGTTATCTGGCCTGCCTTCCAGGACTCACTGTTTTATTACTGGATTTGATCCTCTGAGACAATGTGGCAGGTTGAGACTCTAGTTAGTTAAACCGGTAGCTGAACCCTGCGACCAGGAAGCACTTTTCCAAGAACACTTTTCCTTCCCTGATTCACAACAAGCTCTAGAGTGAATTTGTTTATCACCGAGAAGTTCACACTCTGTACCAGATGTGATTTCAGACAAGGAGATGTATTAGCATCTGATGTTTTGGCTTTCATGGTGCCCTCATCCTCTTTTACTCTAGAGAGGCAAAAGGTTAAGGGTATGAGAGTTCTTGAATTTACAAAGCCTTTTTTCCTGTCCATCTGAGTCAGGCACTTTATTAATCTCCGACAGTGTGAATCCTCACAGCCCCTGTTTATTAGTGGTCAGCATTGGGAGCTGGTAACTGTTTAGTGTTGGTGAACTGTTTAACTGTTAAAAATGAACACACTCTGGGCTGGCTGTGTAGACTCTTTAATAGTTAATTCAGCTTATACCAATGTAGTCTTGGAACATTTCCTAATTTAGAAAAGAGATGAGGGAAAGTAGATGTTTATTCCGTATTTGGTTTAGAAATGGCCAATATCTTTAAGTCTAGAGGGTTTAGCTTGTTTTTACAAAAGCCATCAAGTAAGCAGTCGTATTATTTTTTTAACCAGGCATGTACTCTCTTGCTAACCCTAAAAATAAATGTTTGCTGAAATGAATTGTCTGTTAAAATAGTAATGTAAATAGAAAACGTTGAATTCTTCCTCTCTGATAATTTCTGTTAAGTATTACTAACCCCTCTCGCTCCCTCTTGTGCCAGCACTGGCACTTTAGGCCACTTTGAGGGATAAAAGAGGCCCAACCGCAGTGATTCTCAATGGAGAACACGCACCTCTTTTGGAGTGGGGAGCTGGGGACTGGTGTGAGGAGGGTGGGTCGGAATAATCTCCAGGGATAGTTTTTCTTTTTTTTTTTTCTATTTTTTTTTTTAAAGATTTTA
Organism: Ursus maritimus; assembly: GCF_017311325.1. Lineage (NCBI taxonomy): Eukaryota > Metazoa > Chordata > Mammalia > Carnivora > Ursidae > Ursus > Ursus maritimus. Next base: position 38,031,421 of record NW_024425008.1, read on the forward strand.
TTTATTTACTTGACAGAGATAGAGACAGCCAGCGAGAGAGGGAACACAAGCAAGGGGAGTGGGAGAGGAAGAAGCAGGCTCACAGCGGAGGAGCCTGATGGGGGGCTCGATCCCACAACACTGGGATCACGCCCTGAGCCGAAGGCAGATGCTCAACCGCTGTGCCACCCAGGCGCCCCAAGGGATAGTTTTTCACTTGTCCAGCTCCCACCATAAAAAATCACTGATGGCATGTACCACCACTGCCAAAAGGGGTGAACTGTTCCTACCGGAAGGTGATGATACCTGAACATGCCTGTGCTAGATTGCCCCCAGTCTTACAGTTAAAAATGTTTAATAAGGTCACCCAGTTATATCTCCCATCCTTTACTTGGCATTTCAAAACATATTTTGATAGTGTGCCACTATTGCCCCCCATAAAAATTTGAAGAAAAGTAATTTCATACTAAGAGCAAATATGAGATATGTGTATTTCATTTTATTTGTTGCTTTTTTTCTTTTTTTTTTCTTTTTTTGCCTATTAGGGTTTTTTTAATTGCCTCCGAGCTGAACTTGCTACATGCCCAGGTATAGTAGTATCTAACATTTGTCCAGGACCTGTGCAATCAAATATTGTGAAGAATTCCCTAACTGAAGAAGTCCAAAAGGTAAAAATATCTAATTGGAGAATAATTAGAATGCTTTAGTAGTTAGATATTGATAATGCATCACTGTGTCTCAGGGCTTAGAATTTTTTCTAACATGCATGTTATTACCATGTTATGAATTATTTACAAAACTTACCTCATAGCACTAGGAACACTGTTAAGATTAGCTGATGGTGCTTTGGCATTCAGTTTTAATAAAGGCTAAAGAAACTGAGAAGATACTGCTTATAAGTAATCCAGTATTATGTGGACGGTCAATATTCTTAAAGCCCAGCTTCTGTCAATTCACAAATTATAGCAACATTGAAAGGTTCTGTGTGGCTGAATTTTAGTACATTAAATCTTACTAGGATTTTCAAGAGGGGCTATGGTGAAAGAGCTTAGGAAAAGCTTTGCCGAATTGAGATAATTTTAGGTTAGCCTCACCTGTGCTAAGCACAGGCCTGTGCTTCCCTCAGCTCATGGATTATATGTAGTGAGTTACCCAGTGGATGACAAATGTCTTGTGAATCCAGTATCAGTAAATAATCCAAAATCCCACTAAAGACCATGAAATTTTTCTTCTTCTCCATGAAGATCGATTTCTACTGAGATGTAAATCTACTTCTGCTTGTATGTAGAAGTTTTACAGATACCATGTATATTTTCCCATTTTCGGTGGAGGCTCTAGGGTGAAACAGAATGAGCGTGCTGTTATAGGAATCAGGTGACTTGGACTGTAGACCTGGTTACTGCTAATGAGCTGTGTGAGCACAGCTGAGACACTACCTTTCTGGGCCTCAGTTTATGTATTTGTAGAATGGTAGGGGCTTAACGAGATGAGCAGTACCAGATTTGTTCACTACCAGAAACTGCTTTTATCTTCTTCCTCCATTTTATCCCCATGGACTCCATGTCTCATAGAACTTCTCTTGCTAAGTGGATTGATTTGTTTAAAAACTTTTATTGCTAAAATGACATATAATTATTAGTAAATACACTAAAGATGATCTAAGGAAAAGCAGAGAACCTTCATCTTTCATTTAGCCTGCACAGTCTTATCTGGTATGTGTATGATTTCTCTTAGGCTTGTGGAAATATAGCTTATAGACACCCTTCAGTAGCTATGGGGACTACAAAGGGGCATGAGGTCCCACTGAGAGAGTCACTCCAGTAGATGACCTCTATGTCCTTTCTAGCTTAAAAGTTCTGTGAAATGTCTTGGATAAACACTCAGCATTCACTTAATATTTTTTTTAACATTTCTTAGACTGTAGGCGTTGATACTGTCCAGTCCCACAAGATGGTGACCAGTCGTTGTGTACGGCTGATGTTAATCAGCATGGCCAATGATTTGAAAGAAGTTTGGATCTCGGATCACCCTTTCTTGTTAATAACATATTTGTGGCAATATATGCCGACCTGGGCCTGGTGGCTAACCAACAAATTAGGGAAGAAAAGAATTGAGAACTTCAAGAATGGTTTGGTAAGACCCATTTATACACTTCTTAATATGTATCAGTCTTGTAGGAAAGTATGAAATTCTCTAGTGCTTGAAAACTTCTCTTACTAACCCTCCACCAACCTTATGATGTAAATACAAAAGAGATAAAAAGCATTGTGTCCCCCATGCATATCTGTTGGTTTACTATAAATTACTGCTGGTCTTAGAGGAAGAAGTTTCTTCAAGGTAAAATCAAGTCAAAGATTGCCATTTTATCTTTTACACTTCTGGATTGACCAGTGTATGGGTCAAAATACTCTTTCTCCACTGCTTTTCACCACAAGTTCCTAGCTGGTACGGTCTCCTTGGGTTGATACCTGGCCTCCCCTCCCACTTCTCCCCAGGATGAGGTGTACCTCAGTCCCGTGCTTAACTCTGTCAAAGCACTTATTGTACTGTTAAAACTCATGCTCACTGTCTGTGTAGTGCTGGTCCTTTGGCCTCATTCTGGAAGCACTGTGCACATATGTGTCGAAATGTCCGTGTCTGAAAAAATTCGGTGATTATTCATTCTTTTAAATGAATGGATACTCATTCTTACAGAAAAATGAGGAATAATTTGAGCTATGTCTGAAAAAAAAGTATGACCATTGCAAGAGTTTAACGTATAAAGACCACAGAAAATGTAATGAGTTAAGCCAAAAAATATGGCTATGATAATGCAAAGAAAGGCCATTTCTGTGGGTGGTTTTTAATGTTATTTTTTCAGTGACTACTACCTTCTTTTAGAAATAAGTTAACAGGGATTGATATATAAAGAGAATTATTCAGTGGAAGCATACCAATGTATCATTGTATAACCTACCACTATTTAAGCAATCCACAATTTGTTAGGCACTTAATTTGTTCCCAGTTTTTGCAGGACAGTGAACATGAATCAGTGAAAAAAGCAAACAACCAAAATGCTTAAAGAGACTTAAAGGTTATAAAACTTTCACGATGCACTAAACAAGTCCAGAGCTTGAAAAATCCTGAAGGAGGCTATTCATTTGCTACCAAGTTGTAACGTGGGCGATTTATATGTGTTTTGGTAATGTTGGGACGTAGTAGTGTGGGATGGTTCCAAAGGTAGAGCTTCAGCAAAGATTTACATCTGAATTTTAAACTCGGAGGACAGCTGATAGAGTGGTGTTGTGCCCAGTGATGGACAGGAGTTGAGAAGAAAGGGCTCCATACTAGGGAGGTGACATAGCATCCTGGTTAAGAGCATGGAGCCTCGTACCAGGTTCCCTGGGTTGAAATCCCAGCTCTATCCTGTGACCTCATGCCTCAATCTCAGGCAAGTTCTTCTCTGTAAGTCAATCTCCCCATCTACAAAATGGACATTAATGATGCACTTAGTCATAGGATTGTCATGGGGAGTAAGTGAGTGAGTATATGGAAAGCTCTTAAAACTCATCTTGAAGGGTTATGCTCGTTAAGTATTCGTTCTTAATGCTTTTGTTTTGATGGTAGCAGGATATCTAGCTAGCAGATAAAGATGGAAGAGTTCAGCAATAAGGCAGAGAGAGAATACATTACAGAAGTGATTGGGTTCAAGGGAAGAGGGGACCAGGGGCTAGAGTTCCGGTGCCAACATAGCAGTTGTGCTTTTTGGAGTGTCCACAATAATGTTATTTTGTTTTGTTTGTAGATTATCTAACTGAAAAATATAAACATTACTCAGTAAATCAAGCATTTGATTACATTGAGTCTTTACCAAAATGACAGACTTCCTCTTCCTACCACTACCTTTAATATGTTATTACATGATCTTTTTTTTTTCTTAAACATTTTATTTATTTATTTGAGAGAGAGAGAGCATGAGCAGAGGGGAGGGGCAGAGGGAGCGGGAGAAGCAGAGTCCTCACTGAGCAAGGAGCCTGACGTGGGACTTGATCCCAGGACCTGAGATTATGACCTGAGCCAAAGGCAGATGCTTAACCAGCCAAGCCACCCAGGTGCCCCTGCTTATTACATGGTCTTATTGCTAATCACTTTTTTATGATAAACTGGGCATCCTTTCATTTCCCAAGAACATTTCTGAGATAAAATACCTTGTTCTTTACACAAAATGATATGAACTGAAAAAAAATTGTTCCTCACTTTTTTACTCCGTTTTCTCCTCCTTGCTTTTTTCTCCCATTATTTTATATATATATATGTATATATATATCTCCTTTTTGAAATTTGCTTATAAGGCCAATATAGCTTTTCTCAAACTAAATGTACTTATTGGTAATACTTGAATTATTTCTGTTGTTTAGGCTAGGAACATTATATCTGGAACTGTGTTTTTATGAATATATATTATTTCTCAGGATCAAGAACAACAGCTGCACTGAATTGTTATTTATTATTTTGTCTTAGTGCAAATTCTTAGAAGCGGTAAATGCATATCTTCCCAAATGAAATGTCACATCTTAAGGATTATTGAGTTGCCTTGGTTTACTCTTTAAGCAATGTACTGGAAGTTCACAGGTCACTTTAATCTGTCAGATACTTCAATTCTAAATACTCTGACCTATTCTTTGTATTTATTTATTTTGTTTAAGGATTTATTTATTTTATTCATCTATTTATTTTGAGAGAGAGAGTGAGCAAGCATGAGCAGGGGGAGGGGCAGAAGGAGAGAGTCTCAAGCAGACCCCTGCTGAGTATGGAGCCCCAATGTGGGGCTCAATCTCAGAACCCTGAGATCATAACCTGAGCTGAAATCAAGAGTTGAAGGCTTAACTGACTGAGCTACCCAGTGCCCCAATTCTTTGTATTTATTACAGGTATGAAATGCTGGTCATAGTAATAGTAGAAATTTCAGCATTTTAGAAATGCTAATCAATGCTATTCAATGATTAGCAGATGCTAATCAATGATATTTATACCTGATAGAGGATATAATGATACTAAGTCCTACAGAAATATTTTTGTGTAGATCTAGAATTCTGGCTATGATTTTTATTTATTTATTTGACAGAGAGAGACAGCCAGTGAGAGAGGGAACACAAGCAGGTGGAGTGGGAGAGGAAGAAGCAGGCTCCTAGCAGAGGAGCCTGATGTGGGGCTCGATCCCAGAACGCCGGGATCACGCCGAGCCGAAGGCGGACGCTAAACGACTGCGCCACCCAGGCGCCCCTATTATTTTTATTCTAATTTAATCATTTGCCCATGTTTTATAGGGATTCTTAACAGTGAATCATAATGATATAGTTCCTGAAAACAGAAGGAATTTGTAAAAACAAAAAACAAAAATAAAAACTAGGGTAAATAAAAGGAGGGTCTGATTCATATTACTGTCACTTTGTTACAGGATGCAGATATCTCTTACTTTAAAACCTGGAAGACAAAACATGACTGAAGGAGGAGTACTTGTATTTTTTAAGTCACTGGCGGGAGAAATGAAAACAACAATCTTCTTATATACTGAAGACTAACTTCTGACTTCACTTTTCAGTAGATACAAGTTTTCTTTCAACATGTAATAATTAACAAAAGATTGCCATGAATCTTGCAATAAAGATATTAACATATACTGCATTCTTGGATAAAAAAGCATTTTTTGTATTTTTTTTAATTAATTTCAGATGTTGAGTTTAGTGATTCATCAGTTGCATACAATACCCAGTGCTCATTACCTCAAGTGCCCTCCTTAATGCCCATCACCCAGACACCCCATTCCCCCACCCACCTCCCCTCCAGCAAAAAGGCATTTTGAAATACTCTAGCATATATGCTTAAAATCTAGGGTAGTAGAATGCTAACCAAAGAATTACAGTAACCCATTAAACATAGATGTATGGAATACTACATGAAGCAGAGTGCAGGATAATGAGCAGATAATAAAGAAGTATCTGAAATGGACCTGCGTCTAAGGTACTCACACTCTTAGAAGAGCTGACGGGTACAAATGACTATAATTTGAAGCGGTGGGTAGGGCTCATAGCAGCCATTATTAGGCCCCTGTCACATGCCGTTTGCTGTACTGAGGTGCTTTGTATGAGTTAATTCACTTATTTCTCATAACAGCTCACTAAGGTCTGTGGTATTATCCATCTTTATAGAGGAAGAAACAGATGCTCAAAGCAAGTAGGTATTACTTTCCCAAAGTCACAGAGCTAGTAAGGGGTAAAACCAGGAGTAAACTCAGCTCGGGAAGACCCCATTGGCAACACTTTACTCTAGTTATTAATTTTACTTTTTTTACTAGCAGTATTACTTTAATCTTTACCACTTGACAGTAGAAAACATACATAGGCCACAACAGAAAATCAGCAAATATTCCTTGACTGTCTACTCTCAAGAGGGGTGTAACAAGAAAAACATGCTCCTTTATCATAAGCAGTTAGTTTAGCTATAGCCAACATACATAAAAGAACTAGAATAGTTGTTGGGTAAGTTGGAGGCCCCTCAGGTAGCTATCCTTACAAAAGGGGGAAGGTGACAGAGGTAGACCTTGGGGTACAGCAGCAACAGAATAATGAGGGTGCAGTATGAGGATAAAATAAAATACGCAAGAGGGCTCTTGCACAACCAGTGATGAAAATGGGCATTATGACTAATTGAATACACTGCATCTGGGGTAAAAATAAAAAAGATGAATTGTTGGAACAAATCTAGAATGCTACAAAACAACATTGTCACATGGCATGGTATAGACTGTAAGCACAAATAATTCAGAAAAGGGAGAGATCTGAATATAGAAGAGTGCGAGGTGACTATGATAAGCACTACACTATGGAAACCCCTCCGTAGCATATAGAAGGGTGTGAAGCCCTCTGTGGAGAGGATGATTTGCACTGAGCCTTGAAAGGGTGGAATTTAGAAAAAGGTTTCAAGAGATTGGAGCGCAGGTCAGTTTTGTTTTGTCCCTAAATCTCCAGACCTTGGTGTGCTTGCCAGTGTTTAGGGTTTGTTGAAGACTATGCCAGGCTTCCAGAATGTTACGAATGAAAACTCACAGAGAATGAAATTAGCATGGTATGAGGATGAAGGAACGAGTTCAGTTTGCTCAATTACTCCAGCCAATGAAGGGTAGAAGGGGCATAAATAAGTTAAAATGATCTTTAAAAATTCATCTGCGGGGTGTTTTTCTATGGCATGTACAACCATATACTTTTCTGCGTATAAACCCTCTCTTCTTTGATCTTTTTTGTGAGCGACCCAAGATGGAAAGGCAACTTTTTGTCAAAGTTCATTTTGTCAAAGATGTGGTCAAGAGCTGTGAAACCAAGTGTTCACATATTGACTTTTAAAAAAGTTTATTATTTTGCCCTGACCTCTCATTTCCTAACCTTTATCTCGAACGGCCCTTCGAAATAGGAAGGAAATGGTGTGCTCATTCTATTAGTGCTGAAAGTGAGGCAGAAACGGGGTTGTGCAAGGTGACAGACAGCTGGTGAGCTGGTTAGAAGAGTTAGCAGTAGAAGCTATGGCTTTAGGATTTGCTCAACTACTGGGTGCACCAGTAAGTCACGTGAGACCTCAGTCACAATCAGTTCCTACTAAATAAACAAATATTCTATTATTTTTAACACATTACTATTTTAACACTGAAGTATAGTTGATGTACTATGGACAATTTGATGTGTTTTGACATATATGGCCATACTTGTGAAACCATTAGACAATAGAGCAAACATATCCATCAGCCCCAAAGTTCTTTTGTGCCCTTTGTAATTACTTCCCAGCCTATCCCACCCCAGGTAACCAATGATGTACTTTCTACTACTATTTCTATTCCATTACTATTTCGAATACTATAGATTTGTTTGCATTTTCTGGGGTTTATATAAACGAAATTGTCGTTTATACAGATACTGCTGGTGGGAATGTAATCTATAAGCAGCAAAAGAATGAAAGTTCTTATCGTGTTATGAACATTTTCCTGCCATTTCTTTCCGCCTTTAGTTTAGATACCTAAGACACTAGTAACCACTAGACATTTGGGGTAAATCATTCTTCAGAAGCAGTACGTTCAATTGAAAAGAAATGCTTAAGGAGCCAGATCTAGGGAATGGCCTCTAGCAGTCATTATGTTGTATCCAAACACTGTTAATCCTGATGAACAAGATAAACCCATTTCCTTTCACATGTATCAAAAAGATACTGGGAAAGGAAGGAAAAAGATTTTATTGGAAGAGGTTTTATTAAAGTTTTTAAGGTTTCTGAATTGAAGTATATGTAAAGAAAATGAATAGATTATATGAAAACACTCAGGCCATATTAATGTTAAAACAAAACAGCACAAAGTTTGAAAATACTATAAAATTTAATATTTCAAATAAATAAATATACATTATACAACCTTCAATAGGATCCATTATCATTACATAAGAACACTGATATGTGTGTTTATCTTCTAGGTATGTAAAAATTATACTTGTTGACTTCTGTAAGGCAAGCCACCTATGACATTTAAGAAAGCATTAATAAATTCATTACCTAATCTTATACAAATATTTTATATTTGCTAAAGCCTACCACAATCCATAGGGCACAAATATTGGCCAACTATTTCTAACTCTTATGTTAGACAAAGTTTGTTTTTTAAACATTAAGATAGCTGATAGAATCAACTTTACAGAGCTTAGCTTTTCTCAGGTATCTGACTTGGAGGAGGAGAGAGAGAAGTCCAGTGAAGTTATGAGGAATCACATTACTTTTCTAGAATGAGAAAATAAAAACATCTCATTTGATGACAATACACTCACAGGTCAAATGGGCTCTAATACAAATGTATGTGAAGAGGTTTTGAAGAATAAATTGGATATCCCAGGGGAGGATCAGCTGCTTGTACTGTAAGGTTTCTTAAAAGTAGTGGATGAGCTTGTATACTATATCGTTCCTCATCATCGTTTGTGGCATAAAGCAATTCCCATGACAGATTGGCCCACTGACCTCTAACAGCTTCAGCATTTAACTTCCCAACTTGGATCAACAATTCTTGAAGGGTAAGTACTCTGCCAGTGTAAACTCCCTTTAAAGTATAAAAGGGGGGTGGGGGAGGAGAAGAAAAAGTTATATTCAGGCCTTTACATTTTATTTATAAACTTAGAGAAAAATTCCATTGTAGTTAGGCAAACTTACACAGAAAGTGGTGTATTAAAATATACACATGAGTTACTTGCCTTCAGAATCAACCATCACCTCTATTCAGTAGCTCTCTGAATAAGCTTGAAATGAGAGACATTCATTCAATAACCCAAACAGCAAAATCCCGCTCCTTCTCTTTCCTTTCCCTCTCTATTCCTTACCCCGTCTCGCCTCAACAATGCATAAATCATAAATAGTAGTCAGTGGACAATCACACAATAGGCTCTTTTTAAAAAGTTTCATTGAGATACAATTCACATTCCAATTTACTCATGTAACGTGTATAACTCAAGTCTTTTTTAGTTTATTCAAATATATACAACGATCTCCACAATTTTAGAACACTTTCATGACCTTAAAGGAAACTTGCGCTCTTTAGCTATTACGCTCCCATCCCTCCATTCTCCCAGTCATAAGCAACCACTAATGTAATTTCTATCTCTATAGTTTTGCCTTTTATGGAATCATCATGTGAATGGAATCGTATATGGTCTTTTGTGACTGGCTTCTTTATAACGTAGCATAATATTTTCAAGGCTCATTCACGTTGTAGCATATATCAGTACTTTATTCCTTTTTATGGTGGACTAATATTCCATTTTATGAATAAACCACAATTTACTTATTGATTCATCAGTGAATGGATAGTTTGGTTCTTTCCACCTTTTGTCAGTTACGAATAATGCTGCTATAAACATGCATGTACAAGTTTCTATGTGGATCTATGCTCTCATTTCTCTTGGGTATATACCTGGGCGTGGAATTACTGAGTCATATGGTAACTCTAATCATTTAATAAACTGCCAAAATGTTTTCCAAATGGTTGTACCATTTTACATTTCTGCCAGCACTGTATTAGAGTTCTAATTCTCCATATCCTCACCAATACTTATTATACGCCTTTTTTATTTCAGCCATTGTAGTATGTCGTAGGAAGTAATATCTCATTGTGGTTTTGGTTTGCATTTCTCTCATGACAAATGACATTGAACATCTTTTCATGGGCTTATTTATTGCCCCATTTGTATATCTCCTTTGAAGGAATATCTATAGAGATACTTTGCTCATTTTAAAATTTGCTCATATTTTATTATTATTGCATTGTAAGGGTTCTTTAAATATTCTAGTAACAAATCCCTTATCAGATATATGCAAACATTTTTTCCACTCTCTGAGTTGTCTTTTCACTTTCTTGGTTGTATCTTTTGAAGCACAAAAGTTTTTACTTTTGATGAAGTCCTATTTATCTATTTTTGTTCTGTTTTGTTTTCATGCTTTTGGTGTTATATCTCAGAATCCACTGCCATATTTGAGATCATAAAGATTTACTCCTATGATCTTTTCTATGATTTTTATGGTGTTAGCTCTTATATTTAGGTCTTTGATTTATTTTGAGTTCATTTTCGTATATAGTATGTAGTAATGGCCTGCAGTTGGTTGAATGGTATCCCTCAAAGAAGATATATCTCAGTCCTAACCCATGGTACCTGTAAATCTTGTTTGGAATGTGTCTTTGCTGATGTAATTAAAAATCTTGAGATGAGATCATCCTGAATTTAGGTGGCTCTAAATCCAGTGGTTGGTGTCCTTAGAAAGGGATGGGAGAACTGACATAGGGGGATATAGGAAAGGTGTCCATGTGAAGACAGAAACAGATTGGAGTTATGGTGTCACAAGCCAAGGAATACCAGAAGTCACCAGGAGCTGGAAGAGGCAAGATTCTCCCCTAAAGCCTCTAGACAGAGGGTGGCCCAGCTGGCATCTTGATTTCAGGCTTTTGGTCTTCAGAACTGACAGAGAATAAATTTCTGTTGTTTTAAGCCACCCAGTTTGCAGTAATTTGTTGCGGCAGCTCCAAAAACTAACACAGGGTACGACGACATTCTTTGGAATGTGGCTATCTAACCATCTCAACACCATTTGTTGAAAAGACTATTCTTTCCCCTTAGAATGGTCTTGACACCCTTGTTAAAATCAGTTGATCAGAGTCACATGGATTTATTTCTAGATTTTGATTGTTTCATTGATTTTTATGTCTATATGCTGTTGCCATACTGTCTTGATTACTGTTGGTTTGTACTAAGTTTTGAAATTCGTGTTAATCTGACAATTTTGTTTAAGATTGTTCTGTATATTCAGGGTCCTTTGAAATTCCATACGAATCTTAGAATCAGCTTGCCAATGTCACACAAAAGCCAGCTGAGATTCTGATAGGGATTGTACCGAATCTGTGAATCAGTTGGGGCGTATTGTCATATCATTTTGAGCCATGAACATGGGATGTTTTTTCATTTTATTAAATCTTAAATTATTTCTTTCAACAATGTTTTATAGTTTTCAGAGAATACGTTCCGTGCTTTTCTTGTTAAATTTCTTCCTAAGTATTATTAAGTAGAACTGTTTTCTTAACTTCATTTTTAGATTGTTCCTTCCTAGTGTATGGAAATACAATAGATTTTTGTATGTTTATCTTGTATCCTGTAACCATGCTGAACTTACTAGTTTTAAGTTTTTTAGAGGATTCCTTAGATTTTCTATATGCAAGATCATGCTATCTGTGAATAGAGATAATTTCACTTCTTCCTTTCCTATCTTTTTTTTCTTGCTTAATTACCTTGGCTAGAATCTCTAATATAATGTTTAATAAAAGTGGTGAATGAAATCCTTGTCTTACTACTGATCTTAAGGGAAGCATTCAGCTTTTCACATAAGTATGATGTTAACTGTGGGTTTTTCATAGATGCCTTTATCAAATTGCGGAAACTCCCTGCTATTCCTAGTGGAAGTATTTTTAGTACTAAAGGGTATTGGATTTTGTCAAATGTCTACCGAGATGATTACATGGTTTTGTTGTTTATTCAACTGATATGCTATATTACATTAATTGATTTTTCGGTGTTAAAGAAACCTTGCCCTCCTGGGATAAATACCACTTGATCATGGTGTATAATTCTTTTTATATGTTGTTGGATTCAGTTTGCTATTATTTTGTTACAGATTTCTGCATCCATATTGATAAAAGATATTAGTCTATAGTTTTCTCTCCTTGTAATGTTTTTATATGCTTTTGGTATCAGGGTAATACAGGCTTTACAGAATGCGTTGGTAAGTGCTCCTGTTTCTTCTATTTTTTTTTTAGAAGAGTTTGTGAAGAACTGGTATTATTCTTGAAAATACTTTAGAATTATGTAACAAAGCCATATAGTTCTCAGATTTTCTTTACAGTTAGTATTTTGATTACTAATTCAATCTCTTTAGTTGTTATAGTTCTGTTCAGATTATTTCTTCTTGAGTCAGTTTTGGTAGTTTCTATTTGTAGGAATTTGTCCATTTCATCTAAGTTATATAATTCACTGGCATACAAGTGTTCACAGTATTCCTTTATAATCATTTTTATTTCTATAAGGTCAGTAGTAGTGCCCCCTTTTTTTAATTTTCTATTTCATAATCACCTTTCTTATCTTTATTAATTTCTTTCTTCTGTTTCCTTTAAGTTTTGTTTACTCTTCTTTTTCCAGTGTTATAAGGTGGAAGGTTAAGCTATTGATTTGAAATCTTTCTTCTTTTTAAAGCTATGAATTTTCCTCTAAAGACTACTTTAATTGCATCTCGCAAGTTTTGGTATACTGTGTCTTGTCATTCATCTCAACAATACAGAATGATATAGAATATAATAGAAATTATATTCTAATTTCTTCTTTGACCACTGGCGACTTAGGCATGTATTGTTTAATTTCCACATATCTCTTAGTTTCCTAAATTTCTTTCTCTTACTGATTTTTAATTTCATTTCTAAAATGAAACATAATAGTTTTTGTATTCTGATTTTGTATTCTGCAACTTTGCTAAATTAGCTTATTATTTCTTAAGTTTTTTGGTAGAGTACTTAGGGCTTTTTATATATAATATCATGTTGTCGGCAAATAGTGACAGTTTTACTTCTTCGTTTCCAAATTGGATGACTTTATTTCTTTTTTCTTGCCTAACTGCTGAGGCAGGACTTCTAATACTATGTTGAATAAAAGTGGCAAGACTGGGCATCCTTGTCTGGTTCCAATCTTAGAGGAAAAGCTTTCGGCTTTTCACCATTGAGTATGATGCTGGCTGTGGCCTGTCGAATATGACCTTAATTTGAGGTACTTTCCTTCTATATCCCCTTTGTTGCCCACTTTGTTTTCTTCTTTAAGCATGGTTTCTTTCAGTCCTTTGAACATTTTTATGATGGCTATTTTGAAATCTTTGTTACATCTGACATCTAGTCACTCATAGGCAATTTTTCCCTCCTGGTGTATGGGTCTGACTTTCCTGTTTCTTTCTGTCTTATAATTTATGTTCAATACTGGACATTTTATATAACACCACGGCAGTTCTGAGCATTGACTTTTGCTCCCCACCCCCATCCCAGGGCTTGTTATTTATTTGCTTTAGTTTAGTAAGTGGCAGGATGACTTTAGTGAAGTTAATCCCTACTTCCCCCACAAGTGTGAAGCCTTTGATTTTGGTTCCTCAGGGAGTGCAGCCTTGTGAATGTCCACAGTTACCATGAGATGGCAGTGGTTTTAGCAGGGCTCTCTTCATCTATTAATTGCTCACAACCAGCTGCTAAGCTCCAATGATTGCCAGGTGGTTGCTTTATGTTTTCAACAATGACGTGGGAAGTAAATTGTTTCACAGACTGATCCAATTAAACATGGGCACATTTTTTGACCCCACAAGGGCTCTTCTCTACTGTTTCTTTCCCTGGTTCTGTTTACCTATTCAGCCTACAGTTTAGTTTATGTCTCTAACAAATTTACCAGTAGACCCTTAATTACTTTTTACCACAAGCTCCTTTGTTTTTGAGGGCATCTTAGGTGTCAATGTAGCCACACTGCTGCAAGTAAAATAATTTCCTTTGGGAGAAATTTAGAGTTCTCTCTTTTTTTAATGGTCTGTTTCTCCCACTGGGCAAAATCTCTTAGCCAGAGCTAAGGGGGTATCTGGGGGTGAGACAATGGCATGCTTCTGTCTGAGAGACTCCTCTGCTTTAGGAGGTAGAAGAGGAGCAGTAACCTCAGGTCTTCTTGGCTTGCCTCTCCCAGTGTGGAACCTCCACCTTCCAAGGAGGTAAGGGTGGTCAGGGCCCCATTATTCTCAATGGCACCAAGTCCAGAGTAAAGCCTCTATCCAAAGAGATGGGTTGGCCAGAAAGGAGTTCTCACCTCTTAACTACACATGCCCAGAACCTAGCCTCCCAACAGGTAGCGGGAGGTAAGATAAAAATGCTGAAGCCCTGACTCTCCCAGGAAAACAGTCTTCCAACTAGGAGCTGAAGTGAGAGGGAACCCTTCTTGTTTATATCAGTCTGAGGAGTTTCTGTCTTGCTGAGTTGGGAAGGAATGGGTCTTGGTTCAAATACTGCAGTCTCTCACTATTCTTATGGGGCTTTAGTTGAAAGTTTTGAATAAATGTTTCTTCATTTGCATTTGCCCTTAGGACCATTTCCAAATTTTTAAATGGTTGTTTTTTAAAAACAACTTTCATTATTTTTGATGGGGAGCACATCTATGGAGCTCCTCAAGATGCAATGCCAGATATGAAACCTACAATGAGTGTGTAACATTGAATCACATTGTGCACACCTGATGACAGTTTAAGTGTAATGAGAACAGCCACTAATTTCTTTTTTAAAAAAGTTATTCCCTATTTGGAGTCTCTGAATTTTCACAGGTCAGATTTGCTTCAGATAAAACACTGATGTCAGAAAAAATGAATCCTTTGCCACTTATATATTAATTTTTCATCTAGGAATCAAATCCAAAGTGGTAATTCATGACTCAAATTTGGCATAGGAATATAAGCCATTTAGTCAACTATGTAATAGCAAATTAAGTTTACTTGGTTATCTTAGAGGTTATTGCACAACGGCTACACATTTTTAATTAGCTCATATTAGGTTTGCAAAAGTAAATAATGAGTCATTCTAGGATTGTACTATGTTGGCCATAAAGTCATTATTACAAATGCCTTAATGATATGATTAACACATCCATACCCAGAATGTTGTGTCTCTTTCACTTAGTTCAAATACTTTAGTTCTTTAAGGTCAATATATGAAAATGTTTAAAAACACATTTTTAACCTTACCATATTAGGGTCATATCCCAGAGAAAACAAGTATGGTTTTTCTTGTAAAATTGCTTCCTTCCACTTTTCATCGGACACCAAACCAATATACCAGTCAGTTTCATATTCTTCAAGGCAGTTAGTCAGCTCTTTAAAGTCTTCTATTGGACCTAAACTTGCTTTATCAATCATTAGTTTCAGAGTATACCTTAAAAATGGAGAAACAAAGAATTTTAGAATTTTTAATAAAATTTATAAAATCAATTTTATAGGTAATTTTGTTCAATATTTTTAAGACATTGTTCTAAAATCATACATATTTCAGATAAAAAGTTCAGGGAGAAATGATGGAGTGAAGTGAAAGTGAAGAAACCCAATAAGCCATATGAAAAATAGGTTCTCCACATAAACAAATAAAAAGTAGAAATTAAAATGTACTCCTGATATCACTACATACTAAGCTTTTTTTTTTTTTTTCATTTTTAGGAAAGTGATTATTTTTTATAGTTAGAAATGAAGAAGTATCTCCTCCTAGGTTAAAAAAAAATCAGTATTTTTCTGCCAGTTACAGTTTATGTATAATCAAAATGAATTACCTGAAAGCTTTCAGTGCTAGTTGGAACAGTTCTGGCTTTTCTGTGAGCCAATCCAAGGCAAGAGACCAAGGCAAAACACCACTGTAAACTCTCAATATATGACCAGGACTGGGAACCATATTGTCTACTCCAAATAAACTAAAATAACAAGTCATTACTGCATGAACATAAAAGTCTTTTAAAACTCTGTCCTTTGCAATTTCTTCCAATACATTTGAGGCATTTTCTTCTGTATGAAAACATTCCAACTGCCTTAAAACAAACTGGTACCACTCTTCCGGAAATAATGAGCTCATCTCCCTCATTTTGGAATTAGGCAAACAGTTAGATGTCCACTCTTCAGGTAAGCTTAACAAGTGAGAATGAGAACAACTGAATTCCACGAGAGGGATATATGTCACATCTTTTTGTTTTCCTTTATCAACAACAGGGTAACCCAATATAACTGACTTGTAAAGACTGTTATCAGGAACTGTGCCTATAGAATGATCACCAAGCCCCTGTGATTCTACTGATCCTGGAATAGGCAAATTTATACCTGATACAACTTTTAATTGATCTTTTTCTTCTTTTCCTTTTTGGATAGTTGGCTCATCACCAAAAACATTATCATCAGACCAGTCATCCAAAATTTCTGAATTTAAACTATCTGTGTCTTCTGGGGATTGGCTTTGTGGTGAAGCATTCAAAGCAGGCAGAATTATTAGAGATGCTTTCCCTTTATTTTCAGTTCTGTGAACGTCCTGAACGTTGGGTCTTCTGGAACAGTATTGAACAAGTATCCACACAAGTACTTTAATAAGGTCACCTTTAAATTCTTTTAAATTATCATGAGAATCGATTATGCCAGATAGAACATTCCTGGCATCAGAATAGAGTTTTACTGGTAAAACAGTACAGGGTGTCAAGACATTTCCAAAGTGTTCATTAATAGAACATATTCTCGAATATTCTTGTTCAAAGGCACTCTGAAAAACTTCATCAACTCTTTGAGCTTCAGCAGTATGACAGGATGTCTCTTGCAATTCTAACCCCTAAAGAAGAAATAAAAAGGACTTGAGTTTATGATCACTTATTACACAGAGAAAAGCAACTATTTTTGTATATGCCATGGATTGGATTCTCATAATGAAAACATGGAAAATGCAAAAAAAAAAATTCTTAACTCAAGAGCTACACCTTTACTCAAACTTATTGGCACTTTAACACATTTGATGCTGCATACAGAAATGAAAAATTATGTTACCATTTTAAAAGAAATTATAGAAATGCCACTAGAAATTGGCAGAGCAATTAAATTGACTATGACCATAATTTTGAAAGACTGTATGTATGGTCAAGGTTTAATCATACTTACAAAAAAGTTTTTTTTTTTAAAGATTTTATTTATTTATTTGACAGAGAGAGATAGAGTGAGAGAGCACAAGCAGGGGGAGTGGCAGAGGGAGAGGGAGAAGCAGGCTCCCTGCTGAGCAGGGAAACTGATGCAGGGACCAATCCCAGGACCCTGAGATCATGACCCAAGCTGAAGGAAGATGCTTAACGAACTGAGCCACCCAGGTACTCCAAAAACCTTTTTTAAATATAAAATTTTTTTGGAGGGCAAAAGGCAAAATTGGAAGTATACAGCATATACAGTTTTGTATCCTACTTTATATGGCAGCATTATTCTACTGTATGATATGCCATAATTTATTCAATCATTTTCCTGTCCTAGTTTTTTAATTTTAATAACATCATCATCATCATCCAGATTTATGTATTTGATTACTGTCTTCTCCAACTATAATGTCAACTCCATAAAGCAGCTTTCTTTTGGTTACTACTCTACCTGCAGTGCCTAAACCAGCACTTGACACAGTACTAGTATGCAACAAATATATGTCAATAGAATGAATATTATGTGTTTTTATTTTTTACTTATTTATTTTTTAAAGATTTATCCATTTATTTGGGGGGGAGGGGTCAGAGAGGGAGAGAGTCCCAAGTAGACTCTGTGTCCAGTGTGGAGCCCAATGTGGGGCTCAATCCCACGACCCCAAGATCATGACCTGAGCCAAAACCAAGAGTCTGATGCCCAACCAACTGCATCACCTAGGCACCCCTGAATGTGTTTTTCTGTGAATTTTAAACACATTATTTCTCTATACGGAATACTTGAAGAGGATGCACCAGGTCACTACTATTATTATTGCTATCATTGTCTACGTATACATTTTTACAAAATTATCAGTGCCTTAACAAAAGTCAATGCTGTCAGGTTGTATTAGGATCCAGAGAAAGAACATGGAAAGTGAACATCAGAAGCCATTTTTAAATATGGCTTTACCAGGTGTTTGCACACAATCTTGAGTAGATCACTTATCCTGAGATTCCTCTTCTCTTTCAAAGAAAACTAATCCTTACACATAGGGTTGTGAAGATTTAAATAATAAAAGTGCTTTGTTGGGGTGCCTGGGTGGCTCAGTCAGTTAAGTGCTGGACTCTTGATTTTGGCTCAGGCCAGGATCTCAGGGTTGTGAGATCAAGCCCCAGGTCCAGCTCTGCATTGAGCGTGGAGCCTGCTTAACATTCTCTCTCTATCTCTCCCTTTGCTCCTCCCCCCCAATAATCTCTCTCTAAAAATAAATAATTTTTTTAAAAAGTGCTTTGTAAACTTTAAAGCATATAACATATAAATTTTGGTAAGATAATAAGTATTGCTAAGCCACCTTGTGTCCAAAAAAATGAAAAGAAAAAAAGACTGCCATCGAAAAGTATATCTATGTATATAATAGAGCATAAAAGATCAATAAAGGATTCACATTATTAGGCATTATAAAACATACCATTTTAAAAACAGAGCCTAAATGAAGCAATGAAAATGCCCTCAATATTTTTTAAACATTTTTTTTTTATAATGCTCTCAATATTTTACATGAGATTTTGCCGTCTCTTACTTATACAGGTTAGACTAGGTTCTCAAACTTTGGGTGAGTCAGAATCACTGGAGGGCAGTTAAGACACAGGTTGCTTGGCCCTCCTCTAGTTTCTGATTCAGTAGGTCTGAGGTGGTGCCCAAGACTGTCCATTTCTAATAAGCTCCAGATGTTAATATTACTAATCTGGGGAACCGAATTTTGAGAACCACTGGGCTAAAGAAAAAGCTTTTTAGTCACCAGCAATTTTATTCCATCTGTGCTAATACAAAACATTCATTCATTCACCACTATTCATTCACCACTATTCATGAAGGGCCTATTATGTGCCAGACACTGTTTCAGGGGCTTAGGATATATCCCTTCAAAAAGAGATCCCTGCCGTTGTGACAATTACATTAGAGAGTAAAGGGACACAGACAATCAACAATGAAAATAAGTAAATTATATAGTTTGTTAGAAGGTATACGTGCTAGAAAAAGAAAGTAAAGCAAGCCAAGGAGGACTGGGAGTGCCAAGATGCATGTGGGAATACAATTTTAAATAGGATAGCCTGAGAAGGGACATTTGAGCAAAGACTTGAAGGTGGTAAGGGAGTTAGCCTGTAGTTATGTGAAGGAAGAGCGTTCCAGGTAGAGAAATAGCCAGTAGGCTGGAGTAGAGTGAGAAATTCAAGTAGTGGATGAGGCTAAGAGGAAACAGAGAGCCTGACCACTTAGCACCTCGGCTTTTATTTTATTTTTTTTTAAGATTTTATTTATTTATTTGACAGAGAGACAGCCAGCAAGAGAGGGAACACAAGCACGGGGAGTGGGAGAGGAAGAAGCAGGCTCCCAGCGGAGGAGCCCGATGTGGGACTCGATACCAGAACGCCGGGATCACGCCCTGAGCCGAAGGCAGCCGCTTAACGACTGCGCTACCAAGGCGCCCCCTCGGCTTTTATTCTGAATAAAAAAAGAGATCCACCGTAGGGTTTTGAGTAGAGAAGTGACATGAAATGAGTTAGACACTGAAGATTACTCTAGCTGAAACAGACTATCGGGAGGCACAGGCAGAGAGAAGCAGGGAGACAATCAGGAGGCTACTGCAATTACCCGGGAACGACAGAAAGCTTACTTAACAGTAGGGTGGTGTGAAGTGGTGGGATATAGGATATGGCTTAAAGACAAAGCCAACAGGATTTCTTGTTGGATTGCATGTGGGGTATGGTGGTAAACAGGAGTGAAACATCACTGGACTAAAGCCCAAATGTTTTGGGGCTGAGCAACCAGAAGGATGGCGTTGTTACCAAGGACTGCTAGGCTCTGGGGCAGTCTGATGTTAAGAGGTCAAGGAAAAGAAGGACACCTTGGTGGCTCAGTGGGTTAAATGTGTGCCTTGGGCTCAGGTCATGATCTCAGGGTCCCGGGATCAAGCCCTGATTCCAGCTCCCTGCTCAGCTGGGAGTCTGCCTCTCCCTCTCCCTCTGCCCTCCCCACACGTGCTCTCTCTAATAAATAAAATCTTAAAGAAAAAAAGAGGTCAAGGAAAAGAGAAGGAACCATCAAAGGAGACTGACAAAGACTGACCCATGAAGCAAGCAGAAAGAAGACACTGTGTCAAATGCTGCAGACAGGTCAAATAAGAGCATGTCTGAGAACTGATCATTGGATTTGTCAATGTGATAGCCATTAGAGACCCTGACAAGAGCAGTTTTGGTACAGTAATAGGTAACAGGGTCAAAAACCTAGAGTAAGTTGAAGAGAGAATGGGAAAAATGAAATTTGAGATTATAAGCAATTCTATTAAGGCATTTTGCTTTAAAAAGAGGAGAAAGACAGTGTAGCAGGAGAGGTTTTTTATTAAGCCGAGAATGCTTATGTGATATAGGAGTGAAAGAATATTACTGAGTCACACTTTTGAGATGCTCAACTAGATAAGGATATAAAGAACAGGCCTGGACAAAAAGAGGACAGGTATATTTGTTACTACACTCTACCATACAATCAACACTAGTCTACCTATCAATATGTGCATACTGAAATACACTTTAAAAATCCCTACGTATTTTCACAGGTAATTAACTGATACTCTTAAGTTGAGCTATTAAGTGTATGATGTGTCTGTAACAGGTAAAATTTTACACATGTGCTATAAAAATACTAGAGAGGTTTCAAATGTACATTGACCTTAATGTTAATACAGCAGTAAGTATAACCACATTCTAGAATCATTATCCATATTAAACGATCCTGAAAACGGCCCAAGTAATGAGACCCAGGTAAGAGGAGACCTAAAACAAATTAGAAAAAAAAAAAGTAAGTAATATTCAACCTGTTTTATTTTGCCATGTGAATCTTCAAAATTGATAAGACACTTGGAACTGATTCATAGCTCCTTTTATTCTCTCTTTATGTCAAGAATAGAAACAATTATTCATTGCATATCAGGGGGCATTAAATTAAGCTCTTTACAGGAACAGTAACAGTTAAAAGAGAAAATCTATAAGTAATACTACATAAAAATTCAAGCATATACGTTCCAGAGAAACAACAAATTAGAACCTACTATATAAAATCCTAAATACAGTAGGAAAAGTATTAAAAGTATAAACGTATTAAATGTAAAAAATGTATAAAAGCCAACCTCACATTAATTATTTATTTAAAGCATTTTGGACATTTTTTAAAAATAAACATGCATATAAAAATGTTTTGTGGTGCTAAAAATTTACTTAAAATGCCACTACCACACTGTACAAAAACTTCAAAAAAATTAGTTTTCTCTCAACGTCATGTCTCTGAGATCTACCCATGTTGACTGCAAATAGCTCAAGTCACTCATACCTACAGAATTCACTATATGAATATAGCTAAATTTGAATATTCATTTCCCATTAACAAACACATTCCATTTATTTCCAATTTTTCTCTATTACAAATAATACTGCAGTGCCTTCGTGTAAGTCTGCTTATACAACGTGCTGTACAGTAAAGAGTTAACATAGCTGAACTCACTGCTACCCTTTAAAAGTCCTGCTTGCAAAGTTGGTTGATGGCTGGCATCTGGGAACTTGTGTTTTGGGAGAATTCTCACCATCCTCCCTGATAAAAATCTCACTGTGTCTAAACAGTTTGTACAAACAATACAGTTTATACTGAACACCTGCTTTCCTTCTGGGAGTCTGGAATCTTGGTACACACTAGGCAGATGATGCTTACATGACCATGCCCCAGTAAAAGCCCTCGGCGCTGAGTCTCAAATAAGCTTCCCTGGTAGTCACCATATCACACAGGTTGTGACAACGTGTGGCTGGGGAATTAAGCATGTTCTGTGTGATTCCATCGGGACAGGACATCTGGAAGCTTGCACCATATTTTATCCCATGTAACTTTTCTCTTCATTGATTTTGTTCTGCCTCCTTTCACTATAATAAATCTTAGCCATGAGTACAAATATATATTGAGCTCTGCGAGTCCTCTTAGTGATTCATCAAACCTGGATATGGGCCTGGGGAACCCCAAGACACATGTGCAGAAGTTTCCCTAGAATCAGAATCTAATTAGAATTATAGAATCTAAAACTGAATCCCTAAGCCATGGGATCCATACACCTTTACAACAGACTATTTACTCTTCAAGGTGGTTATACAAATTTATATTCCCTTCCAGCAGGGTGTGAAAGTTCCTGTTCCTCATACCCTAGCCAATACTTGGTAATGTCAGACTTTTACATTTCTGCCAACCAGACGTGTGTGAAATGTTATCTCATTGTCCCCCCCCCCCCCCGCAGGGATACTTTATGACACACTTCTTCGCTGAGTGTATACACTCATTGATTTGATAATAAAGTATAATTTCTACCTCAGGAATTTATTACTTTACATGTGAGACAAACCTCACAGGTATTTTTATAAGTGGCATACTATTATATAATAAACATTAATTAGAACTGGATGAAAAGATTAAAAGTGTAGAATATTTTCTATGAGAAAATGATTATTCATTAAAAAATTTATACTACAGTTTTTCCTAAATGACTTCACATATTTTAGATAACAAATAGATAATTAGAAAAGTTCAATCCAAGAAAGCATTTCATTAAAATTCTAATTTGAAATTTTTATTCTGCCTGGAATCAGTTTGCCAAGATGTTACTGGATATTTCTAAAACAAGTTTCAAGGGCTAAGGCATATGGTAGGAGACAACACGCTACTGTCATCAGCTTCCGCATTATCTAAAACCAACCTCGAGAAGTACAATATAGCTGAGTTTGTAGTTAGCACACAATGAAAGCATTAACTTATAAAATTAGTTCATCCTTATAAAAAAAAATATTTTCTTGTTGATACTTGTATAGTACTTCATTTTGGGAGGATACTGATCATTGACCACAGCTTTTGTTATCTTGCCCTGTAACCCTGCCAGAGTGCTTACGTTGCTATACCGTAACTAATTAGATACGAACAAACTCCCTTAAGCCCTTCAATCTGATATTATGTAAAGCTAGTTTTTTTTTTTTACTATTTATGGATCTAAGCCATTGCATCTATTTGATGTGAACTCACTATAAACTCATGCAAATTTTGGGAGATAAGGTGTTTTCATGGTTCAGTGGTGGGCCTATAACCTGATTTTTTAAAAAATTTTTATTTATTTATTTGACAGAGAGAGACAGCGAGAGAGGGAACACAAGCAGGGGGAGGGTGAGAGGGAGTACCAGACTTCCCACTGAGCAGGGAGCCCGATGCAGGGCTCAATCCCATGACCTGAGCCAAAGGCAGATGCTTAACAGCTGAGCCACCCAGGCGCCCCTATAACCTGATTTTATTCAAGAAAATCTTTTTTAAAAAATGTCAAATCACCTTAATGAAACTGCCTCTTACTGTTTTTATTTTATGGCTTTGCTCAAATAAGGAGCAAGAGATGTACTTCTATTTCCTAGTTAGTCCTGCCATACCTCAAAGTATTAGAATCTATATAATGGCTGGATCAAGACTTTTTCTCTATGTTCATTTTTTTTTGTATTTTAAATATATTAGTGAGGATTTTTAAAGCACAACCCGTTTACTTACCTAAACTTCCAGTGGCCATTGCAGCCTGCAGTGCAGTGGTCAGACTTGGGACCATCTGGTGGTAGTACACTGTGTCTGCACACACGCAGGCCGCGGTGCCCACTGCTCCTGGCCAAATCTGAACAGGTCGGGGAAAGCCCACCAAGAACAAAGGAAGGGTGAAGAGGGGGAGTAAGGGAGAGGAGAGGAGTGCAGAGAAAACGATGAAGACCAACACGAATGGAGAGAAGACAATGTTGAGTATACATAAAGTGGTGGTTGACTTCCGACGTTTTTTCTCAGTCCACGATGCCAAAAGTACAGTCACAGCAAACTGCAGTTTAGAGATGAACTGAATCAGACGATCACGCATGATACCAACCTGCAGAGATGTAAAAATGATTTCTTTTATTCTTAAAGACTTCATGAATTTTTAAGATCCTATAAGGAAAACTATAATTTTATTATTGCTGCAATATTTTTGAGGAAATAGCTCTTATATGAGATTCCTTGTTATAATTTTCCCCAACCCACCAAGTAATAAATGAGCCTACATTTTTAAAAGTTTGGGCTCCCTTAGGAAAAAAGTGATACCAACGAGAACTAACAGAGTGCTAGGATATCTTAAGGTTGACTAACTTTTGCATTACATGCTTGTTAGGTCAGGAGAACCAGAAGTAGTAAATAGTTAAGTAACTATCCTTAATTCATCCTTATTTTAGAGAGTGTTTTATAGATTAAGAAACAGAAGTCATAAGAGAAGCCTTAATAAATTGAAATCATGTAAGTATGTTCATACGAATCATGCGAAGTATGTTCTTTAACCAAAACAGAATTAAATCAACAATAGAAATAAAAAATAATAAAGGAATCTTGAAATTAAAAGACACATTGCTGGGGTGCCTGGCTGGCTCAGTTGGTAGAGTATGCAACTCTTGATCTTGGGGTTGTAAGTTTGAGCCCCATGTTAGGTGTAGAGATAACTTAAAAATAAAATCTTTAAAAAAAATTAAGATAAATAACCAATGAGTTAAAGAAGACATCACACAAAAAAACGAGAAAACATTTGAGATGAATGAAACAAAAACACAACATATCGAAACTTGTGATTCAGCTAAAACAGTGCTCAGAGGGCAATTTATAGCTAGCTTTAAATGCCTATGTAGAAGAAATATCTTAAATCGATAACCTAATTTTCTACCTTAAGAAACTAGAAAACAAAGCACAAACTGAATCTCAAGTAAGCAGAAGGAAGGAAATGATAAAGATTAATAAAATAAAGAATATAAAAACAATAGAGAAAATCAATGAAACCAAAAGCTGTTTTTTTTTATGATCGATAAAATGGACAAACCTTTAGCTGCACTGACAAAGAATAAAACAGAGAAGACTCAAATTACTAAAATCAGGAATCAAAGAGATAACTTTACCACCAATCTTACAGAAAAAATTTGGAAGGATTATAAGAGAATACTATGAATTGTATGCTGATAAATTTGATCACTTAGATGAAACCAACAAGTTCCTTAAAAAACATAAAACAACTCAAGAAGAAATAAAAAACTGAACAGACCTGTAAGAAGTACAGAAATTGAATTTGTAATTTAAAAGTTACTCACAGAGAAAAGCTGAGGCTCAGATGGCTTCCATACTACAAAATACTACATACTACAAAATATTTAAGATACATACCAAATATGATCAAACATTTAAGAATAATTAGTATGAAATTCCTAACTCATTCTATGAGGTCAGTGCTATTTTGATATCTAAACCAAACACACGACAAGAAAAGAAAGATACAGATATATACAAATACCAACCACACAAAAACACTAGCCAACCAAATCCTGCAACATATAAGTAGGGTTATAGATCATGACCAGATGGGATTTATTCCTAAAATGCAAAGTCGGATTAACAACCAGAAATCAACGTATAACACCATGTTAACAGATTAAAGGAAAAACCACATGACCATTTCAGCAGACACAGAAAATAGACAAAATCCAACGCCCTTCATGATAAAAAAGACTAACCGGAAATAGAAGGGAACTTCTTCCACCTGATGAAGAACATCTACAATAGGGACGCCTGGGTGGCTTAGTCAGCTAAGCCTCCGCCTTCGGCTCAGTTCATGATCCCAGAGTCCTGGGACTGAGTCCTGCACTAGGCTCCTTGCTCAGTGGGAAACTTGCTTCTCCCTTTGCCTGCTGCTTCCCCTGCTTGTGCTCTCTCTCTCTCTCTGACAAATAAAAAACCCTAAAAAAAAGTTTCTTAAAAAGAACATCTACAATAGCTGATGTCATATCTAATGGCAAAAGACTGACATCAACTTAATGGAGAAAGACTGACTGCTTTCCTTGTAAGATGTCTGCTCTTCTATTCAACATTATACTGGAGGTTCTGGCCAGGTCAAGTAGGTAATAAAAAGAGAGGAAAGACATTTAGCTTGAAAAGGAAAAAGTAAAAATATCTCTACTATCTCTAATTTGCAGATGATGTGATCTTATACACAGAATGTCTTTAAAAATCCACTAAAAGTCTACCAGAACTAATAGAAGTGAGGTTCTAGGACACAAGATCAATATTTTAAAAAATCAATTGTATCTATACTCTAGCAATAAACAAGCCAAAAAAAGGAATTAAGAAAATAATTCCATTTATAATATCATCAAAAAGAATAATATACTTAGGAAAATTTTAATAAAACCATAAGACATGTAACACTGAAAACTACAAAATATTGTTGAACTAAAGATCTTAAAAATATATAAAGACATGTCATATTGATGAATGGGAATAATTAATATTTTTAAGATGGCAATACTCCCCAAACTGATCTACATATTTGAGGTAATCTCTATCAAAGTTTCAGATGCCTTCTTGCAAAAACTTAAAAGCTGAAACTAATATTACATCGTAATGCAGGGGCACTGAAGAATCAAAACAATCTTAAAAAAGAACAAAGTTGGAAGACTCACACTTCCCTATTTCAGAACCTCTACAGAGTATAGTAATAAAGATAGGATAGTACTGGCATAAGGATAGACATAGATAAATGGAAAAGAACTGAGAGCCCAGAAATAAACTCTCACATTTGTCATTTGATTTTTGACCAGGGTCCCAAGAAAAGTCATTGCGGGAAGGGTAGTTCTTTCAATAAATGGTGTTGAGACAACTGTATAACCAACCACATATTAAAGAATGGATTTGGAACCCTACCTCATATCATATATAAAAATAAACTCAAAGTAGACCATAGACCCAAATGTAGGAGTTACAGTTTTAACTGTAAAACTCTTAGAAAACACAGGGAATCTTTATGATTTGGGAATAGGCAGTGTTTATTAGACATGACCCCAACAATTCAAGCGACGAAAGAAAAAAAGAGATAAACTGAACTTCAGCAAAATTAAAAACTTTTTTTGCTTCAAAGGATATTTTCAAGGAGAAAGATAGCCTACAGAATGGGAGAAAATTTTTATCGTATATATGTCAAGGAACTTGTATCCAGAATATATAAAGAACTCTTAAACTCAACAATAAAAGGGCAAGCTACGTAAAATGGACAAAGGATCTGAATAGACATTTCTC
The DNA here is from genome assembly GCF_017311325.1 of Ursus maritimus. Lineage (NCBI taxonomy): Eukaryota > Metazoa > Chordata > Mammalia > Carnivora > Ursidae > Ursus > Ursus maritimus. The sequence goes on from NW_024425008.1 coordinate 38,058,868, forward strand.
CAAAAAAAAAAAAACCACACAAATGGCCAATAAAGTTATGAAAAGATGCGTAATTAGCATTCAAGGAATGAAAAGCAAAATTACAATGAGATAGCAGTTCACGCCCACGAGAATGAGTATAATGAAAAAGTCAGAAAATAACAAGTACTGGTATGGATGTAGAGAAATCCTCAGACATTGTTGGTGGGAATATAAAATGGTACAACCACTTTGGAAAAATGTTTGGCAGTACCTTGAAGTGTTAAACATAGACTCACTATGAACTGAAATTCCAGTCCTAGGTAGATAGAGTTAAAAGAAATGAAAACATATGTCCAAAAAACAAATGTTCAAAAACATGTACACAAATGTTCATAGCAGCATTATTCATAATAGTCAAAAAGTGAAAACAACCTAAAAATCCATCATCTGGTAAGTATATCAACCAGAGAAACAGAAAGTATATTAATGGGTACTGGGGCTAGAGTGGGGGGTGGGTGGGATGGAGAGTGGAAATAGGGAAGGCCATTAATGTGCATGAGGTTTCTTTTTGGGATGTTGAAAATGGTCTAAAATTAGACTGTGGTGATGGCTGTAAATTTCTGTGTACTATTGACCTGTGTATATGAAATACATCTCAATAAAGCTAATAAAACATATGCTTACCAGTAAGAGTCTGATTCCTGTATCCAGGCTTCTGTTCCACCACACATCTGTACTGGAGACCAACAAGTGTACTACTGATACAATGACTGTCTCCAATAAAGCATTTTCTGTATTCTGCCATACCTGCAGTACACAAATTATCCACTTTATCAGGGAGAATTTGATAAATTTAAGTAAACTGTTAGAATAAACAAAACTGCAATTAAACTCAGCAATACAAAAATATTATTATTAAGTGCTTATTAGGATTACCATTCTAAACGCTCTCGTGAATCCAATGGAGACAGACAGAGAGTGGAGTCCTTGTAAGGAACTGTCCAATGAAAGAAATGCTATCATAGCAAAGGGTGACACTACGACAAACAAAAAAGAGACAAATTTAATTAAGGCAAAGTAACCTCTTCTACCATATATTATTTTGGCTAATATGATTTTTATGAGTACATTTAAGCAGTTAACTGAAAAAACTAATAAACAAACCAAAACAGAAAAGAATAAATGCCTGTATGCTGTATATTGCAGAAACATGGGAATTCCACATTTTTGTATACTTCCTAGATATAACACAAAGTTAGTAGATTTTATCTTCCTACCTAGATTTAGCAAAATCCGTCTGACAACACCAATCTTCACAAGTCTTGTTTGCTTCTCTAAGAATAAAGTCACAGTCTGCACATCCTTTGGATAGAAAGGGTTTCGAAAAATTCCAAAGATACAGACGCTTTGAATTTCTCTAAGTATCCACAGTATTATAAGCAATATCACTAAAACATAGCCAACAATAGCCTGAGGACTGTTTTTGGAAATCTGTGAGAAACCAGCAAAATGATGCAGCAAACTAGTTTCTATGAGAGCCAAGACTAATACGATGATGTAGAAAAGGTATTCCTTCCAAGTAAACGGTTTCTCTGAACGACTGGGTAAAGCCTTAGATTTGGTTCCAACTCTGTGTCTAGTCACACTGCGTTTGAAGACAAGACCCATGTCACTTAGGTTAAGACTCAGTAAGAACCCAAGTCCAGTCATGAAAAGAACCACACCAACAGTGCTGGGAATGAAATACGATGTTACAGCTGTTCCAGCAGAGATGATGAACATTATTAATAACCTGCAGAGAAAAAGAAAGATTTGCTCAAAAAGAAAAACTGCACTTTAAGAACAAGTTAAGCAGAACTTTAACATTTAAAATAATTACCGTAGGTGTGTTGACATAGATGAGCCTCCAAGGCCAAACTCTAAAACCTGCTCCATTGCCCATAAGAAAAGAGCATCAGGTGGGGGCAGAGTTCCGAGTGCCCACAGAAAGGGTAAAAATATAAACAAGATGTGTAAAATCTGATTCATTTGTTCTAGAGCTGGTATATTTACCGTAAACCTATAAGAAAAAGGAAACATTTAAATCATACCAAATAATATACAGAAGAGGATCTTCCCAGGAAAAACAAAACCCACTCCCCGAAACAAAGAACACTTACAAAAAGATCCTAGTCCCAAACTGCAAAAGATCAACATTTATAAATTGTGACTATTGCCCTTCCCCCTTATCAGCAACTACCCCTACTCAACTGTGTATGAGATTAGCACTTAGAAAATATGTGGATTCAAATGTGAAAAGAAGGAAGAGTAATTAAAAGTAGTTGACTGAAAAAAAATTGAATTTAGGGACTTATAAAACTGAACTGAGCCCAGAGTAAAAATATTTCACCCTGAATTGTCTAAACTACTTGGCTGAAATTCTACTAATGATTCTTGAGAGTTTAAAATTTTCTAATTTAAGACTGTAAGTAACTGGGAAAACCAAAGCCTTATTGATGTTCTTACTATTAGTAGCTAGCAAAGAGAGCTCTTCTTGTTCTCCTCCTTCATTCCCCCACTCCCCCCATACTGTCTTAACCCCAGGTCCCAGAATTTGAAGTCAGTATAATTAATATCAGAAGTCAGAAACATTTGGTTATGAATGTGTCTCTGTGGGTTAGCCTGGGAACTTAACTAGCATTTATAATATTGTTTTTATTTTATATAAATAGTGGTATGGATTTGAAAATGCAAACTTGTAAAATACAATCTCATAAATCAGAGATGGCTTCTATAAAGTGGAGAAATTAGTTCTTGGTATAGCACTTACCAGTTAAATATACTAGTATATGGTTTTAAATAATTTAATAAAAACTTCAAGCATAGAAGAATAAGCACTATATTACTAATTTTTTTGGAATAAAGCTGACCAAACACTGTCTGGAAACCAATAATGTCCTAATACTTATGTTCCAAAGAAAACTTGCAAGAGAAAACTAAATCTCAAAACTTACGGCATAATTATACTTGAATACCTGAGCTGCTAGGAATCAAAGTCAAGGAGAAGGCACCTTCTGTAATAATTACCCACTTAAGTGTATGTTAACAGCCCAGAAGCAAATGTATAGCAACTATGGATATAATAATGACGTGTTTGCTCACACAGATATCAGGACTATGTCAGCTAATGCACTCTTGTCTCATAATGTATGTCCTTCAAATTTTTATAAGCAGAGAATTAATGAACTCAAGATTAACAATGTGATGCTAAATTTGAGGACAATACTTTTTGTAATGTAGTTTTAAACTACATTTCATTCTGGGAAGAAAATACTCAAGTACCAAAAAGGAAAATCAAACCACACATCAGAAACTGCAGGAAGGTCAAGGAAAACACGTAGCTCTGTAGTTATTTTTCTTGTTAAAGACAACATTTCTCTAATATATTCAAGGATAGTATAATTTGTGTAAAAATAATGTATAGTCAGGAAATATTTTACCCAAATTCCATTTAATCTCCCCATATCTCTTTGTTCTTAAGCAATGACACAGAGAATCTATTATATACAAGAATATCAGACACAAATACAAGCATATGCAATTTAAGCAGCCAAACATTGTGATCACTTTCCTGTATGACTCAGACTCAAATAATATGATTGTTGTGGTTAAGTCTTTTATATGGAAAATATGTTTAAATTCTATTTCTGATAATGTAACGTGATTTTTCTAGGGCAAAATATCTAAACCCTCAAGAAAAAAACTTTGTTTGAATCTAACAACCATAAAAACATTTCAAATTCTGTATACTAAGATCCACATGCCCAGAAAAAAGATGTTTATGGTGGCTAAGATGATATAAATATGCATCATTCATTGAAACAATTCCTGAGAGTCTATGAACTAAGCACTACAGGTTTAACACTTATCTTTAATAAAAATGCACAGAAAAAGTCATTTAAAATTGTTAATACACAAGTGTGCTGGGTAAAATAAAGAATGGGGAAAGAGAAAATATTATTATACTGTGAGGCTTGTCTCTTCGACTTTTACATTCTCTGAAATTAAGACACAATTTGATATATATGACAACTGTCCAAACTTGAACAGTGCACACATTTCATACATTATTTACAGTATTATACCTACTATATAAAGATCATCTTGATTCTTATTTTGTTGACCAAATTTCTTTTTTTAAAATTTAAATTCAATTAGCCAACATACAGTTTATCATAAGTGGGAGGTAATTGTTCTGCACAAACATGTCAACTTTTTCTATAAAAATTGATTTGGGCCTGATTTTGTCTTCTCCTTTTAGTTGAAAAAAAAAAAAAACCTCTTTGTAATGATCAAACTGTAAACATTAAAACTGTATATTAAATCCAACTAGAATGCAGTAAAAAACATTTATGCTCTTTCATTTAGAAATTAATAATGCAGAAAGTCAAGGTAACCAAACTATAAATTAATAGTTTTTTTTTTAAATAAAAGAACCTAGGGTATCATTTTAAATGCAAAGATGTATTATAGCAAGTATATTTCTGATTTCAAAAATAGCACAGTGAGATAGTAACTCAAGAATATAAATTCTGAAAATAATCATATAAACTTAACTCTTTCTGAAGGGGGTGAAGGTATATATGTATACATAGAAATTCAAATTTACTGCTGACTTTTCAAAGCCAAGTATTTAACTGTAGTATACTTTACGGCTAGTAATTGGTAGTGGTACTAACAAACCCATTATAAATGAATTTCCCATAAACGAATTCTCCCCTTACATATTTGATTAGGTGAAGAACAACAACGATATTATAGTGTCCTCTGGTCCATAAATGTAGCACAATTAGAACAGATTAAGATTTAAGGAATAGCAAATGGCCCCCTAAGAATAGGTCAGTTTCAGTACAAAAACTGGCTAAATATTTTTAAATGTCTTGTCTTATTTTAGGCTGCCATAACAACATACCACAGAGCAAGTGGCTTAAACAACAGAAATTTATTTCTCATAAGCCTAGAGGCAGGAAGATCAGAGTGCCACCACGGTTGGGTTCTGGTGAGAATGCTCTTCCTGGCTTAGCAGACAGCCAACTTCTCTCACTGCAACCTCATACGGTGAGAAAGAGAGAGATCAAGCTCTCTGGTCTCTCTTCTTATAAGGGCACCAATCCCATTAGAATAGGACTACGTTGATGACCCACCCACCTCTCAAAGACCCCCATCTCCAAATACCAGCACATGGGGGTTAGGGCTTCAACATATGAATTTTGAGGGGACACATATATTTATTCCTTAACATTCCACCCCAGTCTCCCAAATTCATGTTCTTCTTACATGCAAAATACATGCAGCCCATCCCAACAGTCTTAACAAATTCCAGCATCAAATCTAAAGTCCAAAGTTTATCTAACGACCATCTAAATCAGCGATAGGTGAGATTCGAGGTACACCTCATCATGAGGCAAAAATCCCTCTGCAGCTGTGAACCTGTGAAATCAGATAATTTATGTGCTTCCAAAATAAAATGGTGGGACAGCCCCAGAATGGACACTTATTCCAGAAGGGAGAAACAGGAAAGAAGGGGTGACAGGCTCTAAAGAAGTCCAAAACCTAGCCAGGCAAATTCCATTAGATTCTAAGGCTGGGAAAGAATCCTCTTTGGTTTCATACTCTGCCCTCCAGGACTCCAGGGTAATAATAATCACCCAAACAGCTCTGGGTGGGGGTCTCACCCCCAAGGCTCTGCAGGGCAGTACCAGCCCAAAGCTTCCAGTTTTTAGTTTGTTGAAACCAAGGAAGTAGCCCTGACAATCTCTGAATCACTTTTGGGATAATTTTCCTCTCTTCTTAAACACATGTCAAATCTAAGAAGTCTAATAGTCTTAGTTCATTTCATTTTGTCTCTGACCCCTTTCCCTGAAACTGGCAGTATTTTTGGTCATACAACCCCATAAACTATTTAGTAGTGGTCCAGTCACACTCTTGTTGCTCACTTCACAACATGCTTTCTCATTTTTCTGCAATATGGTTAGGCCCCAAAATTTCCAAACCTTCAAGTTCTGGTTCATTTTTACTTATTCGTTCCTCCTTCTATTCATCTCTCTTTTCATATAAGCAGTCACGAGGAATCAAGCTGTTCTTTCAACCACTTGTTTAGAAATCTCCTCACCTCTATATCCAATTATATCACTCTCAAGTTCTACTTTCCACAAAACATTAGAAAGTGGTTCAGCCAAGTTTTGTGACACTTTATAACAAGAATCATCTTTCCTCCAGTTTCCAATAACAGGTTCTCATTTCTAACAGCTCACCAGAAATACCTTTAAGTCCATATTTCTTGCATGCACCTCAAAACTCTTCCAGCCTCTACCCATTACCCAATTTCAAAGCCACTTTCACATTTTAGGTATCTGTTACAGGAGCAACCCACCTCTAGTTTCAAAATCTGTCTTAATCAGCTTGGGCTGCCGTAATAAAATACCACAGACTGGGTGGCAAACACAGAAATTATTCTGGCGGCTGGAAGTCCAAGATCAGCATGCCAGCATGGTCAGGTTCTGCTGAGAACTCTTCTTGGTTTGCAAACAGCAGCCTTCTCATTGTACCCTCATACAGTGGAGAGAGAGAGAGATCAAGCTCTCTGGTGTCTCTTCTTAAAAGAGCACTAATCCCATCAGATCAGGGCCCCACCCGCATTTTCCTAATCACCTCCTAAAGATCCCATCTCCAAACACCGTCACACTGGGGGATGGGCTTTAACAAATGAATCTGAGGGGGGACACGAATATTCAGTTCATTAACAAGCCTGCACATTTCTACCTGGACACGAACCTGTAAAAGAGAGAGCCGCGATCTACAGAAACAGAGAAATAAGTCAGATTTAGAAAAGGTAAGCAAAAGGGGTTATCCAACAATTTTGTAAACAGTGTGGTAAACAATTTAGTTTAAAAACTCTATTCTCTATTTTTCCACTATAACAAATAAAAATCAATATTCCTTCTAGTTATTACAACAAAATTAGAAATAAGTTATTCATCTTATATTCAATCTGTACATAATATTTATGTGTATAAATTTCAAACTCTTCATTAGACCCTCATAGGAAAGTTCCATCTCTTTTCATAGGTCTCAGCCAGGCTATCTTACAGATTCATAGCTCGTTACTGAAAGTGAAACACAAAATTGAAATTTTGCTTATTTATCTTACCTTATAAAGGGTTTTCTTTTTACTCTTCAATAAGGTTTAATTACTGCTTTAGTATGAATGTTTAACAGAGATTACTCCTAAGAGATTAATCATCAGAACAGCCTATCATCCAATGGTTTGGTCTTGAAGACTTTCAATTCATAGATTCATTTTTTTAATACTAAGAAGAGCTCATACTACGTATGCTTAAAAACAAAGCAAGTTATAAAGTATCTGATAGCTTATTACCTGTGTGCAAGATCTACAGAAACAAAGAAAAAAATATAAAGAGGTCTCATAAGAGGAGTGATTTCGTAAGTATCCTGGGTTTGGAAAGTCGCAGTCTCTGCAGCTGTGTTTACAATTAATGAATATTCTCCTATACATAATGTCATCCATCCAAAGAGAAACAGTAGAACAGCGCCTCCCGTACTGCCATATAGCAGGGATATTCTCTTCGGGAGCAGATACCATGTTCCAAGACCACACATTAACCCAGCAAGAAAAGAATGAAGAACTGTATTGGCTACGTATTTCTTGCCAGGAATTAGAAATTTAATAGTCTCAGTACCAGCACAACTTGTAAAGTCATGTTCATCTTCCTCTGCTAAGATATCTGTGGTTAGCATTCTTTCTACTGTCATCGACTTGTTTCTGGCATATAAACTTGTGAACTGGATGAAAAATGCAGCGAAAAGCATTAGTCCACCTGAAAGTGATGCTGTGTAATAGTCTTCCAAAATGCCCAACTGATACAAGAGTGTTCCTAATCCACCCCAAACCCATGGCATCAGAAAAAGGATAATTTGATTCACATATATATAAGGAGGGGCACAATAGCCTAATTTGAATCGAGGGCCTCCAAGAACAGTCTGCGGAAAGCGCTTCAGAAAGAAGTCCTGTTTGTAGTCATTCAGCAGAGGCACATCTGGACTCATCCTTCTCATTCAGGATTATTCTGAAAGTCACATCCTCTTCCGTAACACAGCAGTCTCTAAGAAAAAGAAAAAAGTCACTACTTGACAAGGTCTTACTTAAGAGATGGCAAGGGAGGGGAACACCATATTTCTATTTTTATCTCCTTAATTCCTTCAAGGGCAGGATTTAGAACTTCACCTCTTTAGCTCCTCCCCATTGCCTGACACACACATGGCACTAAACAAATAGTTGTGAAGTTGTTTTTTACTTGAAAAGGAATCATATTAATTATTAATTTATCTAGAACTTAATATTTTGGATTAGATCTTAAATTAACTAACCTTTTTAGATTTTAAATTCAAAGATAAGTTTAAAAAGCCAGACTATGGACTCTGAGAAACAAACTGAAGGCTTCAGAGGGGAGGGGGGTGGGAGAATGGGATAGGCTGGTGATGGGTAGTAAGGAGGGCACATATTGCGTGGTGCACTGGGTGTTATACGCAACTAATGAATCATTGAACTTTACATAAAAAAAAAAAAAGCCAGTGCTATCAACTCAAATCTGCCAGTGGTTTAACTAATTGTGTCTCCCTAAGAGTTTTTGATGTTTGTTTTTAAACTTTCCCTCTATTATAAGGGTCAGCAAAATTTTTCTCTAAAGGCTGAAGAGTAAATATTTTAGGCTTTGTGGACCACATGAGCTCAGCTACAATGACTCAATTCTGTTGTTGTAGCAGAAAAGCAGCCATAGATAATACATAAATAAATGAACATGAGTGGTTGTGTGCCAGTAAAGCTTTATGGTATTTTTACCTGTACCTGTGGGCCAGATTCAGGCTGTGGGCCATAGCTGGCCAAACCCTGGTCTATAAAATGAGGATATTCTCTTTATTCCCTTGAATTGGAATGAAAATAGAAGTGGAAAAAGAAATAGAAATACTGTTAGTCACATCATTTAGCAATTATAGTAAACTTAGGATTTTCTGAGAATTTAAAAAGTCAAATCCTGCTAAAATAGTAACATTTCAATAAAAAGCCATTGGCAGCTCAACATGCAGTAGAAAGAACGATAAACTGGAAATCAAAAGACTCCAGGTGTCTGACTAAATGCTTATTATTAACTATGTTACCATAAACAAACCATTTTCTGATTCAAATTTTATCTTCTCTGTTAATCAGCTTCTAAAGTCTACCCAAACTAGGAAAACATGAAACAATAATAGGACTTGTATGTGCAAAAGTCTAGATTATTTCTATCTAAGGGCCACAAAAATCTAAGTATCGGAGCGCCGGGCTGGCTCTGTCGGTAGAGTATGTGACTCTTGATCTCAGGTCATGAGTTCGAGCCCCACTTTGGGTGTAGAGATTACTTAAAAAAAATATTTTTTAAATATCTAAGTATCATAGATTCTCTTCTTTTCGAGTTTTCCTTTTCCTAGGATATACTCAGTAGCTTATTCTGAAAAACAGTTGCCTGACACAAGATAGCTAGCAAAGTATTACTCAGGGATCATATATTCGGCTGGAAAAAAAAATAAGTTTAAAGCTATCTTCATAAAGCAAGACACGTAGGCCAATGAAATAGAATAGAGAACCCAGAAATAAATACTCACATACATGTTAAGATATTTGACAAGGGTACCAAGACCATTCAATGGGGAAAGGATGGTCTTTGCAATAAACGGTGCCAGGAAAACTCAGTATTCACATGCAAAAGGATGAAATTAGACCCTTAACATCATACACAAAAATTAACTCAAAATGGACCTAAGTGTAAAGACCTAAAACAATAAAGCTCTTAGAAGAGAACATAGGACAAAAGCTTCCAATACTGGCTTTGGCAATGACTTCTTGGATATGACACCAAAGGTACAGGTAACAAAAGGAAAACACAAATCAGACTTCATGAAAATTTAAAAATTATGTGCATCAAAGGCACTTATCAACAGAGTGAAAAGGCAACTCACAGAATGGGAGAAAATATCTGCATATCATATATCTATCTGATAAATATATATATCTATATTATATATCTATATATCTATATATCATATATATATATGATATATAGATATATAGATATATAGATATATATCCATAATATATAGAGAACTCCTAAGACAACAACAAAACAAACCAATTCAAAAACTAGCAACTGAATTGGACAAGCCCAAAAATTATAACTGAATAGACATTTCTCCAAAGAAGGTATACAAATGGCAATAAACACATGAAAAGATGCTCAACACCACTAATCATTAGAGAAATGCAAAGTATTACTCAGGGATCATATATTCGGCTGGAAAAAAAAATAACTATAACAAAATACCACTTCACACTTATTTGGATGGCTACTAGCAGAAAAACAGAAACCAACAAGTATTGGTGAGGATGTGGAAAACTGGAACCCTTGTGCTCTGCTGGTGGAAATATCAAATGGTATAACTGTTGTGGAAAACATTATGGTGGTTCCTCAAAAAATTAAAAATCAGATTACCATATGATCTAGGTTTTTGATTTTTCGTTATATATTCCCAAAGAATTGAAGCAGTATCAACGAGATAATTTGTAACTCATGTTCCTAGCAACATTATTCACAATGAGTAAAACATGGAAAAAACCCAACTAGCTGCATGTTACTATCCCTATTCATTTACCTTTTAGTACTTTGGAATCTTTGGTAGAGCTTAGTTTAAATGTTACTAATTTGATGGAATACTCTGTGATTATATTCCAAAGTGAAATATTCTGAAGATCTGTTGTTAATGTGGAAACAGAAAGATACTGTGATATGTTAAAAAGTAAAATAAACGCACTGATGATCTCATTTGCATTTTTTAAAAAAAGAGTACACACACCTATGTGTATACATGGCTGTGTATTGTTTGTGTAGGTGTGAAAAGTTCCAGACAGCATACATGCTAGGGTGTGCTTGTGTGCCTGTGTATTTTACACAGAACATTTTGATACCTCTTCAAATTACCAAATAATCTCTAGACTTCTCAGCCCCATGCCCTGCAAACACATCCTGCCCTTTTCCTTCTGGATGCTTCTGCTCATGCCCTCTCTTTTGCCTAGGATGTCCTTTCTTCCCTTCCCTAATTGGTATTCTTGGTCAACTTTCAAGATTGAATCTAATCCTTTCTTTTTTTTTTTTAAAGATTTTATTTATTTATTCGACAGAGAGAGATAGCCAGCGAGAGAGGGAACACAAGCAGGGGGAGTTGGAGAGGAAGAAGCAGGCTCATAGTGGAAGAGCCTGATGTGGGACTCGATCCCGCAACGCCAGGATCACGCCCTGAGCCGAAGGCAGACGATTAACCGCTGTGCCACCCAGGCGCCCCTGAATCTAATCCTTTCTGAAAATTCCCCAGAACACTCTCTTCTCTCTGCATATCAAACATTCCTTGTTCATACTACTCATCTTGTAACATGTATCAACACAGGGTACTTCTTGTCCTGTTCAACTCTTCACGTGTTATTTTTTCATATGTATATCTTTTCTCTACTAACAAGTTATATGTGGGCAAGGGCCAAATCTTGAGACACTTCCAATTCTCCATAATATTTAGTAAAACACCTTGGCATGGAGAGGAATATAATACATTAATGGCAGAGCTTAAATAAGATGATTAAATGAAAAGAAAATATTAAACACTGCTGTTTAAAAGGGAAGTTGGGAGTATTTACTGTTTTTGAAAACCTCTTCCTGCATATCCTGTCCCACTCACAACAGTAAACTCATAAACTCTTTAGTCTTAATTTTTTAAATGTTTAGAAAATATCTTAATTTATTTTTAATATGGAATAAATAACAGCATTTATTGATAGTATTATTGGCTCAGAGAAGATTTTGCCTAGAGCAGTATATCCCAAAGCAAAATAGGAACAAGATGGGCCTGAGGGAGAAAAATGGCTGGGTTTCTGCAACTGAAAAGGAAATGGCTAGAGAATTTTAACAAGTCAGAGATCCAATTTTAATTTGCCCTTATCCTATGCAACATTTTAACTTCCTTCAGTATCAGGAAAGAGAAGCTAGTTCATATTGGGAGAGAAAAGCAAGAGATAAAATAGCAGGTACAAGAGTCAAAATGAGGCAGGAGCAATCAATAAAGAAGTGAGAGCACATCTGGAATTATGAAGAGAATGTTCATACTTGAGTTCCCTCAAGACACCTTAGAAGCATGTGGGAGGACACTTAGATGGTGATTTGAATTATTTTAATGTGATATTAAAAGAAAGGCTGAAGGATACAGAATTATTTGCCTTACACAATGTTTCTTAAAAGGGGGTCCATGACAGCTATATGCAAAAGAATGAAACTTGACCACTCTCTCACACCATACACAAAGATAAACTCCGAATGGATGAAAGACCTCGATGTGAGACAGGAATCCATCAAAATCCTAGAGGAGAACATAGGCTGCAACCTCTTTGACATTGGCCACTGCGACTTTTTTCATGACACATCTCCAAAGGCAAGAGAAACATAAGAAAAAATGAACTCGTGGGACTTCATCAAGATAAAAAGCTTCTGCACAGCCAAGGAAACAGTCAAAAAAACTAAGAGGCAGCCCATGGAATGGGAGAAGATATCTGCAAATGACACTACAGGAAAAAGAATGGTATCCAAGATCTACAAAGAACTTCTCAAACTCAATACACAAGAAACAAATAATCAAATCAAAAAATGGGCAGAAAATATGAACAGACACTTTTCCAATGAAGACATACAAATGGCTAACAGACACATGAAAAAATGTTCAAAATCATTAGCCATCAGGGAAATTCAAATCAAAACCACATTAAGATACCACTTTACACCAGTTAGAATGGCAAAAATTGACAAGGTAAGAGACAACAAATGTTGGAGAGGATGTGGAGAAAGGGGATCCCTCTTACACTGTTGGTGGGAATGCAAGTTGGTACAGCCACTTTGGAAAACAGTGTGGAGGTCCCTTAAAAAGTTAAAAATTGAGCTACCCTATGATCCAGCAATTGCACTACTGGGTATTTACCCCAAAGATACAGACGTAGTGAATAGAAGGGCCATATGCACCCCAATGTTCATAGCAGCATTATCCACAATAGCTAAATTGTGGAAGGAGCCGAGATGCCCTTCAACAGATGACTGGATTAAGATGTGGTCCATATATACAATGGAATATTACTCAGCCATCGGAAAGAACGATTACCCAACATTTGCAGCAACATGGACAGGACTGGAGGAGATTATGCTAAGTGAAATAAGTCAAACAGAGAAAGACAATTATCATACGGTTTCACTCATTTATGTAACATAAGAAATAGCAGGAAGATTGGTAGAAGGGAAGAATGGGGGTGGAGAGACTACAGACTCTGGGAAACAAACTGAGAGCTTCAGAGTGGCGGGGGTGGGGGGACTGGGATAGGCCAGTGATGGGTATTAAGGAGGGCACATATTGCATGGTGCACTGGGTGTTATATGCAAATAATGAATCATGGAACACTACATCAAAAACTAAGGATATACTGTATGATGACTAACATAACACAACAAAAAAATTATTATAAAAAAAAAGGGGGGTCCATGGTCAAAGAAGTTTGAGAAATAACACACTTGAAGAGTCACAGTGGATATCTGCAAACTGAAGACTTTGAGACATCTCTGAAGTTTAAAACAAAACAAAACAAAACCACTGCAAACCTGCTTAAAATGTATCATTTGAATTTTCCAAACTTACTTGCACAGGGAGCCCATCTTTCCCACAATATCTAGTAACAGGTTCATGTGTATAGTGTTCTGTTTAGACTACTTTCAGAAATATTGGCCTGGGCTTCAATTACGATCTTAAAGATTTAGCTAAGCCAAGGAGAATTAAAGAACTGTAGGAATCAAGTAGGAATCAAGAGGAATGTCAAAAACAAAGGTACACAAGGAAAAAGATTATGAGGGAAATTTGACAGGTAGCAAGTATATCAGACTGCTGAAAAGCTTATTTCTAGTATGGGTATTTTCTTTCTAATATTTTAAGGATAAAAGAGGATTGTAGCACAGATACTAGAAATTCATTAAAGCAAAAATTATGATAAACTGGTACTGTGTGATTTTTCATTTAATTACAGATCCTGGAATATTTATAAAGTATTTTCTTTATAGGCAGTAACACTTAACATTTACACAGAAAGACCTTTTAAATCCAATTTGGATTACTAGAATGGAAAGTAAAATCAGAATAATTAAAACTTAGTTCCAGGGGTGCCTGGGTGGCTCAGTCGTTAAGCATCTGCCTTTGGCTCAGGGCATGATCCTGGCGTTCTGGGATCGAGCCCCACATCAGGCTCCTCTGCTGAGAGCCTGCTTCTTCCTCTCCCACTCCCCCTGCTTGTGTTCCCTCTCTTGCTGGCTGTCTCTCTGTCAAATAAATAAATAAAATCTAAAAAAACCAAACAAACAAACAAACAAAAACTTAGCTTCTGAATGAGATTTTGGTATACATTTTCAGAGACAATTTCCAAACACACTGAAGCATTTATATGGCTGCTGCCTCCAACATGTTAAAATGAAAAATGTCTTAAGTCTTAGGGGAAAAGAAATGCCGTGAAAAGAAAGGTTAAGGGATAAAGATGGCATCACAACATTGATTTTGGCCATATGCTTTCTTCATATGCTACTCTGAAAGTGGGCCAACAAAGTAGCCATAGAAACACTGCTTTGTTTGGAATTTGAGCCATGTTTCTTATGCATTATCCAGAAGGGTGAGAAACAGATCAATTTGGCAATGTACTAGGAGGGAATTCTTATTTTTCAACTTTAACACAGGAATCAGGCAAGATATCAACCTGAAAAATCCCTTAAAACCAGAACAAAACAAACAAACAAAGATAACAAAAAGTAGCAGTTTGGAGGGATTACAATAAATTTATAGTTTTCTTAGTTTGGCAATCAGAATTCCTAAAAGAAGTTTTAGCCAACTGCATGATTTTTATTTAGTGAAGTTTGTTTTTAACCTATCATATTATTTTTATTGATTGGTTAATTTCATTCATTGAACCAACCCTTCTTTTTTCTGTTTTATTAGATTCAGATTTTCTTTATAAGAACACTTAACATGAGATATATCCTCTTAACAAAATTTTTTTTTTTTAAGATTTTATTTATTTATTTGACAGAGATAGAGACAGCCAGCGAGAGAGGGAACACAAGCAGGGGGAGTGGGAGAGGAAGAAGCAGGCTCATAGTGGAGGAGCCTGATGTGGGGCTCGATCCCATAACGCCGGAATCACGCCCTGAGCCGAAGGCAGATGCTTAACTGCTGTGCCACCCAGGCGCCCCCTCTTAACAAATTTTTATGCGTATAATACAGTATTGTTAAGTAGCAACACGATGTTGTACCATAGATCTCTAGAACTTATTCATCTTGTACAACTAAAGCTTTATATAGCAAGTCTTCCTCCTGTTTCTTCCTCCCCCAAGCTCTTGGCAAGCTTCATTCTACCCTGTTTCTACAAGTCTGACAATTTTAGATACCTCATATAAGTAGAATCACGCAGTATTTGTCCTTTTCTGACTGGCCCTTTTCACTTACCATGATGTCTTCAAGGCTTATCCATGTGATCACAAATGGCAGGATTTCCTTCCCTTTTAGGGCTAAATAATATTCCATTGTATGTATATAACACATTTTCTTTATCCATTCATCTGCTGATAGACACTGGGCTGCTTCTGCTTTTTGGCTATGGTGAATAACGCTGCAATGAACACAGGAGGGCAAATACCTCTTCAAGATTCTGATTTCAATTCTTTCGGATAAATACCCTTAAGTGGGATTGCTGGATCATATGGTAGCTCTATTTTTAATTTTTTTGAGGACCTTCCACACTGTTCTCTATAGCACATGCACCATTTTGCATCCTAACACTTTACATGGTTCTAATTTTTCCACATCCTTGCCAACATTTGTTATTTTTCTTTTTTTCTTTTTCTAATAGCCATCCTAACACGTGTGAGGTGACACTGAATACATACGTATTGATTGGGTACTTCTGCACTGTGCCTCAACTGTATTTTTGTTATACTTTCAGGAAACATACTATCTCCTATTTGCCAAATTTTATTAAATCTTTGCTCTCATATTTTTAATTTCTATGAGTACATCTTTAACCCCTAGATGTTTCTTTTTATAGAATCCTATTATTATTTCATTAACATAGTCCATCTTTCTGAGAATATTTACTACACGTATGTGTATATGCAGATAAATATCATTTAATTTCTTTGTAAATCGCCTTTTCGTGTCCTTTGCCTCTTTTCTTTTAAAGTGTTCACTTCTCTTATTAATTTGAAAGAACTTTTGATATATGAAGGATATTAACTCTGACATATGTTATAATCTTTTTTTCTCCCCCCATGCTAACTTGCTCTTGAAATATTGTTAGCAGATGCTGGTGAGGATTAAAGAGTTCATTCTGACAGTTGTTAATATAGACAAATGTGTTGACCTTCCTTTCATAGAGAAATAGGTAAATGAAAATTTAGCACTTTCCACACATTTAAACTTTTAAATACCTATGATGTACTAGGTAACGGTAATAAGGCTGCTCTCTGATCCAAAGAAGTTTATAATCCAGTGTGATAGAGATCATTCCCCTCTCTAATTATTACTGGCAAAAGTAACTCTGGAACTATTTTAATTTTCATTATCAACAGAATAAATACATAAAGTTTTTCACAAATAACATAAAATTATTAAACAAAATTAACTTGTCAAGAAAAAGTAATTCCTGCTTGTTTAAAAAATGCCTACACAGACTTTGTCAGTAATATATAGAATGTCTTCATCCATGTTCCTAAAAATCATTTTTAAAAATTTGAAAGGAAATATACTGAAGTTCTACTTTTCTAAGCATCACACCTTTACTAATTTGGAAAACAAAAAACTTCAGGTCTGGAAAAGAAAGAAAATGGCTTACCTGAGTACTCTAAAAGCATGTTATGACACAACTCAATTCTCATTTGCCCTGGATTAAATGATCTGTTCCTGTCAGAGTAGTCCTAATAAGAAAGCACCTACGGACTTCTTTGATAACCAAGTGCTAACTGTTGAGGATATTAGTAGGAATCTAGAGGTGCAAAGATAGCTATTCCTATAATTCTGAAAATACTCTATGAATCTTAACTAAACGCCATACCAGGTGTTTAGTTAAACTAAATTATTGAAGAGTTAAACTAAATTCTTGAAGAGCCTCTTGAAAGACATTTAGTGCTAAAACATGAAAAACACATTTCATGTTATAGTTTATCAATTATGTAGTAAGCATTCTCTTATACCCACCAATAAAAGGAAAATCTACTCAAGCACCTAAAAAGAGTCCTGAAGTGAAAGAACAAGCACAATAACATCTCTTTGATCTACAAAATGTTATTTATTCAAATTCAAGATTTTAGGAGGGTCTTTGAATCCTTTAAGAGTTTTCCTTATATTCACAGGAATTGGTTTGTAGAGAAGTCTGACTGGATGGAAAGGGTAAGTAGATTACTCAAAGGATTTATTTATTGCAGATATTGGGAAAGCTTCACAGGTAGAATGATGAGTTGTCAGTGCTATGACTCACCCTTCTCAAATGTACAACACTAGAATATGAATTATTAACATTCCATTATTTATGCAAAAACTAGATGGTAGAAAATGGCCAAAAGCCACATCAGCGTATCACAAATATGCAGCAGGCCCAACTGACACCTCTTCTCTCCCAATCTACCCTTTCCACACTGCATACATATTACCAATTATAAATTCAAAGCAATGAACAAGTTTTACCATTCACATGGACTACCAGAAATAAACCAACTTACTTTACAGAAAAGAAACTGAGAACCGGTGAAATTAAGTGACTTAACCAACACACCATGTCAGTTGGTGGCTGACTGAGTTTTTCAATCATCCCAAGCCATTACCAAATGAAACAGAATTTTATTTTTGAGGCTAGAGAAATAGAAGGATAACTTGGGAAAAAGAGTTTTCAGGGAAAAGTGGGCCTGAGAGGAACCTCCAAAACGTCAAATGGGAAACTTCTGTTAGCCAAGCCAGTGTCAGGACACTGGCATGTAGGATTCCTTGATAAGAGATAAACACAAATGGGAAAGTGTCTAGAAGAAAAGGTTCTCACCATCAAGAAAATGAAAACAACCCACAGAATGGGAATATTTTTTTGCAAATCATATATATGATAAGGGACTTACATCTAGAATATATAAAGAACTCTTACAACTCAATAGTGAAAAAACCAAATAAGCCAATTTAAAAGAGACATTTCTCCAAAGATAATATACATTGCCAATAATCACACAAGACAATGTTCCACATCATTACTCACTCGTTAGAGAAATGCAAACCCAAACCACAATGAGATATCACTTCAAATCCACTTGACTGGTTATCAAAAATAGTATTAGTGAGATTGTGGAGAAAACAGAATCTGCAAGTTATAAGGTAAAATGGTGCAGCTGCTTTCAAAAACAGTCTGGCAGTTCCTAAAAAGGCTAAACAGAGTTACCATATGACCCATCAATTCTATTCCTGGGAATTTACCTAAGAGAAATGAGAACATAAGTCTACAAAAAATTTGTGCATGAACATTCATAGCAGAAATATTAACAGCGAAGAAGTGAAAACACCCAAAATGTCCATCAACAGATGAAATAAAATGTGATATAGCCATACAATGGAATATTATTAAGCTATAAACAAGAATGAAGTACTGACATATGCTACAACATGGATGAACCTTGAAAACAGAATGCTAAGTGGAAGACAATCACAAAATGCCACATGTTGTATGCTTCCATTTATATGAAATGTCCAGAACATGCAAATCCATAAAGACAGAAAACACATTAACGTTTCCCTAAGGCTGGTGGAGATAGTAACAAGGGTGGGAGGGAGTAATTCCTAAAGGATACAGGGCTTTTTAAAGGGGTGATGAAATTTGACTGTAGTAATAGTTGCACAGTTCTGTGCTATATATACTAAATATACTAAAGACCATTGTACACTTTTTAAAATCTTTAATCCATTTAAAAATATATAAATTCCAGTTAGTTAACAGTGTAATATTAGTTTCAGGTGTTGAAATATACACTTTTAATGAGTGAACTGTATGGAATGTGAATTATATTTCAACAAAGTTCTTACAAAGGAAAAATAACCAGAAAAGTTCCCCAGAAAAGTGTCTGTTAATAACTAGTAGGAAATTAAAGAGTGGCTGACAGGTGTCCCAGTTAAACTACTAAAATGGCAATATCTGGTCATGAGTCTGGCTCTGGATCTATGATAAGGGTTTGGAGATTTGGCATGGGTAGCAGTGGACACTCAATAATATAAAGGACGGTCTTTGCCCTAATTGTAAAATGATTCATAAAAACAAGAACTCACCTAATATTATACAGCTGAATAAAAGAGAAATGATTGGTAAAGAGCAGATAAGCAATACACAGGTCTGACAAATAACCTCTGATGTTGTAGATTTCACTGATGTAAATATTGGTCCCCGACAGAGTTGTGAAGAGAGGCAGCAGATGGGGGTAAAGAGTTATTCATGTTCAGGGGGCCAGAAGTCGACCAAGTTGGGGCAAACGCGGTTTAGTTGGAGGTAAGGAAAGAGTACAGTACTATCTACGGGAAGCAATTTGTACAGTTTATTGGGGTAACAAGGACATCACTAAATCAAGACTCTGAACCGCAATTGTCTCTTAGAAACAAAATGCCGTAACTCAACAAACTAAAGCAGTCTTTCGAAAGAAAGTTAAAGTCACATCGGATTGATTCCTCTAGCCATTGAGTTTACCTTCCGTCTAAAAAGTGCAATAATCGCACCTGAAGGTTTTATAACGAAGAACGAGAAATCGGTGGCAATTAAAACTGCAAGAACAACGTGGGTCTGCATAGGCTTGGAAGAAGTCCCCAAGTGGGTGTCGGGGATGGAACGTACCTCGAGTCACCCTAGGGAAGAGGCGATGCCAAGGAATACCGGGAACTGCATTTCTGCAGGTAAACCCGGTTTGGGCGATCCCGCCCCGAGGCTGCCTGCGACCCGAACGCAGAGACAGAGAAGCTCTAGCAGCCAGGCAACCAGCTCACCGCGATCGTGCCCGAGCCTTCTCCGCGTTTCCATGGCTAACGTCAACTCTAGCGGGCGCCACCGCCGCGGAACCGAGATCTCGCTCGGGGGCGGTTCGGGCGCTCGCCCTGGGGCGCATCTCCACCAGCCGGCTAGGCGAGGCGGAGATGGGGAAGAGGCGCGCTTCGTTCACTCCAGGCGTGGGCCCACACTCCCCTGATTAGGGGTCATAGGAGTCTCTCCGCCTCTGGCCTTGCCTTGGCGAGGGGGAAGGGTCTTAGCAAGCCCTGAACTTTCACCCGGGGCCGCGCTCCTACGTAAGAGCGCCGTTTCCCTGGTGACGTGACGTGTCTGCGGGAGTAGGTAGTGCTTTCTGGCAGATTGACGTGCGGCCGCCATTTCGCGAGCTTTGGCTTAACCGGTGGTCTGGCAGCGG
This sequence comes from Ursus maritimus, assembly GCF_017311325.1. Lineage (NCBI taxonomy): Eukaryota > Metazoa > Chordata > Mammalia > Carnivora > Ursidae > Ursus > Ursus maritimus. Next base: position 38,079,450 of record NW_024425008.1, read on the forward strand.
ACCCTGGAGTGTAGTGTGACTCCAGCCGCTCGCGGTCTCGTAAGTTCCATTAACCACATCCGTACTTTGGCCATCACCACCCAGCACACCGACGGTAATAAATGCTTTTAAGTAATACTTCGTACGTCCTCTTCGGCTTGGAAGATTTGGAACTGAATATACGTGCCAGCCATTGCCCTTTATTGCATATTTTTTCTCCCTGAGATTTGTGGCTGCGTTTTTAAATGCAAGGAACCAAAATGTCCATCATTGAATCATGCCACTAAGAAGGTTATCTGTTCATTAGTAAAATAAGGCGAAGTCCATGTATCCTAATTGGAAAAAAAAAAAAAAAAGCTGTGGCGGACTGTTAATACTTAGAGGCAATTAAGATCCAGGCATCTTTACAGGGTGGCCGCCGAGGCCCAGTTTTGCTAGTTTAAAGTTATACGCCCTCAGCCTCCATTTTCCATGAAGTTTGATTTCTTCCTCATGTTCTGGACATCTTCCAGATTGCTACTTGGAAGTCCACAAGGTGGGCCCTTAGAGCATTAAATTGGTCTCAAATGATTTAGAGGCTCTTTAAGGGAACTCTGAAGCCAATTTGTCAGTATTAAGGTACTTGTGTTTCCCTAAGTGAGTGACACTCGAGCAATTTTGCATACTTGGGACTCCCGAGTGCTTAAGGACTGTCTTGTTTGGATCTTACCTCAAGACTATAAATGTGGCCTTTTTGTTTGTTTTCTGGCTTTACTGGAAATGATGGCTTCTTAAGCATTTAGGTTTCAGGCCATAATAGGAAAACTTTTTGTGTGTTAATATTAAAAGAAAGCCAAAGCTTATATACATACATAGCTAGACACTACTCTATTCAGAGGGAAAGTGTAGTTTATTGTTAAGTATATGGAAGAAAACCCTGTGCAATTTCAATGATGTACATATACTTGTCTTCAAAGACACAATTAGTGGGTAAAACCTTTCGTAGTTCGGTCTGGCGAGGAAATGGACTCTTAATGTTTCCCATACTTTGGGGGAAGACATAACCTTAGTCATCATGCGTCAGGGTACTGCATTAAGCATCTTTGAGGCATCTGCAAATTACTAGGAAATAGTGTGTGGTTAAGAGTAGAGGCTCTGGAAGAGTAGAGGCTCAGGAAGTCCTAGGTTGTTGGAATCCTGACATCACAGCTCCCTACTTGTGTGACATAGGGGTTACCTACTCCTCCTGGTGCTCAGTTTCCAAATCTTGTAAAATAGACTTAATAACAGAGACAAAATTTATCACACAGGCAGTTGGGTGTATTGGATTAAATAACTAGATAGGCACAGCTTAAGTGCTTAGTGAGAATGAGCTATTTTCTTCAGGTAGAGAGGCTATATTTTCATCATCCTAAATGACTTCTAATTCGATCAGAATTAATATTTTTTATTGTTGTAATACCTGCTGTAGATACTTGGTTGTTAAATTTTTCTTTTTTTCCAGTATGTTTGTTACTTTGCACTTGGAATAAAGTTAGTAAAGCTTATGTTGCAAGGCCTTTGGTTACTTGTACATAAAAAGTATTCATTCAACATTTATTGAAATAGTGGATGCTGTTTGCCAGGAACCACACCTATTGCTGCAGATACAAAGTCAAATGACACATGATCCCTATCCTCAAGGAATTACCAAAATATAATGAGACTAACAAGGACATCAGTAATTACAGAGTGTGGATAAACAGACACTGGAGCCATAGAAGCGCAGAAGTGGGACATAGGAATCATTCTAGGGAAATTCAGGATGGCTGCAACGGAAGTATAAAAAAATAAGTATAAGTTAGCTGGATGAAGATGTGGGAGAAGAGGTTTTTCAGAATGGGGACCATCATTCATTCATTTAGCAAATATTTAGAGCATAAGTCAGGTACCAATGAGCCCTATTTAATCTTAACCTTATGGAGGTAGCTTATTGTTATTCTCATTTCAAATATATGGAATCTGAGCTTCAGAAAAGTAAAATAAACAAGATTTGGAGTTGAGTTTATATCTGTATGTCTTCAAGATCCATATTTTTTTCTGTTAACCCTGCTGATTGATGTAAAATAAAACATTACCAAAAATCTGTAGCTGCTTCTTTAGCCAGAGAAAATGTTTACCCAGCCATCATCACGGCATACGTGTTTTTGTGTAATGGTAATGCCCAGTTTCAAGTCACTCCTCTTGCCAAAAAGGAAAAAACAAAGGAATCCAAAATTATAAAACCCTTACTCTGCCCCATTGTCCACAGACCACTGACCAGAGGGCTCTGAAAATAATACAGAGCCGCAGCACAGGGTAAGATGATTTAAAGTGGAGAAGTGGCTTCAGGGAATTTGGAAGCTGAGCAAGGCAATAGAAAAGCTAAAATTTGGTAAAGATTTGGGTCAGGGTGGGGAATGGGTGGCGGGGTGTGAGGGGGGTAAGGAGACCAAAGAAAAAGATAAGCCTAAGCTTCAAGCTGTGTGACCACAGTTTGAAGTACTCTTAAAGTAAGCATAGTAGGAAGAATAGGTTTGGAAAGAAAGATAATCCACTTTGAGACATTATGTGTTTTAAGGGCTTGAGGGATAGGTCCAGTTGCAGGTATAGGATTGGACCTTGGGAGACAGGTCAAGACAGATTTGGAAGTATTCTACATTTTTTAAAAAAGTTATTTGAAATAATGAGATTCAAAGAGAATGCCAAATTTTGGATATTAGTGAACATGAAGAAAACCATTGGGAGAGAAAAAAGGGACTATAAAATGAGATGATCAATTTTTTACATGGCTTGTTGAAATTCATCTAACTTCTTTATGTTACAAAACATATGCATATAAATGTGTATAAAGACCATGCGAATGGGCATGTGGTGGGTAGCAATTTTAGTATGTTCACAGGCATATCGGTAGGGTGACATTTAGTTATGAGGATATTAAAGACAGGGAGTAGTGTATTATGGTAAGTGAAATAAGTCAGAGAAAGGTAAATACCACATGATTTCACTTATATGTGAAATCTAAAAAAACAAAAAGCAGAAACAGACCGACAGAACAAACTGATGGTTGCCAGAGTGGAGGGGGATGGCAGGACGGCAAAATGGTGAAAGATAGTGAGAGATTCAGGCTTCCAATTAGGGAATGAATAAGTCACAGGGATAAAAGGTATAGCATAGGGAATATAGTCAATGGTATTAAGGTAATACGGTGACAGGTGGTAGCTGCACTTATAGTGAGCATAGTATAATTTATAAACTTGTCCTGGTCTCTGTGTTGTACACCTGAAACTAATGTAACATTGTGTATCAACTATACTTCAGTAAAATAAAGACAAGGAATGACCAATTGTTAATTACAAAGTTTCACATTGAAACTTCCTTTAATATAGAATAAAATTTCATCCTAGGTAAATATTCATAAGTAGAACTATAAAATAAACAATGTATGATGTATTCATAGCTTGCCATTAATTAGTTTTAAACTTTGTTGTAAAATGCGATATATTTTAAATTACAATTCTGAAAAGTTTATATTAATTTCTGATGAGTGTAGGGTGACAAGGATAGAATTTTTTAATTTTAAGAATTTTTAATTTTCTTGTGTAGATACTAAATTTCATTATTTCACATCAATAACTTCACAGATTGGATTTTTTATTTTAGGAGTGTTTTAATTAATATTATTTTAGAAAGTTGTCACCACTGGAAACCTATTTTAGGTATTTGTTTAAAAAGAGTACAGTAGAATTATTGATAGACTGAAAATCACTAAATTGGAAAATTTAAAAGGCTAGAGTTTCATTTTTTAAATTAGGTTACATTTTTTAAGAGTTTGTGAATATAACTTTCACTGAAAGATCAAACTCTAAATATCTACATGCATATTCACAATTTGACTCTTTACAAAAATGAAGGTCCGCGTAGATCTGAATTACAACAATTTCCCCTTATTTTGGCACATGTAAATAAGAGCTGACTGTGCAGATGAGATTTCATAGTCTCTATTCCCAATGTCCTACACTAAGATTGGAATGTAAATTAACCTCTCCTATTGACACTGTTACCAAGGAGATGTCTTAGTAATACTAATTTCTAAAGCTAGAGCTGAAGTTTTTAGATGTCCTTTTCCTGGCATTTACCTGCTAACTTCTATTATAGTACTATTAGGATCAACTATTTAGGATCATGTGAATGTTATCTTCACTTTCCTTTAGAATGAATATATAAGGAAGTGCAATGAACAAGTTTCCTGATAAAATTTTTGTTTGAAAGTGTAATTGAATGTTTTCGTGGCGGGGGGGGGGGAGGGTGGAGAGAGAGTTTAGTGTAATTTGTCTGAAGGTAGAGGAAAATTTATATACCCTCTCACAATCTTTTCAGACTCAAGATACCATTGCTGTTGAATGGAAAAGTTCACACTGGTTAGAATGACTTCCTACAGCTTACATTGTGATGCCCTCTTTAGGTTAATATATTTAAAAATATGAAAACTGGAAGTTATTCATAGATAAATATTTAAGGGAAATTAAACCACGTTTAGCAAAACACAAAACACAAAAACCTTGTACATAAACTATATCAACAACAAAATTTATACATAAAATATAAATAACAGCGATATCAACAATAACCAATGTTGGTGGGATAGTTGATTGGAGGTACACTGAAACTTAACTTGGCTCTGCAGTTCCCATTGATAGAGAAATTTCATCTCTAGAAATACACTTTACAGATATCCCACCTTTATAGATTTCTCACCTAAATATGCGGCGATATTTGTACAAAGATGTACTTACAACGTAGCAAAACACAAAACATTCTTCAATAGGGAACAGGTTAAATAAGGTGTATCTACATGTATTGCTATGCAAACATGTCTAACTTAAGTAGAAAATTTAAAATTTGCAATTTGTATGATTTAAACGTTATAGTATGATGATATGTTAAAACCTAGATGTATGCATGAGCATGCTTTGTATATGCTTATTTTTGAAGGATACATAAGGAAGTATGATAGAAGTTAACCTGTAGAGGGGAACTTTTACTTTTTATGTTACTCTTTGGTGTTGTTAATGTATTTTTAACAGTTTGTATCACTTTTATTATCTTCAAAAATAAAATTACATACAAAATTAAACTGACAATCAAAAATATCTCTATACCCTGCCCCCCCAAACCCCACCATGCCACTATATAACCAGAAAAGTGGTATAGTGGATTTTTGTTTTTAGAATATATTTTTATCCAGAGAATGATTGGAATATATAGTTGCTAGTTTCTATGAGTAAATGATTACAGTATTGATGCTTTCACAGGGAGAGAAATGCTGTTATTTTAAAATATTATATTACAGTTGAAAATTACAATAAGTTATTTGGCATATCAGTACATCAGAGACTGCTTAGAATCTGGACCACTCCAGTGATAATATCTGTAGGAATCCTTAAAGTGAGTTCATTTTATACTAAGTGAGAGCCTTTGCTGAATTTATATATATGTTCTGAAGATTACTAGAATTTCTTTGTAGTGTTGCATATAAAATTTTAATTTTTAGTATATGTGTAAATTTTACATGTATTAGTGTTATTTATACAGACGTGTGTATGTAAACTATTTGTACATATGGGAAGTATATGTTATATATAACATAAAATATATGGGAATCCTATTTTATTGAATGAGCAATAACTAAATGTTAAATGGAAGAAATTTTCATATGTGGCTTATCTTTAGCAATATAATTTTATTTTATTTTTTTTTGGTTAAGATTTTATTTTTAAGTAATCTCTACACCCAACGTGGCACTTGAACTCACAACCCTGAGATCAAGAGTCCCACACTCCATTGACTGAGCCAGCCAGGGGCCCCTAGCAATGTAATTTTAAAGTACAACAATTTTGGGGGGCGCCTGGGTGGCTCAGTCAGTTGAGCATCCAGCTCTTGATTTTGGTTCAGGCCATGATCTTGGGGGTCGTGAGATGGAGCCCCATGTTGGTCTCCCCGCTGGGCATGGGGCCTGCTTAAGATTCTCTCTCTCTCCTGCTGCCCCTCCCCCCTAAAAAAATAAAGCACAACAATTTTTAATAAAATTTATTCCAGTAATTATGCAATTTTTTTTTTTTACCAGAGCTGCTTTTTAGGCTTATAGTTGTTTTTTTTTTTTAAGATTTTATTTATTTATTCGACAGAGATAGAGACAGCCAGGGAGAGAGGGAACACAAGCAGAGGGAGTGGGAGAGGAAGAAGCAGGCTCATAGCGGAGGAGCCTGATGTGGGGCTCAATCCCATAACACCGGGATCACGCCCTGAGCTGAAGGCAGACGCTTAATCGCTGTGCCACCCAGGCGCCCTAGGCTTATAGTTTAAATGAAAACCAATGAATAGAAATGAGTATTATAATTATTAGAATTAGAATTATTAATCCTGCTGAATTAAAATTCTGTTACGAATTTCAAGCCAAATATTGGATTCATGTTTTTACGTAGAAATTTTCCTCCTAAAAGACTTTGGAGTTAGAAAACATATGTAACAACAAAGAGCAGCACGCAAGAAAGAGATGTATGAACTTGTGGAAGCTACGGTATGGTAAGAAACAAACGGGGGGTGAGTGGGGGAATGGGTTAAATAGATGATAGGGATTAAAGAGGGCGCTTGTGATGAGCACGGGTATGTACGCGCTGAATCACTAACTTCTACACCTGAAATGAATATTACACTGTATGTTAACTGGAGTTTAAACAAAAACTTAAAAAAAAAAAGAAACAATTGATCATTTTTGTGGTTTTATATAAAACTAGCCTATGGACTTTTTCCCTGTGAATCTTCTCCCTTCTAACTTTTTCTCTTGGTAATAATAACGAATAAAATTTTAGAGACAAGCTTTTTTTTAAGGGCAGTTAGGGCCTGTCCAACACATGTAATAAAAACCAACCAATATTCATCTTCCCTGCTGAAGAAATCAGATGAAAATAGTTTTATTCTGAATTGCCCTGTGAGTGAAGAGGCATACATTTTGAATTCCCCAATTCCGTCAGTGTGCCTGTGCAACTTGTTCCTCTATCAGTGGTGTGCTCAAATATACTCTGGGTAGAACACTGGACTGTGAAAACCTTAAAGTTATACTCTATAAAAAGACTTCCTTTTTAAACCTTTATCCCTTTCCCCCCAACATTTTCTTTAAAAATATAGCGCATCTTAAAATGCACTAACCTGAATGTGATGTGGATTCCTCCAGGAAGAATTTTTATTCCTTTTTCTTCTGGTGCACATGGTGTGAATAATGTTTGCCTTATGAGAAAGTGAACAAGGAGGGCCCTAAGCTAATTTCCCCTCCTTTTAATTATAGCATTAATATCCCATCCATTACTGCCTCCTCCCAAAGAAAAGGACTCATTCTGTTCAGAAACAAAAGCAGTCCTACCTGAGAACACTCTAAAATACTTTGTACTCTTTTCATAATCCCTATTTACTAGACCAATATTTTCCTCACTCTTTATCAAAGCATTAACTCGATAAGTGATTTCTTCCTTCTTGGATAAATGGACATGGGAACTTCAGATTATAATGTGGAAATTTAAGAAAACGGTGCTCTTAGTGTAAAGGAAATTTATGCAAATTTTTAAGGTGTGTAAGTTTTCTAAACACACTTTAAACATACAAATGAACTTTATTTATTGTTAAGCAGGCCTTCACGAAACATGATTATCATTGGAAAACTGAATTCCGCTGACTTTAGTATTGACCACTTTTCCTGGGACAGTGATTTCTGACAGTGTTAACATTAGGTAATTTGTCACCTTATTCAGAATTCATTAACAATTTAGTTTCTGAGTGCTCTTTCTTTAAGGTCAATTAAATAAAAATGTGAAAGCCAGTATTGTTAAGATTTCTGCTGCATAATAGTCAAATTATTTTATGTTTAGCCCCTTTGATTAAAAGTAATGGTTAAAGATGTTGAAGCCCTGGAAGGTGATTTTGAAGATGGAGAAGTGCTGGAGCTACCCAGGCAGCAATCAGAAACAATTAGGAAAAATGTACCAAATGTTTCATTCTTTCTCTAGGCTGCATGACAAATTACATTTAATATTTCAGGCTGTTGCATTTTAAAATAAAGGCCTCCAACGAAGCAATTTTCAAGACTACTCCAATCAAAAGATATTGCTTAAAATTTTCTTATTGCCATAGAAATGAAAAGAGTGATTGTCTATGTTGATTAACTTGAAGATTGCTTTGGGAAGAATTTGACAGTTTTGTAACAATCCCATTATAATTTACAACCCATGAAGAAGAACTGAATACTACACTGAATATCAGGATAGTTTAAATCTTCCTTTTTATCTGATAATTTTATTCTAGTACTTTATCATCAAGAAAGTACCTTATAATATGTGTTTTTAATACATATATAATTGATTTTTATCATGATTCTTTAAAATTATTCTCAATTAGATCAAACAAAGTATATAGCATAAATGTATACCAAAAATATTTGTTGATTCCTACCATGCAAAGTTTTGTCAGTTTGGTAGGTACAAAGATGAAAAAGAAACATTATTTAGTGTCAAAGAACTCACAGTTTAATGGCTAGAAAATTCACAAGAAAAAAACAAAATAAGACAAAACCTAGAGCCAATGACATTTTGGTTATGATGAGTTGAGAATGGCTGATACTATTTTGTTTGCTTATACGTAAATGCTAAATAGAGGTTATATCTATCCAATACTACAAAAGACGGCAAGTTAGGAAAATGACCCCACAATAACTATTTTATGTTTAGAATGAAAGGTTGTAATTGAGTAAAATTACATTACACCTGCCAATGTATAGGAAAATGTTTATGTACCAAGAAAGACCTTTATGCTGGCAAGATTCATTTTTTATGGACCTTCTGATTTGCAGGCCAATTTTTTTTAATTGTTTTAAAATAGTTTAAGCCAATCTAAAATGCACTATCATAAATTAGCAAACAACATAAGATTCAGTTAAATGGCATTCTCATTTATTCATTCATGAATTTATTTAGTAAACATGTATTGTGTGTTTACCAGGTGATAGCTTGTTAGGGAATTAGAGATGCATGGAAGGATAACTCCCTCCAGTCATGGGTCACTGTGGTGAGACTGCTAGGGTAATACAAATTGTTATGATCCCTTTGGAAATAAATTTAGTGATATTTATCAACAACTCTACAAAAACATGTAAACTTTTTCACATTAATACCTTCCTATGGAGAGTATTCAACAGAAAAAAGGATTTATGAACATGTGTGTTTATTGCATATTTATAGTGTAAAATTGGAAGCAACTTGAATGTTCAAAGTTTCAATAATTAAGAATATATTAGTATTTCCCTTTGGTTGAATATAATACAGACATTAAAATGATAATTTGGGGCTTTGTAATGTCATGGAAAATGCTTAGATGTGTAATACAGAAAAAAACAAAAATTATATATAAAGTATTACAGTTCTGTAAAAATATACAAATGAGAAAACTTCTGGATTTTAGAAAATAATAGTTGTATTAACATGGTTAGATGATCGTTTTAGCATTTGTTTTTGAAATGCATATTATTTAAAAGTAGTAAAACATTTTAATGCATAAAAGTAGTTTTCAGCTGAACCCTTGTGCATTGCCTGTGGGAGTATAAAATGGTGCAGCTGCTGTGGGAAATGGTATGGTGGCACCTCAAAAAATTAAACATAAAATTACCATATAATCCAGAAATTCTACTTCTGGGTATATACCCCAAAAAAGTGAAAGCAGGGACTTGAAGAGATATTTGTGCACCAGTGCTCATAGCAGCATTATTCATAATAGCAGCATTATGAATTATAAAAGGTAGCAGCAAACCACTGTCCATTGATGGATGAATGGATAAGCAAAATGAGGTATGTACATACCATGGAATATTATTCAGCCTTGGAAGGAAATTCTGATACATGCTATGACATGGATGGACTTTGAAGACGTAATACTAAGTGAAACAAACTAGTCACAAAAAGACAACTACTGTATGGTTCCATTTATACGAGAGTAATCAAATTCATAGAGACAGAAAATAAAATGGCGGTTGCCAGGGGCTAAGAGAAGGGGGAATAGGGAGTTATTATTTAATGGGTACAGAGTATCAGTTTTGCAAGGTGAAAAGAGATCTAGAGATAGATGGGGGTGATGGTAACACAACACTTTGAATGTACCTAATGCCATTCGTCTGTATGATTAAAAATGGTTCAGATGGTACATTTTATGTGTGTTCCACCACATTTGAAAAAACAACAAAAGAAGATAAAATGGTAAATTTTATGTTCTGTGTATTTTGCTGCAATAAAAGGTTTTTTTAAGTGGTTGAAGCTATGGATAGATTTCTAGATGTGCATCAGAAGGTGAAAAGACTTCTAGCCAGTCAACAGATTTAAAAATACAGTACAGTGAAAAAATGAAATGTATAAAGCAGTTAGAAAAAGAATATTTTATTTTATTCTTTTATTAAAATTCAATTAATTAACATAACGTATTATTAGTTTCAGAGGTAGAGGTAGTGTTCAGTGATTCATCAGTCTTGTCTAATGCCCAGTGCTCATTACAACACATGCCCTCCCTAATGTGTATCACCCAGTTACCCCATCCCACCCATCTCCCTTGCAGCAACCCTGTTTGTTTCCTATGATTAGGAGTCTCTTAAGGTTTGTCTCCCTCTCTGATTTTGTCTTGCTTTATTTTTCCCTCCCTTCCCTTGTGATCCTGTTTTGTTTCTTAAATTCCACATGTGAGTGAGATCATATGATAACTGTCTTTCTCTGATTGACTTATTTTGCTTAACATAATACTCTCTAGTTCCATCCACGTTATTGCAAATGGCAAGATTTCATGTTTTTGATGGCTGAGTAGTATTCCATTGTATATATATACCCCATCTTCTTTATCCGTTCATTTGTCGAAGGACATCTGGGTCCTTTCCACAGTTTGGCTATTGTGGACATTGCTGCTATAAACAAGAGGGTGCAGTGATCCCCTTCGGATCACTACATTTGTATCTTTGGGGTAAATAACCAGTGGTGCAATTGCTGGGTCATAGGGTAGCTCTATTTTTAAATTTTTGAGGAGCCTTCACACTGTGTTCAAGAGTGACTGTACAAGCTTGCATTCCTACCAGCAGTGTAAAAGGGTTCTGTTCCATTGATCTTTGTGTCTATTTTTGTGCCAGGTGGAAAAATAATTTTGAGTATAACCAAATTCTCTTGTATTATGCGCAAATTTATTATTTGACGTTTGTTCTACTTGCTCTTCATGCTTTTCTAAGCTCGCATATGTTGGTAGTAGCAAAAAAATGTAATTGTCAGATTAAATGAACTTTTAATAAAGTTCAATCACAGTTTTAGAGGTGAAGAGAGATGCTTGTGTTAGAGGGAGAAACCAGAGGTCCAGAGAAGTTAGGATTTTATAGATAGATGATAAATCTGACTGTAATGGATCCTTTGACTTTTACTACAACGTTATTTAAGTTGTATACCACCTCATGCAGGCCAGATTGTAATCTTTAAAAAAATCACCTTATGAAACATTCAATAATTTCTTTCCTATCAAGAAAGTCTTATATCAAACATGAATTTCCTATGGTATAGCTTTAATTTACATCTTTTACTCCTGCTTTTGACTTTCTCAAGCAATTAACTTCCTCAAGCAATTAACTTCACAGCTTTTCTTTTCCCAGGCCATAGTTCCTTTGATCCTAAGAGAAGTTGCATTTTCTTTACTTTTTTTTTTTTTAAAGATTTTATTCATTTATTTGACAGAGACAGCAAAGAAGGAACGTAAGCAGGGGGAGTGGGAGAGGGAGAAGCAGGCTTCCTGCTGAGCAGGGAGCCTGATGATTCAGGGCTAGACCCCAGGATCCTGGGATCATGACCCCAGCTGAAGGCGGATGCCTAATGACTAAGCCACCCAGGCGTCCCACACTGTCTTTACTTTTAAAACTGTCTTTTTTATGAATTGATGACCAAATATCCTTCTTGTATTTCTTCATTACTCTTTAATTGTAGAACTCAAAACAGAAAGGATATCATTTTCTACATCTTATGCATTGTACTATGTCAGAACACTTTTGGTTGCAAATGACAGCAGTTGAATTCCCCGAAAGATTTATTAGCTCATGTAATTGAGAGGTCCAAGGGTAGATCTTAAGACTGCATCGAGAGGCTCAACGACCACTGTCAGGACTTTCTCCACTCTTGGTTTGCATTGATTTATTCTTCAAATAGATTCTCTCTTAGTGGCTTTACACTCACATCCTCCCAGTTAAGCAATTGCAGTGGCAGAAATAAATCACTCTCCCAATGTCTATTATCTCAATTTCAGGTCCTGTGTGCCTACCCCTATCATTGGCAGCCCCAACACTAACAGAATTGAGGAGGAGTTTCCCAAAGGAATCTGAAGAAAGAAGGTAGGAAAATTATCTGGGCAGACAAAAAGAACAACTCCCGTAGTTTACTATACCCACTTTACAGTGAAGGCACTTTAAAAATTCTTAACATCAACGTTCCTGTTCAACTCCATTAAAATAGTTTAAATAATTTCACGTACTGCATATTTGTCGCCTTTTTGTGCCCAACATTTGAATCCTTTTGTTTTGTTTGGCACTGTGGCAGCCTTACTGGGAAAGCGGGGTCCCACCTGGGAAGTTGCAAAATATTTACGCTTATTTTAAACTCTTATAACTAAGGTTTGGCAGGCAGTATAAGTTTGGCCATCTTCCTGGGACTTTCAGTGTAATCATGGGAAGCAAAGAAGCAGAAATCGAGTTCATTCTGATGGCAGCAGGAACATCCAGAGCCCAGTAGCACCCATGTAGCAGCAAGGCAGTGGTGCCCTAATTAAATTATTCTTGTGTCATGACATTGCCTGTGATTGTGGCCACTCAGCTTTCCATGGAACTCATTCTATGAGCCTGGTTTTCCGGTTTTCCTATTGATTGTGTGAGCTATTTACATTGATAAATACTGTTAACTAATTTACAGACCTTAACATATTTCACCAGTTTTTCCACTCACGTCCTTTTCCTGGTCCAGGATCCAATCCAGAATCCCATATATTACACTTAGTTGCTATGTCTCCTTAGTTTTCTCCAATCTATTATAGTTCCTCAGTTTTCATTATTCAATGCCCTCGACACTTGTGAAGAGTTATTGGCTAGTTACTTGTAGAATGCCCCTTAGTTTGGGTCTTTCTGATATTTTCTCATGATCAGTTTATGTATTTTTGGCAAGAATACCACAGAACTGACTATCAGTGCATCATATCAGGGTATCGATATATCTTATTATTCGTGATGTTAACTTTGATCACTTCAAGTGGTGTTTACCAGGTTTTTCTATTTGTAGTTAAAATATGTTGTGTGAAAATTCTTAGAGGACATTCTAATATCCTGGTTATACTGCCATCTATTAATTTTAGTATTCATAGATGATTACCTTTGGTATTTTGCCACAGTCGTCAGTATTTTTTACATGTTCCAATGTGTTTCTTCCCCACATCTCCGAGCAATTCTCCAATTCTTAGTAGATTGACTAAGTGTATACAAATTTAACTCACTTCTGACACTATCTATCTGGAGATAGCATCAGACCCCACATATTGAGAGTTCAGTCTCACAAGACTAGCCCTATTTCAGACACCAGCCTCAAGTTCAGGTTGTTACCTGTGCTTCTGATTGATTGGCTATAAATTAGAGGTTCCCACAACCCTCTCCTCAGATTAGATTAATTTGCTAGGGTGGCTCACAGAACTCAGAGAAATATTTACTTATGTTTACCAGTTTATTATAAAAGATAAAGGATAGAGATGAAGAAGAGGTACATAGAGTGAGGTTCGAAAGGGTCCCTAGTGCAGGAGCTGCTGTCTCTATGAAATTGGGGTGTGCCAGCCATCCTGCCATGCGGATTGTGTAACACCCTGGAAGCTCATCAAACCCTCCTGGAAGAGTTGCTACAGATCTTTAATCTCCAACTTCTACCCCACTTCCCCTTCTCAGAGGTCATGAGTGGGGCTGAAAGTTCTAACCCTCTAATCACTTGGTCTTTCTGGTGACCAGTTCCATCCTGATGCTGTCTAGGAGCCCCCACCTTTTGTCACCTCATTAGTATAAACTCAGGTGTGCTTTAAAGGGGCTCCTTATGAATGAAAAAGATACTCATCACTCAGAAAATTCCAAGGGTTTTAGGAGCTTTGTGTCAGAAACTAGGGATAAAGACCGAATAGATTTCTTCTTATGCCACATAATCTATTGAGTGCAGGAGAAAATTATTTACTCTGATTAGTAACAAAGATTTGTAAATGTGAACCTGATTAGAAATTCTTTTCATCAGTAAGTTAAAGAAATGGTGGAGATGTTTGTAGAAGTTACAGGAAAAACTGTATGCAAATGTTAAATGTGGCATTTTCTACTTCTGCAGAGAAGAGCACAGATGTACAATCCAGTTTTATCTCTATTTATTTGTAGGGTCAGTATGATTCTCAATGGGAGCAAGGAACTTCTGTGTTGACTCTTAGTTCTAATCCCACTTTTCTCTTTGTGCAGAACAAACCTGGGTCCATAGCAAAGGATGGGGAAAGCTATGTAAACAACAAAGAACTAGAACTCCCTAAAACCCTAACCATCTTATACTTGATGGGAAGATAATAAGCTCTTTCATTTTCTCAATTCAAAAACCCTTCCAGGTTGTGATTGCCATAAGTACAACAGATAAGTTACTATGGATACATCACACTTGATTACATTATCTGATTATATAGTGCACAAACACTCTCAAATTTAACATCCCCAGACATTTTCCCAAGATAGAGCTAGCCAGATCATAAGTTACTTTGCCTTTAATTCTCCTGTACTTCATGTGCATGAGTTTGGCTGTTTTTCTTTTCATTATAATATCACTTTCATATGGTGGGGCTCCCATTGCCAGGACAACCAGTGTAGTCATGAGACTTTACCAAAACCTTAATCCTGGTAAGTAGTATCCATAGCTTTCTTACTCCTTAGGTTGAAAAATGCAAAACATTCCTTACTTCTGTTGGGTTTCCCATTTTGTCCAACTTTCCTCAAAGTTTCTATGTATATACTTCTTGAATTTACTAATCAAACTCATTTTATTTCTACTAACCTTGATAAAACCAATCTTCAATACACTAGGTTCCCTTTAGATTAATATAGCTTTACTCAGCATTTTAGACACTAAACTCGTACATGAATTACTTTTGTATGTTTAGGAAAGACATGAAAATCTTCATGTAAGAACTTCTAGATTAAGATAGGTGAATGAATCACTGTCCCCCAATTTCTAACAAAATAACTAACAACTACAAAAACAGGAACAATAAAAAAAAAATCATCATCAAGAATCACAGAGAAGGACCTAACTGTAAACTTTAAATACTGGCTGACAGTAAAGGAAACAAAAATTCTGGAGCATGGTGTAGGGCTATAGTTAATAAGATTTAATAATGAAGAAAAAGAATTCTTTAGGCCTTTGGTCCAAAATACTAAATTACCTCCAATTGAGGGAAAAAAAAGTCCACAGTGGAGTTGGGGGTGGAGTGGGGCTGGGAGCTTAATGAACTGGATGCACAATACTGTAGATTGCTGTGCTGCACAATAGGTTTGGTGCTTAGTCAAGCACGGTTTTGAAGAGAGTCTTTTCAACTAGGAAAACTGATTTGTGCAAATCATCCACAAAATTCTTGGCTCAGATCACAGATGAAGATTGGTTTAAGGACAGCCTTTTGGGCTGATATTACATCTAAATGCTCTGAAAATTCCTCTGGAATGACATTCACTAGTAGCTACACAGACATATGGTTTACTTTATGCAATCCTAGAGAAATTTTATCTTTGCAAGTTTGACAAGTAGTCAGCCTAGGTAAGCTAGGCTGAAATTAATTTCCAGAAAAGCAAGTGCTGGCCTGTATGACACTTCTAAATATCTGGAGTTAAAGATAGATTTCAGTGTTTACATGATTTCAGACTTTAGGAATATGAACTAATTGTGCAGTTAGTTTTTTTTAATACTGATAATGAGAATGAATAGTTATACTTATTTTTTAATTAATTTTTTATTTAAATTCAATTAACATATAATGTGTTATTAGTGTCAGAGGTAGAGTTCAGTGATTCATCAGTCTTATATAACACCCAGTGCTCATTACATCACGTGCCCTCCTTCATGTCCATCACTCAGTTACCCCATTTCCTCACCCACCTCCCCTCTAGCAACCCTCAGTTTGTTTCCTACGATTAAGAGTCTCTTATGGTTTATCTCCCTCTCTGATTTCATCTTGTTTTATTTTTTCCTCTCTTCCCCTATGATCCTCTGTTATGTTTCTTAAATTCCACATATGAGTGAGATCATATGATAGTTGTCTTTCTCTGATTGACTTACTTCACTTAGCATAATACCCTCTAGTTCCACCCACGTCGTTGCAAATGGCAAGATTTCATTTTTTTGATGGCTGAGTGATATTCCATTGTGTGTGTGTGTGTGTGTGTGTGTGTGTGTGTGTGTGTGTCTTCTTTACCTATTCATTTGTCCACAATAGCCAAACTATGGAAAGACCCTAGATGTCCGTCAAGAGAAAAAATAGTTATAAATGGAATTTAATGAATTGAAAATTAAATAAGTGACATTGGAATACCAGAATTCTATAGACATTGCAGGAGTAATATGCAAAAACTACTGTGAAAGATTTTATCCATAATTAAAGTTCTTGTATTTGTGAACACTTTTCTTTTTTTTTGGCCGTGAGACTAATTTAAAAACATGGCTCCCAGAATTGAAGTCTGTATTTAATGCTGCAATCACAACTCCAACCTCACATTAACATCTTGCTGTAGAAGAAAAAGGTGTCAGGTGTCAGTTCCAAACCAGGTGAGTAATGAATTATAAAAGACCAGCACTGGTGAAGCATTACAAATTTGCATCAGCCTTAGGCCTGAAGTATAAAAAGAATCCAGAGAGTTTTAGGAGAGCCTAAGAGGAGCTGGGGCCCTTGTGAAGGAATACAGTTACTACTGAAGCCTAAATTTTATTCTTCTCCCTCTCTTTGATAGACTGCCAGTGTCTTCCATTGGCTAAACCCAACTGCCAGATAGAGACACAAAGAAACCTGGTTGATGTTGTCCATGAGTCATTCTCTAGAGTCACAAAGCAGGAAAAAGGTGTAGTGTAGATCTGGAAGGGCAAATGGAAACTAGCACATTTTATTTCAGTAAAAGTGCAGCTGATTATATTTCTGCCTGTTAATTTTTCTTTTATCTGGTCTCCTTCATTTAGGTTATGTGGCAGGTCCCTGAAGTCTTCTAAGTTTGTAATTTCTAGGGGAAATAATTTCATAGATCTTGGGGTTTGGTACTGATATGGTTTTCTTTGTCATACTGATATTGAAGATTTGATAACGGTATATAATTGAGTTTTTGGTGTCCCAGATGGTGAGGTATACATCTTTTTAAGTGTAAAAGAACAATAAGAGTATAATGTCATGAAATAGAAGCGATCTACCATATGGGAGGACAGCTCTTTGATTTATGTCATTCTTTTTGTTACTTGTGTATTGTCTATTCTTTGCCAGAACATTATTAATGTGCTTACCCTCTTTAACATGTAGGCCATTTAGGGGTGCCTGGGTGGTTCAGTCGGTTAGGCATCTGCCTTTGGCTCCTCCGGTGATGATCTTGGGGTCCTGGAATTGAGTCCATGTCGGGCTCCCTCCTCAGCGGGGAGTCTGCTTCTCCCTCTCCCTCTGCCTCTACCTACCCCCCACTTGTGTGCGCACATGCTCTCTCTCTCTTAAACAAAAATCTTTAAAAAAAATGATATATAGGCGAGTCAGCTGTGGTAAGCTTGATCACACATACAGGTGAAAAAGTGATATATATCAAAGGAATAGTATGAGTTTTTAAAAACTTATAAGCCCATAAACTTTAAATATTTTTTTATAATCTTATACCATCAGTTAAATTAGTAGATTTTAGAATTTTTAAAAAAATCATTTTTGTTCTTTCCCCTCCAAAACCATGGAAAGACTCATTATAAACATAATAAATAAAATTACAAAATTCAGTGAGAAACAAAACAGTATATTATTAATAACTGATCTCAAGGTAAAATAACTTAAATGTGTAAGATCCAGTAAGGGAGGTAAACTTATTTATAACCAAATATATATAAAATTACTTGAGATACCAATATTCTGCTTTGTTTTCACTTGATTTTCCTCATCTAGGCTCGTAATAGTATTCTTTTTTTGATCTTTTGAATATAATTGAAAGTAATAAAAAATATGCAGGATCTAATATTAGAAATAACTACTTTACTTTTTGAGTTACAAGATTTTTTTTTCATTTTTTGTTTCCTCCATGAAAATAAAGCTCTTTAAAAATTAAGTTTGGCCTTTATTATCCTTAATAACTGTTTTTGATGATTTCTTTTCTAAATATTGAAGTTAACTGGAATTTTCCTACAGTGCACTGAAAAAAACCTGGAATTAGCATTATATTCAAACAGTTTTGTGATACTAGGAAATCTTTACTGTTGCTGAAGTCTGTTGTAGCTGTGGTTTAAATCCTTAATAATGTCAATATTTGTCAGTTAATACTAAGTCTAAAGAGAATAAACAAACATTTAAAGCATTTAATAACAGAAAAAAGGATGATGATTATATGGCTAACATTCTCATCCTTTTTGAAAGTTAATAGCCCAGCCTGTTAACATTAATAAATGTTTAGTCTTACGCATTTTCTATTTATAGATGTTTTAGATGTGGTTCCATAGATATACATTCACTGAAAACATTACAGGTCACATTCTATACACTTTTCCAGCTACATTTCTGTAAAATTGTAAATCATGCACAGCTATCACCCTGAGGCACTATAAATCATTGAAAACAAAATTTTATTTATTCTAGTTACTAAAGCAGGAAGGTATAGCAGTGTATTCAATAAAAGTTTTCCCAAAATGTGAAAAAATCTCTTCTGATTGACTGCCAGCTAATTAAAAAAAATTAACCCATTCAGTCATTCCACAGTATTGTATTCTATGAGTTACATGTGTTCTTTTAGGTTAGTTTTCTAAGTTTTTATAATTGTACACTTGCATCTTTGCCACTAACTCTAAATTAGCCTTTCTTGTTTTTGAAGAATGGGAAGTTTGACGTATATAGTGTATTGATTGCTGTAGACTATAATATTAAATTGTTAACAATTATATGAGACCTATGTGTTGTATTTTTACCTGCATGTATATGCATATGTGGTATGTACATATGAAATTCACAGATGTACATTATGTTGTTGCTTAATAACTCCAAAGGTGGCAATTTAAAGACTATTTTGTTGCTAATAGTGGCTTAATACCTAAAACTGAACAGAGTCCTTCACAAGGTAAATTAACCAGGGAAATATGCCAATTTTGACTTCATTTCCATCCTATTGAATGACTGCATTCATTCTCTTTATATTTAAAGCTCTTCATTCTACTGTTCCTCAACACTCTTTATAGAATTCCAGCTTGCTTTTCACCTTTTAACAGTTTAACATAGATGGCTGGATCAAGTCCATTGTTCCAATTGTATGTAGCTTAAAAAGCTCTGCAGTATTTTACTCTTTCCATTGTATCTGGCTTCTCTGAGTGCTCTGCTTACTGCATTTTACTCCTACTCTCTCTGTTTTCTAAAACCATTTATGCCTATTCTTTCTCAAGACACTTGTTCATCTGGGAACTCAAATTGACTTCTCCCTATTCTATTTCCTTAACTAAAAATGCGCCATTAAGGTTGATTGAACTCTTTTAAAGCACTTCATAAAAGTAAAGTGAAAGACCATAAGAAAGTAGGCTACCAGTGTTTGTAAATACCTGTTTTCAGCCAAATTGATGGGAAGAAATAAGAAATAATTGGACACTTAAAAATGTTATTGATATATTTTTTACAGATTAACCTCTTTTGGTTGTTCTTTGAGAAACATACCTGCAAAACATTTTGCGGAGGAATGGGAGAGGGGGCATTGTGTTATAATTAAAGATGGAACAAATAGTACAGCCAAATGGCTAAAATTATCTAAAACATTTTCTAGAAGAAATGTTTTACAGTAAGCAAGATATAAAACATACACGTCCATGATTAAAATCTACAGCTTTTAAACCAC
Organism: Ursus maritimus; assembly: GCF_017311325.1. NCBI lineage: Eukaryota > Metazoa > Chordata > Mammalia > Carnivora > Ursidae > Ursus > Ursus maritimus. Next base: position 38,099,617 of record NW_024425008.1, read on the forward strand.
ATTTTATTTTTTTTCTATTTAAAATACAAATATTTTTATTTAAAAATAAATGTAACCAAAAATGGTTTATAAAAATAGTAGGATCATCACTAACCTTTCCCCCCTCTCTTTGTAATGTTTAAAAAATGAAACTCTTCTGGTATGAAATGTATTTATTTAAGCATTTGTAAGTTACTTAGAATTTTATTCAGAGCCTATGGAAATACTCTTACTTTTAATGATACAATATAAAGAAAAATTCATTCTAATTTTAAATTTGGCATTTCAGACTCACATGTATTTTATATGGAAAATGATGATGTTGATGAATTAGCTTTTTGATATCCCTAAGAGACCATATAGTTAAGGAAAGGCCTAATAAATAAAACATAAATGATCAATAATTTGATTTCAGATAATCACCACTTTTGAAGCTACTTCACTTCTGAGTTCCTTTGAATATTCTATTTTCAGGTTATAATATTTCATGTTTTAGCTATAAAATCATTCATTTGATCTTAATTATAAGGAAAAATCCTCACCAAAACAAAATTTTAAGATAAAAAAATGCACGAATTTAGTTTGTGAAATGTCTTTTCAGTAGTTCGCAAAACTTTTTTTTTTTTTAAAGAGGGAGGGAGGACAGGGGCAGAGGGAGAGGAAGAGGGAGAATCTTAAGCAGGCTCCACACCCAGCACAGAGGCTGACACAGGCTCGATCTCACAACCCCGAGATCATGACCTGAGCCGAAATCAAGAGTCTGATGCTTAACCAACTGAGCCACCCAAGTGCCCAGCTTACAAAACATTTTTATTCATCAATGAAAGAAAAAGAGTTATAAAGAATGTTATAATTCATACTTTTATAAAATAAAAACTTCTAGAAAGAAAATATTACTAAAAAAATAACTCTGTTCTTCTTACTGACCTAGTCTTAAAGGCAACTGTGAACTAAAATTGTAATTTGTATAGTTTTTCTTTAAACATATTTTGATAGAGGCACCTGGTTGGCTTAGTCAGTAGAGCATGTGACTCTTGATCTTGCAAGTTCGAGCCCCACGTTGGGTGTAGAGATTACTTAAGAAAATAATAAAAGTCCTAAAAGATATTTTAATAATGAAGGCAAGTGCAGAGAGATGGATAAGAAAAGCAGGTAGGGGGGCGCCTGGGTGACTCAGTCATTAAGCATCTGCCTTCAGCTCAGGGAGTGATCCCAGGGTTCTGGGATCAAGCCCCACATCAGGCTCCCTGTTTGGCTGGGAGCCTGCTTCTTCCTCCCCCGCCCCCTCTGCTTGTGTTCCCTCTCTTGCTGGCTGTCTGTTTCTCTGTCAAATGAATAAATTAAAAAAAAAAATCTTAAAAAAAAAAAAAAAGAAAAGCAGGTAGGCACTTGAATGTCATCCAGAAGCTCTAAGTATTATAGCAGAGGAATTTAAAAAACCAGCCAGTTTCTACCTTATAAAAAGGATTGACTTGATCAGATTCATTGAATAACCAACAGAACTTGGCCATAAGCACTTGTTTCTATTCTTACAGAACTATAAATAATTTACTTCTTTTTATGTAACATTTAATTGAAACTAAGAACCTAAAGCATGACTAACAATAAGATCTACTGTTTTAAAGTAAATACTTCTCATAATGTATGAAAGATATGAATAAATAGTGAAATGGCATGTTACTTAAATATAAAGATTATTTGAAAACTGGCCATGGGTGCCTGCAAACATACACGCACAGTACACACTAAATATTCTAGGTAAATATGTGTTCACAACTATAGTTAATCTTGTGCCAACAATCAGAGAAGTCTCGAACTATAACAATAGAAGTAAGTAATAAAATTATTATTGAATGATTACTTTATTATAGTCAAAATTCATATATACATATCGGAAGATCACTTTGACATCATTTATATTAAGTTCAGCATTGTAGGCTCCTAATTTTTAGCTTTCCAGGTTGTTTGTGGAATTGTTTTTAATTTAAAACAAGTCATGTATTCATGCATATGACTGCATGTAAAATTAATCTATCAGGACATTTGCTGGGAGCAAAGAACTAATTTTACTGTAGAAATTATGCATTTTCCCTAAGCTAAATATACCGGAAGAGAATGAATAAATAGTTTACCATTTTTACGTACATTAGGGCTCTACAACAGCTGATTACATAGCACATTAGTAATAATTAAATGTCGATTCACTTGTAGTAATTGAAAAAGTGATGAATTTGGAGTTGAAAAAAATCTAGGAGTTGGTATGATATCAGCTCTTTTCCTTAAGCCAGTTTCTTTATCTATAAATGGAGACCATACATGTCATATCTACTTCACAGAGTGGGTTATTAGGATAAACCATGTAAAATATGGGCTAGTGGTTTGTAAATTTAAAGCATCACCACTTGCCTGTTTTGTCATAATCAGTTGTGAAGTATGTTACAAATAACTCTATAACTTGAAATTCCTCAGTTTGTGAATTATTTACTTGAATTATTTAGGGCAGTTCTAAAGTCACTCCTATAAAAACATCCCTCATGTTCAATTACATTTTTTTTGTTTTGTTGAGCAGGAAAGGAATGAAGTTCTAGCTATTGTTTAATGAGCTACACATAACCAATGTGGCTTAAGCCATCTAGGCATTCTCAGGGGAGTATGTTGTCTATCATGTTAGTGTCATCTGCTCTCGTGGCAGAAAAAAATTCAGAACTGTGTAAATTATGTTAGTAATCACCCCCTTCATTGCTTTACATGAAATTATTTGTCACGTATTTATATTAAAATGTTCTAAAGGTTGGATCTGTGTCTATTTTCTGTAGTACCTAAAATGCCTAGATACATTTTCAAATTATTTTTAGTGTTACTATCAAATTATGTTATTACCAGGGCACCTGGATGGCACAGTCATTTAAGCGTCCGACTCTTGATTTTGGCTCAGGTCATGATCTCAGGGTTGTGAGATTGAGCCCTACATAGGGTTCCATGCTGAGCATGGAAGATTCTCTCTCTCTACCCCTCATCTCCTCTCCCCCCTTTAAAAATAAAAAAAAAATTATGTATTACAAATTAATTTACTTTCAAGAAGAAATTCAGATGTAATTAAAAATTTATAAAAGAAATGATATCTCAGAATTTAACACAGTATAGTACATAAAAATCAAATGATAGATCTCAAATATATTACAAATGCATAGGAAAAATGGCTACAAGAAAATATGCTAAATGTTAAGTGGATGCTGAATAATGAGTTATGTTTGTCCTGCTTTGTATTTTTCTAATTCTTGAAAATTCCTTTTCTCTAGTGAAAGCCAGTTACACTTATTTTTCCCATCCAGTTTATTATTTTAAAAGACAACTGTCATTACAAAAGCAACATATATTCAATATTTCATTTGTACAGAATCATGAAAGAAAAAGAGCTGATGATACCAAGTTAGTAACAGAGAAGGGCAGACACTCATTAGAGTACTGTGAGGAAAGCAATTGTCAAAACTAAAGGGCAACAAAGACATCTTCTGGACATCTTAAGAACTGCATAGTTATTTTTAAACAAAGGATCTTATTTTCACCCAAGAGTAATAGTTGTTTAAAAACCACACATTAAGAGGTATAAAATCAATCTGTATTAGTTTTGAAATTTTAAATATTACATGATTACATCACAAACATACAGCATTTAAAAAAGAAAAGATAAAAATTGTTGCATACACATTGGAATTAGTTTCCAAAATATTGTTAAGCCTATGTCCAGATAGATTATAAAATACAAATATTTTAGTAAAAATTTATTTTCATGTAAGGAACATCTAAAATTGTATGAAAACTACATGTGATGTTGAACCAATACTTGGAAAATCGGCTCATGAATCATAGCCCACTTATATCAAAATATGGTTGTCAAGTTAGTCATTAATTTAAAGAACTGTATTTAATAAAACAATGAAATTCAAAACCATATTTGATTTGTGATCTGTCCTAGTACTATACAGCATAATATTTTAGAAAAATTATTTCCAGTGAAATATAATTAATAAGGGTTTCAAATTTAAATGTGTCCACTCAATTTGAACATGTGTTCTTTTTAGCCTAAAACTGCTTGTGAAATTATATTACTATGGGCACAATTAACAAATTTTGTATTTGAAATAGTACTTTTTTATTTTTAGAGCATGAATGCCTAGTTGCACTGACAGTTATCCACCTTCAGGAAGTACTACTGATGCCATTAATTTGCATCGCTAAATAATTCTTAGGGCAGATCTGGTTTAAGGGTATTTTTTTTTCCAATTATAGTCCTAAAAACGAATTTGTAGTTCAATGAGCAAACTCAACTTGTTTTAGTAATAGTTGTGTTTGGTAAGAAATGTATGCTCTAGTTTTAAGTAACTCCAAATAAATATTCAACAAATGACATATGCTTTTTTACTAGAATTACCTTTTCTTAGTATCTTCATATGATAGGCCATAATAAGATTTTGTAACTAAATGCTTCCAATACCAGGACTAAATATTTGATTCTCTGGACTTTGTTTTAAGTCACTTCTATCTTTTCAAATTGTATGATATAATGGCTCATGATTTTTCTAATATAGAAATTCAAATGAATAATTAAGATAGCCATAACAAAAGTTTAAGAGAGGTGATATTAAATAAAATTCAACCAGGTTGATAGAGATTATCTTCAAATGGAACTGAAGTTCTTCAGTAAAATAAGTAACATGATTATCTTAGATAATTTTTTCACTGACACTGCTAGTTTTTGTACAACTACTAAACAGAAATAGGTTTCTTGGTGTATATTCGTTTCTCTAGGCAGTTACATTCGATTTGATCTTGAAAAGTGGCTGCCAGGAATTCTGTCGGAAATAAAATATTTGAGTCAGATAATTATGGCTTATTTTCTTAATGGTCAGCTAATTTAAGGTAATTCTGCAGTAAATAATTTCTGTATTTTATATGTGTTCAATTTCAAAAAGACAGTACAACAGAGAAAATGACCCTATTCTTGGACATCTAAAACTCAGGTTGTCCTGAGGACTCAACAGGGAATTCAATATAGCAAAAGCCAGGCCTGCACTAGATCTGCTGCTGCGTAGGTCATTAATGGATGAATTGGAGCTTGGCTACAAAGAAGCTGGGGGACAGATAAGGATTGGAAGTCTAGGTGGACAGATGTTGAGCAACAGAGTAGATTCTTAGCGAGAAGTAACAGGTTCTTAGGCACTGAGCTGGCCTCTAGGGCTAGGGTCCAGACCAGACGAGAGGCTTGAAGAATTTACAAAATTCTTGGTCTTTGTGATTTCACAACAGATAAATTGAATTTGTCTGTTGTTCAAAATATAACTGAACTGCTTTGCATATTTAATGAGAAATGACATGGGAGAGTGCAATTATAAGTGTTTATTTCAGTGTTCCTTCATACAAGCATTAGGTGAGCACTATTCTACCTTGACAGCCATTTCTAAGCCTCTTTGAATTATGATGTAAATACACAGGACTTTGGGAAAGTTTGGTGAATATGGGAGAAGAAGCTGTATGCTATCTGACAGTTTTTTCCAGCTCTTAGTAAATAAATAATACTATATAACAATATTTCCTATGTTTATACACGACTAGCAAATTTGGGGAGTTTTTTTTAATGATGAGAAATGGTATTGAAACACAGAATAGTTTTACCTTCCCTCATCTGGGTTGCTCTGGTACGTTTGTGCAGTTGGAGATGCCATACTCTGATGTGATAAAAGAGATGGAGAGAGGTTTATCCCTCTGAGTTGCCGAAAAGCTATTTCTGCATGGATGCTCCGAGGATTATTTGTCAGAATGCCTGCATTCTTGTTTTTTTTGTCTGAAATTAAGAATTGTGAAACAAGGAGAAGCATTAAGTAATAAAATGAATGAAGTAATAAAGCTTGGTGGCCCTTCAACTGAATGTGTGCTGTACGTATTTCATAATATGAATTAAAACATTTTAAATAAAAATATAGAATTGGAATAGATTTTTAGCACTTAATGCTACTTAAATTTCTCTGAGTTAGTGAATCTATTTGATTGTCTCTCGGTAATTTTTAAAAATATAAATACCTAGAGCTGTGTGCTATAATAAATGTAGAGATAATGTGACCATAATTTTCAAAATAAAAATTGCGGCAACATAGTGTAAAAATAGGAGAGAAATTATAGGACTTTTCAAGAAAAACCTAAAAAAATAGTCACATAACAAATCCTAAAGACAGGCATCTGAGAAGGACATAATGGAGACGAATCCAAGGTTGAACTTAGTGCCAAAGGAAAAAAAAAAGAGAGAAGATATTGATGACGTTCCTGAAGATAACATTATACTGTTAAGGAGGCTAATAATTTGGGATGTCCAGTCCTACTGATAGTTATATCTACTGGACAAAAGCATACAAATTCTCACTGTGACTAAAATCTTAAAGCTGTACATATGTAGAAGTATGAAAAATAAGTTAAAAAATAACATCTTAACAAAGTAAGTTATTTTGGGTTTAACTGAGTTTCCTTTAAAAATAATCACACAGAGCAATCTACCATTCTTAGTAGGCTCGTAGATCATTTTATAATTACCGTGATGTTCAATTTTATTGTCTAACAGTGGTCCCATGCAAAGTGGGATGTTATAAGGAATGGAAGAGGTGAGCCCTCAGAGGAGTAGCTGCCCCCAGTTTTACCAAAAGATAGCCAGTGAAGATTTGGAATATGGGAAAAGGTTTAATCTAAGCCTGAATTAAAATGTATATTATAGAAGGAATCATTTCCATGCCCTGTCCTTTTAATATGCTCACTGCTCTAGAGCTCTACCTCTTGAAACTCTTTTCTAGTATTAGCTTCATTGTTTATTTGTGGTTTCAAGGATAAAGTCTGATCTTCTCTTTGTACCCCAAGAATCTGTTGTCACAGATATTTTGAAACCTTTGACTTTCTACTTTTATCAGGACATACTAATGAATTGGTTTCATATGCTATGAAATACATAGAATGAAACAAAAGCTTTGAAAATAGATAATTCAAGAAATAATTGTACAAGTATTACGAAGTTCACATTATGAGCAAATGTTTAGTTACAACATATTAGTAGTTCAGCAAAACCCAAAAATACTATAGACTCTAAAGTGAGAATTACCACATGAAACTTGAACAAACATGCAATTTTAGGAAATGTAAATTTAAAAATGCAATTTTAAGTAGTATTAGAAGTCAAAGAGATTTTGGTTTCAAATGAAGTGTTCTGTTTGTTTGCTTTTACATTTACTTTGAAACTGTCAAAATACCTTCCACTTCAGGAGTTACAGTGAAGTCAGATCCCAAGTAATGGCTAAATGCACCAGGCAGAATTACATTTGTTATCTTTATGGGAGGAGCTTTCACTTGGCCAAATGATCCCCCGTCCATTGGAGAGCTGGTAACAGGAATAAACTACATAATTAAAGAAAAACAGTTAAGAACAGCTCACCTCCAAAACTCAGATCAATAGATTTAGTTTCTTATTGCAAGCCCTATTTGATAATCAACTTAAAATTCTTTAGTTCAGGAGTTACATGCCTAAACTGAGTTGGTATGAGGCAGAAACTGTGCAAGTCTTTTGAACCCTTAACCTCCCTCAGAACCTTATGTTCTGTCTTTTCAGACTGCATCGTACTCATCAGTAGTGTGAAGGCGCCTCTCCCTCTCCAAAGAATCTTAATGAGGTAAGTGCAGAAAATGAGAATTAAGCTTTCTTCCCTTTGTTTCTTTTTTACTGAGCAGGAGTTTCTGGATGGTGACAGTTATATCTTCCACATCTTTATATTCCTCGCATTACCTCATCAAGTGCCTTGCGGTTAATTAGTTTTTCAAAAACAAACAAGTAAATAAAGGGGACTCAGGAAAGCATCTTATAACAATCACTTTTAATGAATGTGCTAACTCTCTAAATGGTGTTTACATTTTAAGTTATTTGAGGATTAAGGGGCTTTTAAAAGAATTTCAGGAATCAGCAAACAGAGGAGAAAAGTATTTTAGGCTGGAGACGCTTGGTTTCCCTAGAATTTTATGCTTGCTGTCTTCATTAAGACTGACCTTTTTTATACTTTAAAAAATATGAATACTTTATACTGAATTCAGGATATATGATTCAACTTATTTAGAGATACAGGCTTTTGCCATTTGTGTAAAATGACCGATTTCCCTGTTCCAGTGAGTGTTACCAAGAACGCAGCTTTGTAATGAGCGCTAAAGTATCAGGCCTTTTACTAAAGCTGGTCAATCTCAAATTCCCTAACTAATTCCTTTGTAGGAGAGTTTCTTCCCGTCACTAATGTAGAATGTTGTCAAATTTTCTTCTGAAACCAAAAGCACCAAAATGTTCTGGTTTAAAGGACAGCTATAGAGTTCATTTATTACCTCTTTACTTGCTGTTAAAAAAGAAAGAACAGCAGTAACTGAAAGAAAAATAAATTAGACTGAACTGATAAACTTGAAAAGGATTCTGTTTTTGTGTCTCCTGAATAGCTAGAAGAAATAGTGGCTCAGGTTTGTTCTAGCCATGAAAATAAACATTATTATTGAATCTTAAAATAGACTTCTCTAAAATAAAGACTTCGTATATCCCTTTTATTTTATTAACCCTGTATAGATGAATCAAAAAATATTTTTTAATAAAATGCTTATATATAGAAAAGTGGAAAAATAAGTTCTTATATATGGCACTGATTCAAATGGCTAGAATGTGTGTCTAGATTCACTCAAGACACATTATAGCAGTAATGGGGAAAATCCGAATTTACTATTTGAAAAATAGAAAAGAATAGCCAAGAAGCTATAATGAAATACTCATCAGCTAAAATTTGAATATATATAGTATCAAGCGTCCAGTGTGCTTTGGGAATCAGGTTGTATTACAGAAGGGATGGAGAGTGTTGGGTAATCCACTGAGTTAAGTGAAAGCATCTATAGTAGTCTTACCTCTTTTCTCTTTAATATGCATTTTAAAAGTAATCTTTGTTCACTGACTAATGTCCTTGCTCTCTGGCTTTCACTTACATTAGACGTTCACTTACCTTCTTACTGCCCTACCCTAGTTTAGGTCTTCATAGTCTCCCTCTTAGATTATTCTAAAAGCCTCTTAACTGGTTTTGCTGCCTCCAGCCTCTTCTTTCTCAAACCTTGCAAAGCACAGCTCTAATAAGGTTACTTCTTTATTCAAAAACCGTAGCTTTTCTGTGTTTAGTCTCTGTGTAGGATGGTCTCAAAGAATCCTTGTGGTCAAGGATAGAATTTTCTAATGATATGCTTTTGTGGCTTCTGTCTCTCATCTCTTTCATGTCATGGTCAGACACCTTTTTAGAGTTTGCAGGTAAAAGGTGCAATTTTTCTGGCCAAAAAGAAAAGAAGCTTACATCTCCCTTGTTAGATGAACTATGTAGTCTGGAGAGTTGAGGTCAGAATTCCTTCCTTCCCTTCCTATCTGCTAAACTGAAAGAGTTTGTTAGTTTCGGTTTATAGAAGTGATATGTTATAGATTCTTACCCTCTAGCAGTATCTCACATATTGAGCAAGAGGCACACAGATTTTAAATAATTTTCTTTATGCCAAATTACATTACTGTAAAAAGGAGCTTCCCTGGAATTTGTGTGTGTGGATGTGCTCTATTCACCAGATCAAGGTGCTTTTGATAGCAATCACTAAAATAGATACTAAAATAATCTACAAAAACATCATAGTCCAGATTTACCTAGTAAATTGGTTTTAATTTACTAATAATTATATATTTTAAAAGGAAAAGTATAAATAATAGAAGTATTACCGAAGTTTTCTTTGCTTGTAGTTCAGAGAAGTGAAATTCAGCTTTAGCTCTATCATCTGAATTCACAGGAATTCCATCTAACATCTGTAAGTTAGGCAGCCGAAATATGAGCACGTGGCGATGTAGTGTTTTTCTGCAAATCTGAATAGAGTTAAAAATAACAATTTATTCCTTTAAAAAAACTTTTATTTCAAAGATTAACTTTTATAGAGAAGGAAATTTAACACAGGTAGTAAAAATGACAGATAATAGCTAATTCATTATAATAGACAATACAAATATAAGCTCCCTTTTTGAAAGTTTTCCCAATTCCCTATTATGCTAAATGAAGATTCGAACTTTTTAAATTTAGTTTTTGTTTTTTTTATTGTTTTAATTTAAATTCAATTAGCCAACATATAGTACATCATTAATTTCAGAGGTAGAGTTCAGTAATCCATCAGTTGCATATACACCCAGTGCTCAACATAGCATGTGCCCTCCTTAATGCCCATCACCCAGTTACCTCATCCCCCCACCTACCTCCCCTCCAACAACCCTCAGTTTCTTCCCCATAGTTAAGAGTCTGTCATGGTTTGTCTCCCTCTCTGATTTCCTCCCATTCCGTTTTCCCTCCCTTCCCCTATGATCCTCTGTGCTTTCTTATATTCCTCATATGAATGAAACCATAATTGATTCCCTCTGATAGACGAATCTCACCCAGAATAATACCCTCCAGTTCCATCCATGTTGATCTAAATGGTAAGATTTCATCCTTTCTGATGGATGAGCATATATCTACACAAAAGAATATTATACATATATATGTATACCACCTCTTCTTTATTCATCTGTCAATGGACATCTCGGCTCTTCGCATAGTTTGCTGTTGTGGACATTGCTGCTATAAACATAGGAGTGCAGGTGCCCCTTCAGATCACCACATTTATATCTTTGGCGTAAATATCTAGTAGTGCAGTTGCTGGGTCAGGGTAGCTCTATTTTTAGTGTCTTGGGGAACCTCCATACTGTTTTCCAGAGTGACTGCACCAGCTTGCATTCCCATCAACAGTGCAAGAGGGTTCCCCCTTCTCTATATCCTCACCAACATTTATTGTTTCCTGTCTTGTTAATTTTAGCCATTCTGACCGGTGTGAGGTGATATCTCATTGTGGTTTTGATTTGTATTTCCCTGACGCCAAGGGACGTGAAGCATTTTTTCTTGTGTCTGTTAGCGATTTGTACGTCTTCTTTGAAGATGTCTGTTCATGTTTTCTGCCCATTTCTTGACTGGATTCTTTGGTTTTTGGGTGTTGAGTTTGATAAGTTCTTAATAGATCTTGGATAATAGCCCTTTATCTGATACGCCATTTGCAAGTATCTTCTCCCATTCTGTAGGTTGCCTTTTAGTTTTGTTGACTGTTTCCTTTGCTGTGCAGAAGCTTTTTATCTTGATGAAGTCCCAATAGTTCATTTTTGCTTTTGTTTCCCTTGCCTTTGGAGATGGATCTAGCAAGAAGTTGCTGTGGCCGAGGTCACAGAAGTTGCTGCCTGTGTTCTTCTCTAGGATTTTGATGGATTCCTGTCTCACATTTAGGTCTTTCTTTCTTTCTTTCTTTCTTTTCTTTCTTTCTTTCTTTCTTTCTTTCTTTTTTAAAGGTTTTATTTATTTATTTGACAGAGAGAGAGATAGCCAGCGAGAGAGGGAACACAAGCAAGGGGAGTGGGAGAGGAAGAAGCAGGCTCCCAGCAGAGGAGCCTGATGCGGGGCTCGATCCCAGAACACCAGGATCACGCCCTGAGCCGAAGGCAGACGCTTACCGACTGAGCCACTCAGGCGCCCCACATTTAGGTCTTTCATCCATTTTGAGTTCATCTTTGTGTAGTGTAAGAAATTAGTCCAGTTTCATTCTTCTGCATGTGGCTGTTCAATTTTCCCAGCACCATTTATTGAAGAAACTGTCATTTTTCCATTGGATATTCTTTCCTGCTTTGTCAAAAATTAGTTGACTAGATAGTTGAGGGTCCATTTCTGGGTTCTGTGTTCTGTTCCATTGATCTATGTGTCTGTTTTTGTGCCAGTACCACACTGTCTTGATGATTACAGCTTTGATTAGAGCTTGAAGTCTGGCATTGTGATGCCACCAGCCTTGGTTTTCTTTTTCAGCATTCCCCTGGCTATTTAGGGTCTTCCTGGTTCCATACAAATTTTGGGATTATTTGTTCCAACTGTGTGAAAAATGTCAATGGTATTTTGATCGGGATTGCATTGAATGTGTAGATTGTTCTAGGTAGCATAGGCATTTTAACAGTGTTTATTCTTCCAATCCATGAGGATGGAATAGTTTTCCATTTCTTTGTGTCTTCTTCAAGTTCTTTCATAAGTGTTCTGTAGTTTTTAGAGTACAGATCCTTCACCTCTTTGGTTAGGTTTATTCCTAGGTATCTTACGTTTTTTGGTGCAATTATAAATGGGATTGATTCCTTAATTGCTATTCTGTCTCATTGTTAGTGTATAGAAATACAAATGATTTCTGTACATTGATTTTATATTCTGCCACTTTGCTGAATTCTTATGTGAGTTCTAGCAAATTCTGGAGTGGTGTCTTTGGGTTTTCCACATAAAGTATCATTTATCTGCGAAGAGAGAGAGTTTGACTTCTTTGCCAATTTGAATACATTTTATTTCTTTTTGTTGTCTGATTGCTGAGGCTAAGACTTCTAATACTATGTTGAGTAACAGTGGTAAGAGTAGGCATGTCTGTTGTGTTCCTGACCTTAGAGGAAAAGCTCTCAGTTTCTCCCCATTGAGAATGATATTCGTTGTGGGCTTTTTGTAGATGTCTTTTATGATTTGAGGTATGTTCCCTCTATCCCTACCCTGTGGAGAGTTTTATCAAGAAAGGATGCTGTATTTTGTCAAATGCTTTTTCTGCATCAATTGAGAGGACCATATGGTTTTTGTCCTTTCTTTTATTTTTTTTTAAGATTTTATTTATTTATATGACAGAGAGACAGCCAGCAAGAGGGGAAACACAAGTAGGGGAAGTGGGAAAGAAGCAGGCTCCCAACGGAGGAGCCCAATGTGGGGCTTGATCCCGGGACTCTGGGATCATGCCCTGAGCTGAAGGCAGATGTTTAACGACTGAGCCACCCAGTCGCCCCTCTTGTCCTTTCTTTTATGACTGTGCTGTATCACGTTGATTGATTTGTGAATGTTGAACTGCCCTTGCAGCCCAGGAATAAATCTCGCTTGGTCGTGGTGAATAATCCTTTTGATGTACTATTGGATCATACTGGTAGTATCTTTGTGAGAATTTTGGCATCCATGGTCATCAGGGATATTGGTCTGTAATTCTTCTTTTTGGTGGGGTTTGTCTGATTTTGGGATCAAGGTAATGCTGGCTTCATAGAACAAGTTTGGAAGTTTTCCTTCCATTTCTATTTTTTGAAACAGCTTCAGAAGAATAGGTATTAATTCTTCTTTAAATGTTTAGTAGAATTCCCCTGGGAAGCCATCCGGCCCTGGACTCTTGTGTGTTGGGAGATTTTTGATGACTACTTCAATTTCCTTGCTGGTTATGGGTCTGTTCAGGTTTTCTACTTCTTGTTTCAGTTTTGGTAGTTTATACATCTCTAGGAATGCATCCATTTTTTCCAGATTGCCTAATTTGTTGGCATATAGTTGCTCATAATATGTTCTTATAATTGTTTGTATTTCTTCGGTGTTGGTTGTGATCTCTCCTCTTTCATTCATGATTGTATTAATTTGGGTCCTTTCCCTTTTCTTTTTGATAAGTCTGGCTAAGGGTTTATCGATCTTATTAATTCTTTCAAAGAACCAGCTTCTGTAGTTGCATTCATCTGTTCTACTGTTCTTTTGGTTTCTATTTCATTGATTTCTGCTCTAATCTTTATTATTTCTCATCTCCTGCTTGGTTTAGGCTTTATTTGCTGTTCTTTCTCCAGCTCCTTTAGGTATAGGGTTAGGTTTTGTATTTGAGACTTTTCTCACTTCTTGAGAAAGGCTTGTATTGCTATACACTTCCCCCTTAGGACCACCCTTGCTCCATCCCAAAGATTTTGAACAGTTATGTTTTCATTTTCATTTGTTTCCATGAATTTTTTAAATTCTTCTTAATTTCCTGGTTGACCCATTCATTCTTTAGTAGGATGCTCTTTAACCTCTAAGTATTTGAGTTCCTTCCAAATTTTGTCTTGTGATTGAGTTCCAATTTCAAAGCACTGTGGTCCAAAAATATGTAGGGAATGATCCCAGTCTTTTGGTATTGGTTGAGACCTGATTTGTGACCCAGTATGTGATCTATTCTGGAGAATGTTCTATGTACACTTGAGAAGAATGTGTATTCTGTTGCTTTAGGATGGAATGGTCTGTATATATCTGTGAAGTCCATCTGGTCCACTGTGTCATTCAAAGACCTTGTTTCCTTGTTAATCTTTAGCTTAGATGATCTGTCCATTGCTGTGAGTGGGGTGTTACAAGTTCCCTACTATTATTCTATTATTATCAATGTGTTTCTTTAATTTTATTATTAATTGGTTTATGTAATTGCCTGCTCCCATGTTAGGAGCATAAATATTTATAATTGTTGGATCTTCTTGTTGGGTAGACCCATTAAGTATGATATAGTATCTTCCTTCATCCCTTACTACAGTCTTTGGTTTAAAATCTAATTTGTCTGATATAAGGAATGCTACCCCAGCTTGCTTTTGATGTCCATTGAAATGATAAATGGTTCTCCACTCCCTCACTTCCAATCTGGAAGTGTCTTTGGTTCTAAAATGAGTCTCTTGCAGACAGCATATGGATGGGTCTTGCTTTTTTATCCAATCTGATACCCTGTGTCTTTTGATTGGAACATTTAGCCCATTTACTTTCAGAGTAAGTATTGAAGGATATGAATTGAGTGCCATTGTATTTCCTGTGAAGTCACTGTTTCTGTATATTGTCTCTGTTCCTATTGTCTGTATTATTTTGGGGCTCTCTCTTTGCTTACAGGATCCCCTTTAATATTTCTTGCAGGGCTGGTTTAGTGATCACAAATTCTTTTAGTTTCTGTTAGTCCTGGAAGCTCTTTATCTCTCTTCCTATTCTGAATGACATCCTAGCTGGATAAAGTATTCTTGGCTGCATGTTTTTCTCATTTCGTACCCTGAATATATCGTACCAGTCCTTTCTGGCCTACCAGGCCTCTGTGGATAGGTCTGCTACCAGTCTAATGTTTCTACCCTTGTATGTTAAGGACATCTTGTCTCAAGCTGCTTTTGGGATTTTCTCTTTTTCTCTGAAATTTGCAGGCTTCACTGTTATATGTCAGGGTGTTGATCTATTTTTTATTGATTTTTAAGGGGGGGGGGTTCTCTGTGCTTCCTGGACTTGAATGCTTGTTTCCTTACCCAGATTAGGGAAGTTCTCAGCTATAATTTGCTCAAATATACCTTCTGCCGCCCCTTCCTCTTTTTCTGGGACCCCAATAATTCTAATATTTTTTGCTTTATAGAATCACTGATCTCTCTAAGCCTCCCCTCATGATCCAGTAATTGTTTATCTCTCCTTTGCTCAGTTTCTTTATTCTCCATAATTTTACCTTCTATATCATGGATTCTCTCTTCTGCCTTATTTATGCTAGCAGTAAGAACCTCCATTGTTGATTTCATCTCAGTACCCTTTTTGATTTTGACCTGATTAGATCTTATTTCTTTTATTTCTCCAGAAAGGGATTCTGTAGTGTCTTCTATGCTTTTTTCAAGCCTAGCTAGTGTCTTTATAATCATTATTCTGAATTCTACCTCTGACAATTTACCAATATCCATATTTATTAAGTCTCTGGCAGTGATACTACCTCTTGTTCTCTTTTTTTGAGAATTTTTCCTTCTGGTCATTTTGTCCAGAGAAGAATAGATGAACGAGAGAACAAAAAATAAAAATAAAAATAAAAATAATAAAAATGTCAACCATGACCCCAGCGAAATATACACTAGACAAATCAGAAGAGATCAGAAACCAAAAAAGAAAAAAGGGGAAAAAAGAATATAATCAAACAGGCGGACAGAACAGGGTGATATATTTGGTCATGGGTGTGTTTTGGTCTGTTTGTTAGAAGATGCTAGATCCCAAAATTGTAAAGAAAGAAAACTTTTATGTATATAAAATTAAATTGAATATAGTGAAAGGAAGCCAAAAATGAAGAATATATCTATAAAATATAAATGCAAAAATGAAAATTAAAAAAAAGACTTACAAAAAAAGTTGATAAAATAAGAAACTAGTTGACAAGGAAAAAAAAAGAAAAGAAGAAAATGAAAATTTTAAACTGAAAGACTAAAAAATCATGGAAAAAACCTTGAATTCTACTATTTTCCCCTAGCGCTGGAATTTTTCAGTTATGTATGATTCATGAAGTTGGTATTAGCCAAATGTTCCTGCTGGTCTTCTGGGGAGGGCCTGTTCCACTCTGATTCTCAGCGGTCTGTACTTGGGTGGGGTTGCCCTACCCCTTGCTACGGGGCCAGGCTAAATGTAGACTGTTCTGATTGCTCTGTGTGGCTTTTGTTCCCTGATGGCTTTCTGTGCCACTTTAGAAGGTGAAAATAAAAATGGCAGAGCCCCATCTCCAGCAGCAGAGCTGAAAGACTGCAGCCCCCACTCTTCAGTGCTCCTTTAGGGAAAAGTAGTCAATCACTTTTGTCTACCTGGTTACTGACCTCACTCTGGGTTCACCCAGCCTATGACCAAGCGTTTTTTATCTCTGACACTCGGCCCCCTTTCGAGTCTCCAAGCCCTGCAGATTCCTGTTTTGCACACCCTCACTGCTCATTCTGTGGGAAGAAGGAGGGTCTAGCCAGGGCTGTGCCACTTGCAGGGCCTCTGCTCAGGAAGCCATGGCCCAATGGTGTGCACACCCCTGTTTTTCCTCCTGGGGGCGTGTGAGGGTCTCGCTGAGGTTCTGCAGCTTGCTGGGTCCCTGCTCAGAGGGCAGTCACTGGATCCTGCCCCAGTTCATGGTTTATGGCAACCCCAAGATGAAAGCCCACTCCGGGGCTTGCTAATTGTAGCCAGATAACCTGCTCCAATGCTTGGGAACTCTGCTGCACTCAGGCACTCCAGTTCTTTCTGTGACCCCAGGGATCCTGAGACCACACTGGTCCCACCGAGAATTCTGCCCCATTGCACCACCTGAGAGCTTTTTAGGCAGGGATGTCCCTCTTCGGAGCAGACTCCTAAAAGTTCCTATTTTGCGATCCACTAATATATTACTTTCCAGTAGCCAGCTTTTGGAGGTTCCCTCCCCTCCACGGTGTATCTTCTAACAAATTGCCTCAGATTCACTTCTCCACACCTCCTACCTTGCAAAAAGTGGTCTCTTTTCTATTTGTAGAGTTGCAGCAATTCTTTTCTTAGACCTCAGGTTGAATTCACAGATGTTCAGAATGATCTGAGAGCTATTTAGCTGAATTCATGGGACCAGATGAAACTAGGGTCCCCTACTCCTCCATCATTTTCCTCCCTCCTTTGGACTTTTTTTTTAAATCAAGACTACCATTTAGAGGTTTAGTCTCTTTTTAGAGTATATAACATTGTTCATTATAGGCAACCCAATTCATGAATAGGATTATACTAAAAAATTCACTTATAAGTAATTACGTTGAAACTTGTATGTTATTTTCCCATAGACACTATCCAATTTAATTCAATATACATCTACTGAATTGTATGATCCATCACTTTGTAGTTTGTCAGCCTACTCTAAAAAATATTTGTATGTGTGCATAAGAAGGTATACAGAGGGGCTTGTGGGTGGTTCAGTCAGTTAAACGTCCAACACTTGATCTCAGCTCAGGTTTTGATCTCAGGGTTGTGAGTTCAAGCCCCATGTTGGAGCCTGCTTAAAAAAAAAAGAAAGAGGGGCGCCTGGGTGGCTCAGTTGGTTAAGTGTCTGCCTTCGGCTCAGGTCGTGATCCTGGGGTCCTGAGATAGAGCCCCACGTCAGGCTCCCTGCTCAGCTGGGCTCCCTTCTCCCTCTGCTGCACTCCCCCTGCTTGTGCTTGTTCTCTCTTTCTTTGTGACACCAAAAAATAAAATAAAATCTTAAAAAAAAAAAGAAAGAAAAAGAAAAGGGGTACAGAAAGAGTTAACATAGTAGGCCTGAAATTGTGATCTTTAGAAATGTCTGCTTGCAAGGATAGCCCTTGACTTGTGTTTGGCACTTGGATTTTGGAAGTGTTCCCACCATTCCTTAACTGATTAAGTTCACTGTGCCTAGATTTCTTACACAAAAGGTATGATTTATGTTCAACTTGCTTTCCTTCTGAGAGTCTGGAATTTTGGTATGTGGTACACATAGCGTACATATGTGAACAGCTTCCAACAAAATTCTTGAATGCTAATTCTAATGGAATTCCCTAGGTAGAAACAAACACATGATGCTGCATTTTTGTTGCTGGGTGAAGAGTGGAGTGTGTGTACTGTGTGACCCCTCATGGGAGAGAAAGAGCATAAGGAAACCTACATATCAATTCCTCCAGACTCTGCCTGTGTCTTTTTCCCTCATCACCTGGCTGTGTATCCTCACTATGTCATATCCTCAGTATGTCATTGTATCCTAACTATGTCATTGTAATAAACTTAAGCCATGAGTACAATTATATGCTAAGTCCCATGAGTCCTTCTAGCAAATCTCTGAGTATGGGGGTGATCTTGGGGATTGACAACACAGAAAAACTATGTAGCACAGTTTGTGATCATGAAAAAAAGGAAAAAAGAAACAAACTTTCATTGAAAGGGAGATCTGTTTTTTAATGTAGTATATACACATACATTAATGGAGAGAGATCTCTAAGACATATAATGGAGTTAAAAATAATGGACTGCATTCTAGGCCAGAAAGAAAGCTTCATAAATACCAAAAAATTTATAAATAGACTGTTGCCTCTGACTAAAATGCAGTAACAGAAATAATTGACAGATAACAAAAAACACTTCATAGGTTTGAAATTCACACACACACATTCAGACACACACCTCTCAATCATTAACGGATTAAAGAAGAAATCTTCTGGAGATTTTAAGAAATAAAGAACAGGAAAAACACTACATATCAAAACTTTTAGGATGTTATTAAGCAGTATTTTGAAACCTAAAATTTATTCAGTTAAAATATTAGAAATTAATGAGCTAGACATCCTATTTAAGAATTTTTTAAAAATGTAAATTCCATTTTAACAATATTTGTTCTTCCAATCTATAAGCATGGGATGTCTTTCCATTTCTTTGTGTCCTCTTCAGTTTCTTTCATCAGTGGTTTTACAGTTTTCAGAGTATAGGTCTTTCACCTCTTTAGTTACGTTTATTCCTAGGTATCTTATTGTTTTTGGTACAATTTTAAATGGGATTTATTCCTTAATTTCTCTTTCTGCTGCTTCATTATTGGCATATAGAAATGAAACAGATTTCTCTATGTTGATTGTGTATCCTGTGACTTTACTAAATTCACTTTATCAGTTTTAGCCGTTTTTTGGTGGAGTCTTTCAGGTTTTCTGTGTAGAGTTGAATGTCATCTGCAAATAGTGAAAGTTTTACTTCTTCCTCACTGATTTGGCTCCCTTTTATTTCTTTCTGGTGTCTGATTGCTGTGGCTAGGACTTGCAGTATTATGTTGAATGAAAGTGGTGAGAGTGAACATCCCTATCTTGTTCCTGACCATAGAGGAAAAGCTCTCATTTTTTCCCCATTGAGGATGATATTAGCTGTGGGTTTTTCACAGATGGCCTTTAATATGTTCCCTCTACAACTACTTTGTGGAGGGTTTTTTTTTTTTTTATCATGAATGGATATTGTACTTTGTCAGATGCTTTTTCTGTATCTATTGAAATAATCATATGGTTCTTATCCTTTTTTTAAATTAATGTGATGTATTGTGAATATTGAACCATGCTTGCAACCCAGGAATAAATCCCACTTGATGGTGGGATTTTTTAAATGTATTGTTGGGTTTCATTTGCTAGTATTTTGTTGAGGATTTTTCATCTATGTTCATTGGAGATATTGGCCTGTAGTTCTCCTTTTTTGTGGTGTATTTATCTGGTTTTGGTATCAGGGTAATGGTGGCCTCATAGAATGAATCTGGAAGTTTTCTTTTCTTTACTATTTTTTGGATCAGTTTGAGAAGAATAGGTAATAACTCTTCTTTAGATGTTTGGTAGAATTCACCTGTGAAGCCATCTGGTCCTGGGCTTTTGTTTTTTGGGAGCTTTTTGATTATGGATTCGGTTTCTTTGCTCTTTGTTCAAATTTCAATTTCTTCCTGCTTCAGTTTTGGTAATTAATATGTTTCTAGAAATTTATCCATTTCTTCTAGGTTGTCCAATTTCTTGGCAAATAGTTTTTCATAATATTGTCTTATAATTGTATTTCTGCAGTGTTGGTTATTTCTCCTCTTTCATTTGTGATTTTATTTATTTGGGTCCTTTTTGTTTTCTGTTTGATAAGTCTAGAGGTTTATCAATTTTGTTAATTTTTTCAAATTACCATCTCCCAATTTCATTGATATGTTCTATTGGTTTTTGTTTTTAGTTTCTATATCATTTATTTCTGCTCTAATCTTTATTATTTCCTTCCTTCTGCTGGCTTTATGCTTCATTTATTGTTCTTTTTCTAACTCCTTTAGGTGTAAGGTTAGGTTGTTTATTTGAGATTTTTCTATCTTCTTAAGGGAGGCCTGTATTGCTATATACTTCTGTCTTAAAACTGCTTTTGCTGTATCCCAAAAAAATGGGCTGTTGTGTTTTCATTTTCATTTGTTTCCATGTATTTTTATTTATTTATTTTTTTAATTTCCTGGTTGACCCATTCATTGTTTAGTAGCATGTTATTAACTTCCCATGTATTTGAGGTCTATCCAGATTTCTTCTTGTGGTTGGTTTCAGATTTATTTATTTATTTATTTATTTATTTATTTATTTTTAAGATTTATTTATTCTAGAGAGAGAGAGGGAGAGCACAGGGGGAGGGGCAGAGGCAGAGGGAAAGAGAATCCTCCAGCAGACTCCCTGCTGAGTGCAGAGCCTGACACAGGGCTTGATCCCAGGATCCTGAGATCATGACCTGAACTGAAATCAAGAGCCAGCTGCACAATTGACTAGTCCACCCAGGCGCCACTGACTTCAAGTTTCATAGCATTGTAGTCAGAAAAGGTGCATGATAGAAACTTTGATCTTCTAGAATTTGTTGAAGCCTGTTTTGTGGCCTAATATGTAATCTATTCTGGAGAATGTTCCATGTGCACTTCTAAAGAATGTGTATTCTGCTGTTTAAGGATGTAGTGTTCTGAATATATGTTAGGTCCATCTGGTCCAGTGTGTCATTCAAAGCCATTGTTTCCTTATTGATTTTCTGTTTAGATGATATGTCCATTGATGTAAATGAGGTGTTAAAGTCCCCTGCTATTATTGTATTATTATCAGTTAGTTCCTTTATGTTTGTTTTTCATTGTTTTATGTACTTGGGTCTTCCCATGTTGGACACATAAATATTTACAATTGTTATATCTTCTTGTTGGATTGTCCCCTTTATTACTACATAGTGCCCTTCTCTGTCTCTTAAAATGTCTGTAGTACCCAAAGCAATATATACGTTTAATGCAATCCCTATCAAAATATCAAGAGCATTTTTCACAGAACTAGGACAAACAATCCTAAAATTTGTATGGAACCACAAAAGACCCCAAAGAGCCAGAGCAATCTTGAGAAAGAAAAGCAAAGCTGGAGGCATCACAATTCTGGACTTTAAGTTATATTACAAAGCTGTAGTAATCAAAACAGTATGGTGTTGGCATAAAAAAAGACACATGGATCAATGGAACAGAATATAAAACCCAGAAATGAACCCACGATTATATGGTCAGTTAATCTTCAACAAAGCAGGAAAGCTCTTGCTGGCTGTCTCTATCTCTGTCAAATAAATAAATAAAATCTTTAAAAAAAAAAAAGGGGGGTGCCTGGGTGGCGCAGCGGTTAAACGTCTGCCTTCGGCTCAGGGCGTGATCCTGGTGTAATGGGATCGAGCCCCACATCAGGCTCCTCCACTATGAGCCTGCTTCTTCGTCTCCCACTCCCCCTGCTTGTGTTCCCTCTCTCGCTGGCTGTCTCTATCTCTGTCGAATAAATAAATAAAATCTTTAAAAAAAAAAGAAAAAGAAAAACAAAGCAGGAAAGAATACCCGAAGGGAAAGACAGTCTCTTCAACAAATGGTGTTGGGAAAACTGGACAGCTACATGTAAAAGAATGAAAACCACTTCTTACACCATACACAAAAATAAATTCAAAATGGATTAAAGACCTAAATATAAGAGCTGAAACAATAAAAATCTTAGAAGAGAACACAAGGCAGTAGCTTCTTTGACATTGGCTACAGCAGCTTCTTTCTTGACAGGTTTCCTGAGGCAAGGGAAAGAAAAGCGAAAATAAACTATTGGGACTACGTTAAAATGAAAAGCTTCTGCACAGCCAAAGGAAACTACCAACAAAACTAAAAGACAATGTACTGATATTTGCAAATGACATATCTGATAAAGGATCAGTATCCAAAATTTATAAAGAACTTAAAAAACTCAACACCCAAAAAATGAATAATCCAATTAAAAAATGGGCAGAAGACATGAATAGACATTTTTCCAAAGATGACATATAGACAGCCAACAGACATGAAAAGATGCTCAACATGACTTATTATCAGGGAAATGCAAATCAAAACCATAATGAGATATCACCGCACACCTGTCAGAATGGTTAAAATCAACAACACAAGAAACAACAGGTGTTGGCGAGGATGTAGAAAAAAGGGAATCCTCTTGCACTGTGGGCCGGAATGCAAACTGGTACAACCACTCTAGAAAACAGTAGTATGGAAGTTCCTCAAAAAGTTAAAAATAGAACTATCCTACCATCCAGCAATCACACTACTAGGTATTTACCTAAAGAATACAAAAGCACTAATTCAAAGGCTTACATGTACCCTAATGTTTATAGCAGCATTATGTACAATAGTCAAATTATGGAAATAGCCCAAGTATGCACTTACTGATAAATGGATAAAGAAGATGTGGTACACACACACACATAGGAATATTAGTCATAAGAAAGAATGAAATCTTGTCATTTGCAATGACATGGATGGAGCTAGACAGTATAATGCAAAGTGAAATAAGTCAGTCAAAGAAAGACAAATACCATATAATTTTACTCATATGTGAAGTTTAAGAAACAAAACAAACGAGCAAAGGGAAAAACAAGGGAGAGAGAGAGGCAAACCAAGAAACAGATTCTTAACTGTAAAGAACAAACTGATGGTTATTACCAGAAGGGAAGTGGGTGGGGGGATGGGTTAAATAGGCAATGGGGATGAAGGAGTACACTTGTTGTGATGAGCACCAGGTGTTGTATGGGAGTGTTGAATCACTATATTGTACCCCTGAAACTAATATTATACTATATATTAATGAACTGGAATTTAAATAAAAACTTAAAGCTGAACCACCGAATCAGTATTATGCTAAAAATAGTTTTAATAAATAATGTTAAAAATGTAAAAAAAAAAAAGTAGATTCCAAGAAACTGAAAGAAGGAAATAATAAAGGGTGGGAATTGTTGAAAAAGAAACCAAATAAATTAACCACTTGATAAAACCAAAATATGGTTCTTTGAAGAGATTAATACAATAGACAAAGCTTTAGCAAGACTTATCAAGAATAAAAGAGAAAAAGCAAAAATCAACAAATTTAGGTATAAAAAAATTACAAATATAGTAGAGATTTAAAAAATTCATGAGTATTATGATAGTAATACATTTAAAATTTATATAAAGAGGATAAATTTATAGAAAAATATAACTTCTCAATACCGACTTTTGAAGAAATAGAAAACATGATTAGATTTATAGCCATTAAATAATTTGAATGAGTAGTTTAAAATCTAATTTCAAAAAATATTGAGCCCAGATTGTTTCAGAGATAAGATCTAATTATCCGGGTGCCTGAGTGGCTCAGTGGATTAAACGTCTGCCTTCCACTCAGGTCATGATCCCAGGGTCCTTGAATCAAGTCCTGCATTGGGCTCCCCACTCAGTGGGGAGTCTGCTTCTCCCTCTAGCCCGTCACCCTTGTGCATGCTCTTTCTCTCTCAAAGTTTTTAAAAATCTTAAAAAAAAGATGTAATTATCCTTCAAGGAACACCTGAGTTTTTTCCTATATAAGCTAATTCATAGACTAGCAAGAGAGAGCTCCCAATTAATTTTATGAGGCAAGAGCAGCCTTGATGAACTTAAAATAATAGCATAAGAAGATAATTATAGGCTAATTTTACTTATTTCCATAAATACAGATATACAACATGAAATCTTAGCAAACTGAATTCAGCAAAGTATAAAACATGACTAAATAGTATTCAACCCAAGATTAATGATGGTTTAACACTAGAGCAGGTTAAAGAGAGAACTACATTGCCAATTAGTCAAAATCCAATGACTATTCATGATAAAAACAGGTAGTAAACTGAATTAGAAAGGAGCTTCCTTAAAATGTTGAAGGTTATCTACTCATAACCTATAGCAAACTCATATTTAATAGTGACAATTTAGGAGTTTTTTTCTGAAGTCAATTACCTACTATCATTGCTTCTATTCAACGCTTTAGTAGAGGTCCTAGTCAACATGGTAAGAGAAGTAAAGGAAATAAAAACATAAGGATTGGAAAGAAATGAGTCATTACTACAGATAATATGATAGTTTACAGAGAAAATCCAACAAAATTTACAATCCATTAGAACTAAAAAGAGAGTTCAGCAAGGTTCCTGGAGAAAGAGTAATATGCAAAAATCAGAATTGCTATACTTCAGCAACAAACAATTAGACACATGTAAACAGATATTGTTCAAAATTGCTATTTAAACAGTGGAATAAATCAAACCAAAGATTATTAAAACCTTTAGGAGAAAACTACAAATTTTATTGAAGAACATAAAATAAATGTAGAGATGGATATTCATGCTTATGAATGGGAAACCTGAATACTACAAATATTAGGGGAGACTGCTTATTGTTATGTCTTTCTTGGTGGTAATAGCTCCCTGATGTGGCACTACTGGGCTCTCTCAAACCCTTTACTCCTCTACGAGGAGCAGAGTGACTTAATTGATAAACTTGGGAAGATTAAACTGAGCATGTTTAGCTCCTGGCTTTCCTGTCTTGGGAAGGAATATATTACTACAGAATACCCTCTCTTCCTCCAGCAGAAGCTGTCCTCCTGTGTGGAAATAATTCAGGTAAGTGTTACTGGTTGATCATGATTGCCTATTTCTGGACTTTGTTAGCAGGCATGTTTGGCTTTCTCATGAAGCTAAGCAAAATATTTTCACCTCTCCATCTGCCACTGTCATATCTGTCAATTTGTTCAGATGTTAGGTGAATAAAGTTGCTGCTTAATTGATCCTTCCAAAGCCTCTGACAGGAAAAATAGCAGATTTCTCCCCAAATTAATTTATATATTCCATGCAATTCCAGATAAAATGTCAACAAGACTATCACATTAACTTCAAAAGCTGTTTCCTAAAACTCATAGAAAGTGTAAAGGGCCAAGAACAGCTGAGACAGTGAAGAGAGAAAAAGAGAAGGGGGAAGGAAGGAAAATTGGAGGTGCTTTCTCTACCAGACACCAAGACTTAATATTAAATTAATTTAATTAATTAATTAATTAAACTTTAATAATTAACCAGTACAGTATTGGTACAGGGATTGACAATACTCCAATGAATACAATGTAGAACCCTGAAACAGATCCTCTTATATATAACAATGGCAGATTATATTATCATCAGTTGAAAGAGGATAATAGTCAATGAATTGTACTTGGATAACTGTCTATACATATGGAAACATAAATTCTCCCATATAAAAATTGATTATATATAACTAAGTAAATTAACTGATAAATTAGGAAAGTAACATACTTACTGGATTGCCATAAATTGTAAGCTCTCTGAGAGAAGAGATACCATCAAGTTTTTCCAGTTCTGCCATATCCTATTCAAAAGTTAATCAATAAGTTACTATTTGGTTAGATACAATATTTTTAAATACACACTGATTTAAGTAATCGTATGTAACTGTTGGATTACAGCTAGCTCGTGATTGAATTCTCCAAAGTGAGCTTGAGTGACAAATTCTGTATCATTGATTAAGGACAAATCTATGTACTATTGATTCCAAATACATGATTGGTAAAGATGATATGCTAACAGGGGAAATATAGCAGCACTTGCAAGAAAAGACCAAATTTCTCTTCAGAAAAATTATGGTTTAGGGCTGAGATTACCTGGAAGTATAGAAAAGATGGTAAATCCAGTCTAAATAATTTTAAACACAACCTTAACCATAAAGGAACATGTGATATTGAGTGGACTACATCCTGAAATATTTTCTAGGAGTATATATAGTTGAAAAACTATTTTTCTAGTTGAGCGACTTGTCTTCACTACTGAATGGGGTTATTTATCGTTACCTATTTAACACTGATGAAAGTTTGCAAATACATTTTAATTTTTGCAAAATTATTTTTAAAAATGCTATTTCTGACAAAATTTAGGTGACAAGCTCAACTTCAGTTTGCTGCTAGTTTATAGTAATAAAATAAAGTTACCGATATGCTCCTGTTCTTATTTGGAATGACAAGTAGACATAGCCAATTCATCTAGCAACTATAAAAAAATTTAGACCTATTTTAGACCATTTGGAAGTGGAATTTGATTGAAATGGCTGATCCTTACAATTTTGATCTTAGAAGTGTCATAAAGGAGGACTTTGGAAAAGCTCTGACAGTCAGTTATCTATGGAGATATTATACATTTGACCCACAGGTAGTTCCTGTCTGTGGAACCAAAGCCTGATTGGAAAGCATAGAAATATGAAAACTCTTTTCTCGATTATTTTCTCAAATTAAACAGAGTTTGGCAGTGTTCACTAGTAAAGTATTTTTAATCAAAATGTTTGTTTCTCATGGAAGATGTTAATATGAGAACCAGAGTGTTAAATTTGTAGAGGATAATGCTGGTCTAAAGAGACATCAAGAAAATGATTATGTTCATAATTGGGGAAGAGGACTGATGACTTCCCATTTTTAATATAAGGTATTTTTTTTACAGTGGAGTGTTGGACTTAGTTTGTAATGGCTAAATTTGGCAAATTGCCAAGAATTTTGTGAGATGGTGTTTTAGCTTGAAATTGGCTATGGTGGAAGAAATTATACCATGGAAATTGGCAAATGCTATTGATTAGGACTTTGTTTCCCCTACAGAGCAAGCCATTAAACATTAACCAGCACACCAATAGTTAGTTGTTACCTTTTGAGTACATTTTCAGGATAAGCACTTATGGCAATCATGGTAATAATTAGGCTTAGACTGGGGCCTTTCGTTTAAGGCAAGAAATAGCAATGGACTATTTCCTGGAGTCGTTTCCAGCCTCAGGTGATTCCTGAGATGTTTGAAAGTAGACACAGTTGTTTGATGCCAGATAGAGGAATCATTTAGACACAGGAACCAAATAGGGCTGTAAAGCTGAATTAAATAACTCACCTTTCAGTTGTGTTTCTGGGATTCTATCTGCAAAGGCAGGACTATAGGCAACAATTTTCCAAATCTACATTATGGGTCATGATGGCTAAGTGAAAAGCTTCACCCTGGAATCTGTTATCAAGGATATGCAGTTTGTGAAAGATTTTAAAGTAGGTTAATGCAGGGCTGCATATATCTTCATTTGAAGTATTGTTTTCCTACTTTTTCTATGCCTTTTCCCTCCTGTTCTAGAGGTCTTTATCAACCCAAGGGTTATAATCTGATTGCCCATTTGTGGAAATTAATGCTGGTGTGTCAGCCTACCCATGTTGGTATGAACCGAGAGAAAAAAATATCTCCCAACAAGAAAATCTGAATAGAGAGTTAAGAATTTTGAAGAACATAGTATTTTCAGTAGAATTAAACAGAATCTCCAATTCAACTTCTTACTCCTCTCAGTTACTGTTTCCCAGCTAAATCTATGGTCATTTTAGGTAGTATAATATTAATAGTTAGAATAAGTTTGATGGTATAATGATCAATCTAAATTCAAGGAAAAATACTATTTCAGGGATAAAAATAAACAATGGAGGGCTAATCATTAAATAATCAATACACCTTCATTCCATAATGTGTGTATAATTTCCCATGATTTATCATACAGGTTGTCTATTAGCTATATTAAATTTTTATAAAAAATAACCTTGACTAGGCATTATCCCTGCTTAAGTGACTGGGGAGGAAGTAGTTACAACAGTGGATCTGCCATTCCTTCTCTTCCTTTAGTGGGTTAGAAGAGTGGGGAGGTGGGGCAGGGACACTCCTAGGGAAAAGCAAATTACCTGGTCTAATCTCTTTGTAATTATGCTGGTAAATAGCTGTGCTGTCAAATAGACCAATGATATTTACTAGGAAAAAGGTCCTTATTTGTGAAATACTCTTAGTAGGATCTCCCTGGTTAAGGACTGCTTATAGTAAATAAACCTACAACTATAGAATTATCAAGCATGGCTCCCTATAAAATATCACGTAAGCTCAAGTATAAAATGGAGGCATTTCATAAATGAAACATTCCCTTGTTATATGAGATCATTCACACAAAAATCTTACTTGAAGATCTTATATTTTAGTCTAAGCTAGAGGGTATGTAGAAAGAAAGGACCTGAGAAGCCACAGGAATGTCCCAGACCCTGTGTATCCTTGACATTATAGTAAAGCTTGATATTGGGTAAGATCTCCTTTGCATGTTAAGTCCAATATGACAGTCCTTTATGTCAGCTCAGATGCTGTCACTGGAAAGATTTTCCATAGGATTGCAATTTTCCCAATTTAAATTTTCTCTGGATAAAGCTTTGTAAGAATCATTGCAAGTTTGGAAGGCTTTTCTCAGATGAATGTTGCTTGAATCTTGATAAATCAGTTGTATGCCATTTTTCTCTGTATGTGTATTTCCTAGTTGCTATGTAGGACAGTACTCATGATTTCCTTCTAGCCTTGAACAGGCTTTTATGTCACTCCAGAACAAGCTTTCTGAACTCTAGCAAGTAGAGCCACAAATATTGATGGCATAATTACTATGTACTAGGCACTATGCTATATTCTGACACAAATGTGGGCAAGATATACTTGTTCCCTGCTCTTGGGTGGAAGTCCATTTCATTTTGTCTTTGAGATTGTCTTAGAGGTATGGGTAGAAGTAGTAAAATTGGTAAGAGGAGGGCTAACAGATCATTACCAAAACACTGAGAGAAATGTTAGGGCTGCGTAAGGTTATGTATACCTTCAAACCTCTTATCTGCATACTATATCATGAGAGAGTCTGGGCAGTCTCAGTTGGAACACTGCCTAATGGAAATAGGTTGAATTTTGAGCAGGTAAAACTAAAGCAGAGCCTTATGTAAGGGAAGCATTGAGTGGGTAGAGATGGAATATTAAAACCAAGTCAAGGTACATTATCAGGAACTGATTCAAATGTCAGGTAGACCAAGGACAGATGCCAAGTTTAAAGGGCCAGAGGAAGTCTGGGATTGAGATGCAGAAATAGCTTGGACCGAGAGCAGTCAAGAACAAAAGAGATCTCTTAGGACTGCTGAGAAGAGCTTAGAATATTTAGAGCTAATTTTTTTTTTTAGCCAGTGGATGCATGTGGGTTGGTTGGCTTTATAAGTCTAGAAGCAGAGTGGACATTTTTGCACCGCAGACTATTAATATGCCTCTGCTTCACAGTGTATTTACGTGGCATATAAATAAGTTAACATGCTAGCAAAGTTTTCATTGGTGTGTTTGGAACCTTTATGTTCAGAGGAGTTAAGTCTTGTAAATCTCATAACAGACAAAATAATGTTACCTGGATTTTATTATATCCTAGGAAGAGTTTCTCTAGTTTTACCAAAGGTTGTAATTTGCTCAGCTCTCGTAGTCTGTTTTCCTCCAGGTGAAGTGCCAACAGAGAGCTTGGTTTGGCAAAGGCACTATCATTAAATGCTCTGACGCGGTTATGGTCCACTACCAGTTCCTGAAGGACTACTAAATTGTCAAGCCCTTCTATTTGGCTGATTTCATTCCCTGGAGAAACATAAGTCATGGTATGTCAGGTGAGCCCAAACTTTCTGAATAAAAAGTTACCTATTTTAAATATTTTTTTATAAAATGACTTTTTAAAAAGTAAAATATTAAAAAGAACATGTTTCCAACGAGAAATAGAAGTATATTTATAGGAAGGTACCATCATTATCAAATAATATTTGGTAACATTTCTCCTTTATGTTTGAAGGACCAAAATGTGATGTATACAGTGTATGTATACAGTGTATGTTGACCCAATCTGTCTGTTCAGTAATTGAGTGCTAAAATAGTTGGTATTGACAAAAGTAGATGTAAAAGTGCCACAGAAGATATACTTCCTGAGTATATCTGATTATTCTGATAGGTATTCAAATAGGTATATTTAAATATTTATTAAAATAAATGAATTGTGTTTTAAGTTGGAAGAATATACCTTAATTATGCTGTTATTTCTTTCTCAACATTTTTGTACAACCTCATTAAAAAATTAAAAATGAATTAAGCGTTCATTACATTCTTTGAAATCTCAATCCTTTCTTTATAACCTATGATTTCTTTCTACTGTAGCAATCAGTTATTAATGATAATGATAATTAATGAGAAGAGGACCCTTGAGTTGGCAAAATGCTTTTATATGTGTTTTCTACTAGAGTCTCAAGATAGGACAGGGAAAATATTATCATTTTTAATAATCAGAAAACTAAGGGTCAGGAATTAAGTGACTTGCACAAAGACATAAAAGTGGCAACAGCAGGCCTAACCTAGACCTTTACATTTTAATCTCAGTGTTGCTTCTACTATACCATACTGTATTTCATTGACTGTTCATCCTCCTTGTTTGTTATGGGCTGAATTGTGACCACCCCTCCCGAATTCATATGTTGAAGTCCTAACCCCTAGTACCTCAGAATGTGGCTGTATTTGCGGATAGGGTCTTTAAAGAGGTAACTATAGTTAAATGAGGTCTTTGGGGTGAGCTCTAATCCAGTATGACTGGTGTCCTTATTAGAAGATATTAGGACACAGATACATGTGGAGGGGAAATCATCTGAAGACACAGAGGCCATCTAATAAACCAAAAAGAGAGGGCCTCGGAACCAACCCTGCTGACATCTTGATCTTGGTCTTCTAGTCTCTAGGACTGTGAGGAAGTAAATATGTTGTTTGAGCCATCCAGCTGGTGGTGCTTTGTTACGGCAGCCCTAGCAAACTAATATATGACTGAATGTGCGATCCTGTGATCTTGAAATTCTTCTCCTTGAAATTTAACAAATTTCATAGAAGTTAAGACTACAACGGGGGGCGCCTGGGTGGCTCAGTCATTAAGCGTCTGCCTTCGGCTCAGGGCGTGATCCCGGCGTTCTGGGATTGAGCCCCGCATCAGGCTCCTCTGCTGGGAGCCTGCTTCTTCCTCTCCCACTCCCCCTGCTTGTGTTCCCTCTCTTGCTGGCTGTCCCTCTCTCTCTGTCAAATAAATAAATAAAATAAAAAAAAGACTACAACAGTTGTTAAGATATGTCAGTATTTTATGTGTACTAAGAAAGAAAAAAATTGGCTAGGTTAAACTATGACATGCTATCAATTCATACATGCCACATTTCAGATATGTTAAAAAAATAAGCAGGTATCTCAAAATTGGTGAACTATGGTAAATTTACCTTATTTTGTTCTATTCTTATGGAGAACTTTAAACATCACAACCTTCAATAAAATTGCTCACAGAAATAAATAACAGACTTTGAAGCTTTACCAGTTCCTTGCTTGTAAATGAAATAAAGTTTATTCAAGTCAGATTGAGAAAAGTGTCTCAGTTGTGTTAATATATTACTTTCATGAAATTATGTATTTAGACTATCACTTTTAATATTTTAAAGCCAGTGGTATAAAAATCATACAGAATAGTTTCAAGTGCTAAATAATGTCTGCCATAGCATATTTTTGGCCACTACTCATTTTAGAATGTTCGTTAAGCGTATTTAAGAAAGAAAACTCTAAGACAACTACGCTGAATGTGATTTCAAGGATCTTACATTTCTTTCTTTCTTTCTCTCTCCCTTTCTTTCTTTCTTTCTTTCTTTCTTTCTTTCTTTCTTTCTTTCTTTCTTCAGATTTTATTATTTGACAGAGAGAGCACTAGCAGGGGGAGCAGGAGAAGGAGAAGCAGGCTCCCCACTGAGCAGGGAGCCCCATGTGGTGCTCAATCCCAGGACCCTGGGATCATGACCTGAGCCGAAGGAAAACACTTAACTAACTGACCCACCCAGGTGCCCCTACATTTCTTTAAGTAGGAGCATTTACCATTGTTTGAAAAACTCCCACTTAGTCAACTAGTTAAATTTTAGGTAAAATTGACCCCCAATCCTTAAGATTCTAACTTGCTTCCCTACACCCTCACTCTGCCCTTCCCCAAAGATTCCACTTTTCCTATCTTGAAAATTTAACACAACAGGTGAAATGTAGGTGCATAAGCTCTCTGTCATGGACCCTGGCATGGCCTGATCTTATCACTGCTTACATTTGTGTACTCTCCTACAGCTTTTGCCCTCTTGCTCTTTAGATTGATCTCAGAATTATCTCTTCCTGTTTAGTCTTTAACCTAACTCACTTCTTTATAAACCTCCAAATATGTTCATAACCCCACTAGCGACCTTCTGACTTCTTACCTTCTTTTTAGGGACAAGCTCCTTGAGTATGCAACCTCTATCTGTTGCCTCTACTGCCTATCCAACCACTTCCCTCTACAGTGTTTTCACTTTTGCTCTTCCCACATTTCCAGATCTGATCCTCTGACAGTTACCAGTGGTCTTTTTTTTGGTTGAATCCAGTTTTCTTAAAAATGTCCAACATTTTTTTTAAAGGTCTCATTCTTCCCGTCATTTGACTTTGAAGCCATTCATCCTTTCTTTTTCTGACATTTAGAGTCTGCATTTCTTGGTTTTCTTTCAAAATTTCTTGTATGACTGCTTTGCTGGTTCTTTTTCTCCAGCCTTCTTATGCTGGGTCAGGGACATAGTGAGATGTGTGTATAGGGGCATGTCTCCCCTCTTTTGGCCTTTCATTGTTTCTCTATGCTTATTTCCTAAGTAAGCACATACACTTAATGACTTCATCTGTCACCTCCTTTGGTATAATTCCAAAATACACATTTCTAGTCCTAACCTGTGCTCTGGTTCTACTGCTTGAATATGTTTCCATTTTTATTTCTCAAAATTGTCATAACACAAACTGATGGTTCCCTACTACAAATTAGCATCATTTTCCATTGACTTTATCTAGCTTTAGTACCTCCTTTTGCCCAATCTCCTGAAGAAATAATGAGAACATCTTGAACTATTTTTCTTCTTCTTAATTGTCTAATTAGTCACTAAGTACTAGTATTTCCTTCTTTTATTTTTATTTTTTTCTTATTTTTTTATAAAAATTTTTTATTATGTTATGTTAGTCACCATAT